>NC_134782.1:10667400-10857400 GCF_046742065.1 Oratosquilla oratoria
TTGATTATATACTTGATCCTGACTGGCTCGGCAAGTGAATATGTCATAAAATTTAGTCAGACTTTGAGCAGAAGGCCTCTTCGATAGCAGGTAAAAGTTATGATAATCAAAACTGTAACTTATATTGAATGTTCTCCTTTACTCGAGGTCAGTTGAATATTTTTTGGAACACTTGAAGAATTGTCACCCCAGAACATCCACCTGAAGAATCGACACCCCTAGGATAATAACCCACTTGAAGAACTGTCACCCCAACCAACAACACCTGAAGAATCGTCACCCCGGTTAAGTTAGGCTGGGTTAGGTAAGGCTAGGTTAGGTAAGGCTGGGTTAGGTTAAGTTATGATAGGTAAGGTTAGGTTAAGTTAGGTAACGTTAGGTTAGGTTAAGTTGGGTTAAATTAGGTTAGGTTAGGAATCGTCACCCTAGGATAGACCAGCTGAAGAATTGTAACCCCAGAATACCCCACCTTAAGAATTATTACCCTGTCGAAGTCTGGGGTGGAAATTCCTCGGGTGATTTTTTTCCTTCTTTCTCCAGGTCGTGTTCTTAATGGAGGCAGAGTCTCTGGACCACGGAGGCTATTGGGAATACTTCAAGAGTGCGCTGCCGGATACGTGTGCCATGCACGGAGCAGAACAAGTGGCGACGTGGCTCGAAACTGCTCACGCCCTAATCATAATCGACGACTTCGTCACCGACTCGGAGCAGGACGAGGAACTGAAGGCTATGATCGAAGACTACGCCAATGCCTCCGTCATGGTTCTCACGAGCCCCGAGGATGTTGCAGAGGCCGTGGCTTTGCTTAGTCCCGAAAGAAAGATCTTATGTGCTCAGGTACGTGGCCTCAGTGAAAAAGGATTTCATTTATATTTAGAAAAAGCATTTATATCCCAGGGCCGCCGCAAAGAATATGACCAATGCAAAGACTTCGTGCAGAGAAATAAGTCTATTTTCAAATATCTTAAGCCATATCCCCGTTTTGTTCGTTCGTTCGTTAAATTTTGGGTCGAAAAGAGGGCAGATATGAATACCATTCGCACAAAGAATGAATTACTCTGGAAAATGCTCGAATTCAAATTTGAGGCATTATGTGTTCAAACCAACGAAGCCGCATTCAATACTTGGTTTTCAGAGGTCTGCAGAAAAGCCCACACGAGTATCGTGGATGGTGTAGCTCTAAGTGGAGAACATGTTGATGATTTATTCACCAAAGCCCAACGACTTCTCCCTAACGTTAATACGAAAGATCTTCTGTCGGCAATGTTTTACCCAAGGTTGAATCTACTTCCTGTGAAGGGGATCAAATACTCCATCCACTCGCGTCAACTCCAGGAGCATCTGGCTGGGTTTTACATCATGCAACGTATATCTGATGCTACGCCACTGAAAAGAGTCACCAACAAACGGTATCGGTGGGATGGCACCGTATTGGCCTCAGCCAGTCATTTCCTGCGCTTATCTAATGCCGGTCAAATGCCGGAAAAGAAGGAAAAACGAGTTCTGACCAACCTGTTATGGTTCATGGAATGTGTTGATGACGTCATGGGTTATGTCATACAACTCATAGGTGAGATAAAGTGCCATTCTCGTCTAGTTGGCCGCATGCTGGATGAATGTGAACTCCAGAAGAACTGGGATGTGAAAGACGACGCCATTTTAGCGGGTCCTCTCGATGCGCTCTTGAATTGCTGCCCTCCTCCTCGTAAGGTGATTGTTGCCGTGCGGGAAGGATTCGAACCCCCAGAACTTGGTGCAGTCGTGGATAGATTGCGCATTACTAAGCTGCCGATATCTGTTATGGCTATGCATCATCTAGAATTTGGTAGCGATAGCGAGACAGACACTCTGGTGGCGAAATTGCAGAAGCAGAACTCGACTGCTCAACTTGAAGATTTCATTGGCTGCCTCAGCCTGTCGTCGATCGAGTCACTCGGGAGGTGCGCAAACACGAAGTCCCTGGTATGCTTACGGGCTCGGATAAAAGATGCTGAATCTCTGATAGCTATGCTGAAGTCGCAGCACCAGCTTCCTCATCTGAAATGGTTGGAAATTGACGTCGACATGGACATCAGGAAAGTTGAAATGTGCTCTTTGCCGGCATCTACCACCCCCTTGATGGACATGCGATTCAAAAATCTGACTGATAGTGACGTCATTTATCTCTGCGATTTCTTGGCGAAGATTAGGAAGCGGTATAGTGGCCTCCACATCCACGACTGTTCCCTGACTATTCAGGGAGCAACAGACGTCATCAAGGAATGCTACCGTCGTGGCATATCGCTGCACGGCGCAGAGGAAGCCATTGCCAGTTATCGCAGATGGCGATTTGTCGAGCTTTCTTTTGTCCCTCCTCAGACAAAGGTGACGGCGGAGGATGTCATCCAGCTGGCTGGCTATGACGACAGCAAGCATTACACCGACAACGATGTGTACTCCTCACACGTTGCAAATCGAGTCGATGTGATGGCGCTGAAATATTTCTTGGAGTTCAGTGAAGAAATCGTATACTTTGCTTACATCTGTAGGAATTATTCAGTCGTGAAGAGTGTCTCTGGAACCGTCGAGGTCAAGGAGTTATTGTAATTTTGATGTGAGAACTGCTTCCTACGTTCCTTTCGATAAAAGTTCAGCCGCTAGCATTAGGATTTATTCCGATAGGTGCCTAGGAATGTTTGTTTCACCTCCTCTGTGACAGACAACACAAAATTCGAGATTGCATCATCAACCTTGTGGCGTTGCATCGTGTCCTGTTACAAGTTGTCCTAAAAATAACCGAGCGCGCGCGCGCGCGCATGCACAATGGTGCACAGTAACAAATGATCCTCATGAGAAACCTTTCGGTCTATAAAGAGGACGAATGTTGGGTAAGTGAACAAACATACTCGTACATAAGCAAGTTAATGAAAATTTGCAACATATCGCCTTTGTTTAGCTCCGAACAGCATTACAAACGATCGTCCCATGTTTCATTCATTGACGACACAGTTTACGAAATTCTGTTTCTCGTTTTATATTCCCATTTAGACAGGTTGAACCCATCATATCCCGTCTAATTTGCATGAATCATGAACATAAACTTATTCTGTCTGCTATGTTATGTTATTTGTTTGATGGTATCAAGCTCTCCATCCCTTGCGTCAATTTTTAAATATTTTACGAATCGTTTTGAATATTTTTGAAATCGCCAGGTGATTTATCTTCAACAAAGGGAAACCCCATCAAAGAATTTAATTTGCTCTTATATCTTATCTCACTTGCAAGGCACTCCATCATAGGTCATTGATCGCTTCCTCGAGTCTGCCGAACGACCCCGCGTCGACCATGTGGGGTACTCTCTCTCAGTCACGTACACGTTTTCTTTTCCTCCCTCCCTCCCTCCCTCCCTCCCGCTCTTCGGAATCATCTCGAGCAAAGTATAATCTTTCTTTCGCTGCGCAATTGTTTTCCCAGGGGAAAGGCAAAAGTTGTGATAGGAGTGATCGTGATCAGTTTAGGCATAATTTTAGTTGACATTTTTATGTAATGACCACACCACCACTGCGTGGCATAGGCCTATCATTTTTTTTCCATAACATCCTGATCAATGTTATTAAATGCTATCCACAACCTCACGAACAATTTGTTGTCCCTAAGATACTTTCGCTTTTGTGATTTTTCATTTATTGTATAATTCTATGGCGGTACCTTGTTGCTTCGGCCCATTGAAATATATATTTGTATGTATCTATTTCATATTCCACTCTTGGCTCCATTTATAAACTTTATCTAGGCCTTCCTGAAGTATTTTCATGATCTTGGCCTAATCAGCAAATGCAGATGCATAAGAGTGGAGTTTAGTCAGCGTCTTTCAGTTTGTGGGGATAGGGAGTTGGTTAGTCCACCTGAGTGATACCGTAATCAGCAGGTTGCTGCTTTGCACCTTGACCGTTGTTTAGCTGATGCGATCATGCTTGATGCAATCTTTGCTGCAGATAACGTGACCGAAGCAAACTGAATTCTATGCTATCAATTAGAATGAAATATGTTGTGTTATGATTAAAAGATTAGATGAAAAGAAGGACGTGTACACTGTAATTTAATGGTACTAAAGAGGTTGATTTTGGCTACCGCCAGGTTTAACTTGGTCATCCCTCCAGCTCAGGAGGTCAGTAAGATGTCCTGACGTCAGTTAGAGTAATAGGAGAGTTGCCACTCGTTAGAGACTGTCTCCTCGTCGAGATGGGCGCTTAAATCTCGTTGTCGCTGAAGGGCGGGCCGTCACGGAGGCGAATGTTTAACTAGTCTGGACTCATAGGAAAGTGATTGAGATCACAAACAGTTCTATTGGGCCATAAAAGAAACGACAATGAAAATACATGTCGGTCTCCTTTCTGGTTGTTGATTTTGTGTTCAGGAGATTCCCCTCTAGTTGTTGCAGTGTTGAATTGGTCGAGAATCACAGTGTCATTCTAAAGCAGATCATAGAATAAGGAATTGTACTAAATGATTGTAATATATTGCATGCAGTTTTGGAACATACAGACATTTTAAATGTGAGTAGCTATGGCGGCCTTTTATCTTATTACTAATCTTTTTTCTGGATTCTTTAAATGGTCTGGCAATGATGTTCCTTGTCAGCACAGTCCACAGATTCTAGTCAGATGTACATATAGTCAGTCCATGATGGGAATTGTACCTTTTCAGAACAGTGATATTTGTTATATTGAAATTAATATATATAGTGATTTTTGTTATATTGAAATTAATATATTTAGTGAATTTTGTAGCTGTGAGTTTAAGTACCCCCTTTTCATCTTTGTCCATGGATGCAGTCTCATAGTTACACTGCATTGGAACTGAAAATAAGGTCCCTGGAAAACACAGAAGAAATCAGGAACAAATTAAGCAAGACAATACTTTATCCACCCACATGTTAAACACCATAGCACTATCAAATGGTAACCTTTGGCTAGGATTTTGATACTTATCAGAGTAGTAGTAATAGTAGTAACTTTAGTCATCAAGAATGGAGGCCATAATGCAAGGAGGATTATTCTGTCTTTTATCAAGACACTGGGTGTGAATGTCCTTAAAACACGAAGGGCCAGCTTAAAATATTGCGGGAGAATACGCCATAAAGTTAATTCTACTGCAATAACTTTGGCCCAAGCAGTGTTGGAGGAACGTGTATATATATGTATACATACATATATATATATATACATATATATATATACATATATATACACGTACATATATACATATATATATATATATATATATATATATATATACACATACACACACACACACACACACACATATATATATATATATATATATATATATATATATATATCTATATATATAATATATATATTTAATAGCAATAACCAGTGCTTCTGTCCTGGGGTACACCAGCACATCTAAGAGGCGGAGTGATAGTTGTATAATATATATATATATATATATATATATATATATATATATATATATATATATATATATACACATATATATGTATATATATATATATATTATACATATATATATATATATATACAATATATAAATTTTTATCAACCACAATACACTTTAATTCTAAGCCATCAACATCGGGAGATCCGCGGAGGCCAACATGCAGAAATTGAAACGTGGTACGGCCAAGGACTCGAACCAGGGCTATCACGTGACAAGTGCTTTAGTGACTTAACCGATTGCGCCATCAAGAGAGATATAAGTTGAGCGCAACTTTTCTTTTATATTTATATGTTCGAGTTACATACACATGCACGAAATTTTGCGTTCAATCCATCTACATTATGATAGTACAATTGGTAGGTATACGAACGCGGAAAAGTATTTGTACAATACTGAATGGGTCCCAGTGAACAGAGCTACATTTTTATCAACCATAATACACTTTAATTCTAGCCATCAACATCGGGAGACCCGCAGAGGCCAACATGCAGAAATTGAAACGTGGTACGGCCAAGGACTCGAACCACATACACACACACACAAAGTTGATGTACCCGTCACCTTCTTGGGCCTCCTCACTCACAGTCACGCAGCAGCGACAGCTGGAGAGAGTGCAGAAAAGAGCCTGTTGCATAATCCTTGGTAACGAATACACCACCTATCGGCACCCTCTCACCACACTCGGACTTCCCACCCTTGCTGACCGTTGTCTTCAGAGTCTGAGGTCGTTTGCGGTCACCCTAGTTTAACATCTCGGCACTGGAACCTGCTACTTCCACTGGTACTACAACCACGGCTACAGGTGCGGCACCACAATACCATCAAGCCGATCAGAGCACGCACCGACCGGTGTAAGAGCCCCATACCGACATTTGTGGGTTTAACAAGAAACAAAAATATTGTACAACACAGCTATTCCATAGCTGTTTTTTTTTTTTTTTTTTAATGTTTGTAACATCTTTTCACTGTCATATTTTTATAATGTTATAATCTTGTAGGATGTATATTCTCAGAAGTAATGCTGCTATACCCAATAAACCGTGTTATTATTATTATTACACAAAGCATACGACTTGATGGCGCGGTTGGTAGAGTTCCCGGGTTCGAATCCCGTCCAGGGCTGAAACAATTTCAGTATCGCTGCGCTGCGAGTCGTTACTCCACCTTTCGTGGGCGGGGAATTAGCTGTGTGCGTGCGTGTAAGGTCACTGCATTACCCATAGATCGGTCATATATGAGCTTTGAGCTCTCTTCCGAAAGGGAAATAGCTGTCGATCACGAGTCCAACACGTGATCCAAGGCCATGGTGAACCACGGTGAATCACACACACACACGTGTATGTATGTATATATATATATATATATATATATATATATATATATATATATATATATATATATATATATATATATACGGTATATCACACAAAAAACTTAGTTCAATGGAACAATGTTTACCAGATTGCTCTGATTTGTCACGTTTTCCGATATGCACTTAAATTCCTACAATATAGCATATAATCGGTACATTGCGATTAAATGTTGGACTAAACTATGAAAAGTATAAAAATGTTAAATTGAAACAAGAGGATCGCCATAGCTTTACAGACAAGACGAATCTCATTACAATCACTGTCGGCATCTCTCTTGTTTTTTTAGACCTTCGGTTTGGATGGTTAGGTAGATGTTGCCAAGTATTGGCTTGGATTTGCAGAGAACCGCCATACCGACAGCGATTCTAATCGACTGACTGACTGTCTAATCGAACACGTATTGTTTACATAGCAACGACGGTGATGCTTGTGGCCGTCGCTTGGTAAACAAAACACGGATTCGAATACTTATTTATATTTTTCTTTCTTTTTTACTAGAAACATCTAGTCATATTGTAAAGCATAATCTACAAATGACAGAAGAACGATACTAAATTTACCATTTATTATAAAGTGTCACTTTAGTCGTGAATTTAATTAACGTTAATAATGTTGACAAAAACGAAACGAAAATAATTGGTGATACAAAGTTAAGACGCACGTGACATGGCAATACGGGCAAAACTCTTTCAAATTTGATGCACTCTGATATACATGTCATCACCCTAGTCATTACGTTAGGTCATAAGACACCCCAGTCATCAAGACAAGTTAGTGTTCGTGCATTACACGTACTTTAGTTTATTATTTCTGAAATGTCTGCATTTCGTTGGGTTTAACGTATAATTTGATTTAATTATACGATACTGCTTCCAAGGTGACAATGAAATCGACATCCAACCTGAATGTTTTCATTGTATAGAAAAAGGAGATAAACAGCAGTGTGGAAGCTACAGAGGAATATCACTCCTGTGCCACGCTTTCAAGCTTCGTGAGTGAATTCTAGAAAAAGAGACTCAGGAGTCAGGAACATCATCGAACACAAATTCCAGGGAGCACAATATGGATTCAGGCCGGAAAGAGGAGCAACTGATGCACTCTTCATCCTATGAAGAAAAACAGAAAAGGGTTGGGAGTGGAACAAGCCTCTTCATATTGCCTTTGTGGATCTACAGAAGCCCTTCGATCTGGTTCCCATATCGAAACTATAGGAATTGCTATCTGATCCCTATTATGAAGTACCAGAAAATCTCCTTAGGAATATTAAAGCTACTTATAACACTTGCCAAAGCGTGGCATCCTCAAGGTATCGAAATAATAATTGGTTTGACGTGGCGTCCGGCGTTAGGCAGGGAAAAGTTCTGTCACCACACCTCTTTGTCCTACTCATGGATTCTGTCATCCGGAAGGTGGGGCCAAATGATGGAGCTCTCTTGTACGCCGATGGTATATGCATAAATGCATGGAGCCGGGAGGAACTGCAACAAATGCTTAACCAATGGAACTAGGGTGGCCATTTCCAAATTTCCAAAAAGGACACTGCATTTCGATGATTATGATTTACATTAATATATATATAAATATATATATATATATAATATGTATATATATATATATATATATATATATATATATACATAATAAAAAAACTTAAAGTGAATAATATTTTTTCACTTCTAAGAAAACCGAAAAAAAAAAATGCCTGTATTTTTTACCAAGTTACAACACAAAACCTAGTTGTATCCTCACATTGATTGCCTGGAGGTTTATTTCTTTTTGTATTTCTGCCTTCTTTCTTTTCGGCATTTTCAGACTCATTAACCTCATGAATTAATTACCAAACCACACTGCACCGTGGCCACATCAGGACTGCAGCCCAATGTATGAGATGTGAATCATGCAATCACATGTTCACAACATTGGTATTGTGCAGTTCCTGTCTACTTTGGCTGCCGAGTGCCGACGTTGACCTTGGCCTGGGTACTCCCACATAATTTAATTGTACGGCATTATTGTATACCTAGGGTTATTTATTTATTCATTTATCTATTTATTTTTGTCACACCCCAAGAAAAAGGAGGACAAATGCACGTCCGGCGTGAGGTTGCGCCGGATGGAGGACAAAGTGCTCATAAGGAGGACGTCTGGCCACCCTAAATGGAACACAGCCCTGCAAACTTAAAAGTAGGCTTTGGTGGGGGAAATACCAAAACAATGATTATCGAACGCAAACCGGAGCAGTGTAGATTCCATATGGCAGACGAATTTCTACCCCAGACCAGCCAGTATAAGTACAGTATTTAGGCACAATTGTAAACGAGGGGGCTCTCATAGTGGATGAGCTTCTAGTTAGAATAAAGAAAGCCAGTACCAGCTCCTGACTCCTCTATCCCATCCTCAAAGACAGGAGAGTGAGTACAAGAGTAAAAACTCTCATCTATACCACCATCATAAGACCAGTACTCCTGTATGGGAGTGAGACCTGGACCACCAGCACTAAAACCAGGAGTAAAATCCAGGCCACAGAATGAAAGTGCTGAGATTGATCTACAGTGCCACACGAAGAGGCAGAATAAGAAATTACAAAATTAGAGAAACTCTGGGTGTGTAGTCAGTCCTGAACCTCATCGAAGAATCGCAACTGCGATATTACAGCCACATCAAAAGGAGGAACCTGGAGAATGAGATGAGAGCTCTGGAGTGGCAGCCTGATGGCGTGTGTCCCATTGGAAGGCCCCACAAGAGATGGCTTGACAACATCAGGGAAGCCATTGCAAGGAGAACAACAACATACACCCAGATCAAGGAAGAGGAGTTCTTCCTGAACTGTAACACCTGGAGAGCTTATCTTGACAGGATGCCAAGTCCTAGCAAGAAGATGGTGAGCAGTATAGATTGCTTTACCCTCTGACCACCATGTGGTAGCCCAGTGGATACCATCTTGTATTCATGGGCAGGTTTGATTTCCAGGATCCTCTACAGGTTTGCTGTTCTGGTTCCCCACAGCCTTGGCCAGAAGGGAGGCGACTGAACGACAACCTAATAAACCAACGGCTTGCCGTAAGTGACAGGGCTTTCCCTTGCCAGGGTGTTCTGACATCATGCTGCATGTGTAGTGAGATGGTGAAACTTTTAAAAAAGAAGTTGCATTAGTCATGTGTGCATATTGTTATCAAGAAGGATGCACTGGCAATTTTTTATTTCACAGAAAAGCCCGTTATATCGAAGTATATCAGGAGCTGTAGAAGGTGGCTGAGTGATGCTACAGTGCTGTGGGTATGCAGGTGCACCCCTCATGACCCATCAATGTGCCTTTTGGGTCCTCCATTCAAATCAAGATGAATGTGCCCCCCCCTCATCTGGCTTGGAAAGGCAAATCAGGTGAGCTACCCAACTAGATCCTTTGAGTCAGGCATGCCTAGAACCAAGCAGTTATTGTTTGGAATCACATCACATAGTCCATGGCTGTCTCCCTTCAATGCCATTGTGGAATGCATGTATACTCTCTCAGACCTACTGGGCTAAGAATTTATACCCAACGCCTAGACTCCCTTGTTGGGATCCATGATGAATATTTAACTTCATACCGATGGTGTCTGTTACTCATGGTGGGGGTGAGCTTGCAACCTTCTCCTGTGCAAAAGCCACCAAGCCCACTAAGTGGGTCGCACAAGGTTTTCTGTGCCTGTGTGCCAGATGGTGCACTCAATCAGAAGTGTGCTGGTTTCACATCATCTTGGTCATGGGTTTGAGTCTTGTATTTGTCTCTGGTCACCAGCAGTGACTGTTACCTGCTCGAACAGCCCAAGCCCATAGGGCAAAGTTGACAACTCTGGGTGTAGTTATGTGCCTCCTGGCATGTGCTCCTCACTTTTTCTATGGCAAGCTTGACTCTACCATCAACCAGTGCCCACCAAAGGAGATGCTTGTTGATTTGGGCAACTTCGGTGCAGTTACTGGCACCAACGAATTAGCTGTTAAGTATATATCAGACCCCATGATTTTGGGACCAGGAGAACCAACAGTTCCTTCCTTCTGAATTTTGCAAAGTCCAGAGGGTGACAGCTAGATCCTGGTTCCAGAGAGGAGAGCTACACTGATAGACTTGGTATAGTAATACGTGAGGTGGCAAAGGAGATGAATCCCATACGAGTTAGTACTTGTTGGAGGATCCTACAGAACTACAGGGTTTAGTAGTGTTGAGTTCATGAGGACTGATCATAGACTTGTGGGCACAGCACTCAGATTGTACATCCAAAGAAACTCAAAATGTAATTCACCACCTAGATTTCATCTGAAGAAATCTCAGGATGATGAATGTGCACAAGAGTATGTAATAACAGTCTTTGGTAGATTTGAAATGGTTGACACCCTTGAGGACCCAGAAAAACTATGATACCTTCAGAAACTGAAAATTGCAAAGGAGTGTAGCGGAAAGCGTCAGCTGTCAGTGTGGCATCGTGTAACACATTTGAGAACATAGAGATGAGCTATGTTGTTGCCGTACCCTAGACTGTCTGTCTGAGCAGTCCTGTCTCCCCAAGGAATGCTACAGCTGAAACTGGGTTTTCCCACAAATCCTTTATAGAGTGTATGTTGTGTTGTTTGCGTGCATGATTGTGTATAATGCAGTCTTCCATTATGTGTTGTATGGTATGGGGTGAAGCGTTACATCCTGGGCAGCTGTTCACAATGCAGTCATCCAGCCTCTTCTGGTAGCTTAGAAGTGCTGGGTGGTGGCCGCACCGCAGTCTGGCCAAGTGGACTCTGTCCTTTCATGGGAGAGAGGATTCAGAAGGGTGGATATCAGGGGGTCTGGCATGCAGCAGTGTGTTGTCTTTCAGTGTGTTAATGGAGCGGTGAGTGATATGATTATGAATATGTTTCCGGAGGCTGGTATTTGGTGGTTGTGGAGGAAGAGAAGAGAGTATCTGTGTGTGATAAAGGTCTTTGGGTGTTGTTTTAATGTTTCTTGGTGTGTGTGGGTGTTCTGCTATGTAGTGTAGCGGGTGTAATGTGTTTGTGGTGGCTGCGGCAAGTGTTTGTGTGCCTCTCATGTCGAGGTGGTCCTTGACTTTGAGGACTTTTGTTTCATGGTGTAAATGGTCTGTTGGTGTTGTATTTGTGCAGCCTGTAATTGTTTTTAGGGCTTTGTTTTGTATGATTTGAAGGGTGTTGTGGTGTGTCTCACTGAGCCCATGCAGGACTCGCATAATTCAACACTGAGCATATGCATTGTTTGTATATTGTTATATTAGTTTCTTTGTTTTGTCCAAATGTCGTTCCAGTGATTGACTTAAGTGCGTTAAGTCTAGGTGTGCATTTGTTTTTTATGTTTGTGATGTGTTGTTTGAAAGACATGGATGTATCGTATGTTACACCAAGAATTTTCGGTGTGTTTGTGTGTGGTATTAGAGTGTTGTTGATGTAGAGATGAGGTATGTATTTGTGTTCTATTGTCCAGGTGTTGAGGAGTGTTGCTGTAGATTTTGTTGGAGCTATTTTGAGTCTGTTTGTGATGAACCATATGTTGAGCGTATCAAGGTATGGCTGGATTATTTCTGCAGCTTTGTCTGTGTTACGATGTGTGCATGTGATTGTTATGTTGTCTGCGTAGGAAGAGATTTGTATTTCTGAGGTGTCTGGTGTGGGTAAATCATGCATGTATAGATTAAAGAGTGTTTGGTATAGAACTGAGCCCTGTGATACTCCATTCTTGAAGTTTCTGGTGTGCAATGATTGGTCATTATAAAAGTATGATACATAGGCATTTCTACCTGCCAGAAAATTGGCCAGCCATCTTTTGGTGTTGATGTGCATATCTGTGTTATATATTTTGTCAGGTTGTGATGTGGGATGGCATCAATAGCTCTACTAATATCTAGTGTTATGAGAAGTGTTCTGTGGTGGGGCCTATCTGAATTGATGCCATCTAAAATTCTTTGTGTGAGGTTTATCAGAAGAGTGTTTGTGGAGTGTAGTGGCCTAAAACCGTGTTGTGAGTCAGCAAGGGGAATATGTGGTGTGACAAGTTTAAGTATTAGGCGTTCAATGACTTTAGAGGGGGTGCAGAGAAGTGTGATTGGGCGGTGCGATGTTGGGATTGTTGGGTCTTTGTTGGGTTTGGGAATGGTGATGATTTTCCCATGCTTCCAGGTGTCGAGAATAGTGTTGTGCAAATAGCTGTAGTTTGCAATGTTGGTGAATGCATATATGCCATGTGGTTCAATGTGTTTTAGGTGGATGTTACTTATGTTGTCAGGGCCACAGGCAGATGAGTGCTTGAGGTTATGTATTATGAGTTTTGTCTGACTGTCTATGAAGGGTGTATAGTCTGAGTCTGTGGGAAATTCTTTCTTACGTCGAATGGTGCGTCGGTCGTCAGGGTGAGAAGTGAGATGGCTTGTCAGTGCAAAATGACGTACGAGTGTGTTTGCTTGTTGTCTGTTTGAGGGTAGATTATCTGTTGTTGTGATTATTGCTGCGTGAGAGCGTGTAGTGTTACTGTTGGATGAGCTATGTTGTCAGATTGGCTGGGGACATGGACTTACACTGGACTCTGAAAAAGTGGAATAAAACTCTCATGAAGATAAGAAGTATATCAGGGGAGTCAGTGAGGATCTTCAGAGCCATCTTATTGGAAATGACCTCAGACCTGCTTACTGAGCCTTGAAAAAACTACAACAAATCTGTGACTCAGGAACATTATCACAGCAGTTGATGAGCAACTAGTGTCAGACACGGCAAGGTGTGGTCCTTGCTTGGCCAAGTACTTTCAGCAGTTGTATATGAATAACCAGTTGTATATGAAGCCAGTGTCTTCAGGCTGACATTCCAGTGGTGGTTGCTGACCTACCAAAGGATGAAACTTTGGCCTTTCTGAGTTAGGTCATTGAAAGTGTCAGCTCAAAGGTAGAAAGATAGCCAGCATCTGCAATGTCAACACAAAGTTGCTGAAACTGGAGGCAAGGCCATGGTCTGTGGGTTATATGCAGTATAATCTACTGTAGGTCATCCTTATCTGGTTGGGTAAAAGTGGCTTGCAGGATTGTAATTATTACTGCAGTATTACATTGCTCAATGTGCCAGGCAGGGTCCTTGCTACTGGTGCATGGTGGCTATTATCATATAGTATACTATTGTGCATCTATGCTGAATCTACTGCTCTGGCATACGTACTGCTCACAAATAAGCATACATAATTTAATAATTTTTGTACATAGCATAGACTGCAAATTGCAAATAACATGAAATGTAATATGTAAATAAACTAAGTTTCTAATGGAGCAGAAACATGGAACATGAGAGAGGAAGAGAGAAGGAACTTGAATGTGTTTGAGATGAAGTGTCTGAGAAGTATGATGGGGGTTACTAGGCTGGATAGAGTGAGAAATGAGGAAGTGAGGAGGAGAACAGGGGTGGAAAGGGAGCTGGGAGATAGGGTGGATGAAAGAGTATTAGGATGGTTTGGACACATGGAAAGAATGAGTGAAGAAAGACTAGTAAAGGAGGTATGGAAGGCAGATGTGGAGGGAGTGAACATGAGGGGACGTCCTAGGATGAGATGGATGGATGGGGTGAAGGGGGCTTTGGGGAAGAGGGGAATGTCTGTTGAGGAAGGACGGGAGAGGACAGAAGACAGGGGTGAATGGAGAATGGTTGTATATGGAAAATGTTGTGATGCATGAGGTGGATTGGACGGGGGAATGGGGGTGAGGTAGTGTGTGTGAGCAAATTTTTTTTTACGCAGCCCAAAGGGATTTCTCCCCGTCCTCTCCTGTATATGGGGGGACGGAGAGGGGGGTCGCCGATTTAATGAAGCGGCCTTGCTGTGGATGTGCTGTGTCCTGCGACACTGCTTCTGACCCAGGGCAGTGGACAGGGTGCAGGGATGACCCGTCATCTAGGAGGTGCTAAGATGGGAGGGAGGGTGGAGGGGTGTGGAGTGTTTTTGGGGATGAAATGGGTGGGAATGTTTTTGTGCCTTGTCCTTTTTGGCTACCCCCCTGGTAAGGGAAAAAAAAGCCTTGGTATATGTATGTATGTCTAATGTTTCAAGAGGTGGATAGACATAATCTCACAAGACACAAGCTCATAAGAAAAGAGCTCACAAGGCATAAGCTAACACCCTTAATGAAATAAAGACAAAAGGTCACACTTTTTTATATTTTATCAAATCATAGTACATCATACAAGTACACCCATATTATCAGATTTTTTTTAAAATTAGGGATTGCAAGTATAATTGTTTTATATTTTCTTTATTACAAAGGCGGAGCATGCCGACAGGAGACCCTTTGGTCCAATTCATCAAAAAATAATACATCATAAACAGATTGTAAATATCACAGTTCACTCCTATCTGATGTAGTGGCCCACAGTACAAAGGAAGTTCTCGATAGACCAATGCCTAGCTACAAAAATTCTTACCTGCCCTACAAAAATTCCTGTGGATTCCCCTGCACCTTTTCATGGTGTATATGAGAATGAACCATTCTATGTCATATTCCCTCATTATATCATCATGGCAACACTAGTAATGATACAAATATAATTGTAATATATCCTTATATTTAATAATATTTGTTTCTTAGCATAATTTTTTTGAAAAGCATCCATTTGGAACCACTGAAAAAGTGGAGCATCCAAATGAGAACCTTCCATCTGAGACAACACTGTGGGCTTGACTTGTGAGCTTTTGTCTTGTATTCCATTAAGGGTGTGAGTTTATGTCTTTTGACTTATGAGCTTGTCATGGAACTGTCTCAAGACTTAAAAAAAATAATGAAACTGTTACTATCAACAAAACTTTCCACTGCATGAATTACTGTAAAAGAAATTTGTTCAAAAAATCATAGACCACTATACTACTGTTCTGTATTTAAAATAAAAAATGCAGGAAGATAATGAAATTAAGCAGGCATATAGATACAACATTCCAGAGTTTCTGTTGTGGAAGTGCTGTCTCACTGCATTGGCTTTGAAGCTGTAGTGTAGTACATACATAATGTACCAATGGCTTTTACTCCCTCACAAGGGAGGTAGGCAAAGGCATAAATCCACTCCCATCCATTTCATCCACATATACTCCATTCATCCCTCCCTCTTTTCTTGGTTCCTCCTGATGCTGTAGTGTAGTAAAGAACAGAAATGATTCTTCGTCCATGAAGTGCTAAGATGGGAGGTGCGTTGAATGAGTTATAATGTGTATACTGTGGGTGTGAGCTTTGACTCAAGTTACCCCTCATGTAAAGGAGAAGGGGCCTATGATGTGCATGAACTGTAAGAAAATTAAAATTTTTAAACAACTGAGCTCTAAAAACATATTTTCCCATTCACTGTTACCAATAAGGCTAGGTATGCACAGGATGGGGATATTGCTTTTTCTCTTTTGAGCACATGCAAATTGTACTTAATTTCTTCTCAAGCAATACTGCCAGGTCATTCTTGGTATATATACCCTTCTGATGTAACTGACGGTGCTACATATGAAAGCAAGGGGTAGATTTAAGGATGCTGAGCAAGCAAAAATATGTACAAGTGGCGTATTGAGTTGGAGAAATTATACAGACAAATGTGACAAGTTGTTCCATGACACTAAAAAGGATAAATAAAAGAAGCACTATATAAATCATGTGTACTTATTAATACAATTTTCATTTTCAAGTCTTAATTAACAGGGAAGACATAATACAAGCAAGATTCAAAATCATTGAATTTTGTAAAATTACATTGAAAGTCGTGAATATCTTACCAAATCACTGATCTACAATACAGGAAAGCCTTGATGTAGAGTGTCATTATATCAGATTTTGTATCTACTGACCTCTCCGAGTCTATGGACCAATCTGCAATTTTTGCTGATGATGAGTAACTTTCATGAATGATTCTCATGTAGAATGTGCAGCTTAGTTCTGTGCCAGTGAGTTTAAAGCTTACAGTTAAGTGAAAGTGCACTTGTGGTCTGCTTTAGTGTGTGCAGTGTGGTGGCACCATCTAAACTGTCCAGCATTCTGCTGTTCCAACAGCATTGTTTTGTATCATGGTAAATACCATGAATACAATATTGTGTGTATCATTTCAATATGATGTATGTGCTAATCTTAAAATTTCAATGGTGCATACAGTGAACTCGCCATTATTAAACTTATGGTTTCATTGGTACCCCAAATTAGTTCATGAAAATGAGGGTTTACTTTATTTTTATTAATTGTTTTTTTCAAATCTTGGGGCAAAAGCCCTCTTCATTTCATATCTAGTGTCTATCATTTCATCTCTACACTCCAGAATGTGAGAATGAGTAAGTGTTTCAATCCTTGTAAATCAAATGACAGCTATGCCATGTGGATGTAGCATTCTAAATCATTACCAATACATTTTGAAATTATGATTCTAATAGGGAATTGGGAATAATTTCAATTGTTCCGTCAATTCCCTTTTCTAATGTTACATTTTCTGCTTTGTACCTAAAATATCGGATACTATCACGTTCATGGAGGTATGACATGAGTGTGTGTGACTCCAACTCTGTTATGAAGCGTGAGGAAACAACCTTGTGATCACTATAGTATTTTCTGTCATCATTTCCTAGGATGCGAGTTACTTCCTCATCTGTAAGAGGAGTTGATGCAGGGTAGTCATAGAGCTCAGGATAAAACCATCGTCTGAACTTGTCAATCCCTTCTTTAGGAGCTTCTAGACAAACCTCTCTGCGATTTAGTTCTTTAAGGACCGTGAAAACACCTTCTGGAGTTAAATCTGTGTCATCAAGATGAATCCCTGAATAGGTTTTATTCATCTGTGCAATGATGTCACAGGTTTTGGGTATTATCTTGTCATGAACCTTAGTAAAATAAACATCCATTAGGGGAACAGTGGTCCTTGTCAAACTGTTAACATCAATCTTAGTTATATCCATATCTACAACAATTTCGAGCCAAACAAGATTTGGCAGATATTTGTGGGCAAGTAATATTGTGCACAGTGTCTTCATATCAGTTGCTTTGACCTTTAAGTAAACCATACGTTTTGTTACTGTGTGTTGATACATTTGCTTTAACATATCTTCAGAAAGAAATCCAGCAATATGATCAATATAGGGCATTTGTGGATCCTTAAGCAATGTCTTCAAAGTTCTGTCCATTCGCTTTGGGTAACCATAGGAGAGTTGTTTGTACCCTTCCAGCCATATTGAAATTTTCACTCTGCAAAGGAAGGAGGTAACTTTCAATATTTCAGGAGACTGTCGACTATCAGATACATCAAGGATAAGTCTGGTTGGTGACACTTTATTCATAAGTATTTCTAAGGGTGCAAGCTGAATCTCTGTGTCACTCAATTTCCATTCTTCTGGGTATTCACTCTCTTCTACAATTAGTGTTGTCAACTGGTCATCACATTTGAATTCTGTCACAAGCTTGAAAATGAACAGGAGGTTATCAAAACTACTCTCACTGTAGTTGACTAATGTTTTGATTAATTTTGATGCTTGATCTTCACTCAAGCCTCCTAATTTTGTTACCATTTTGTGCATGTGCCCAGCCATAAATAGCACAAGCCTCTGCACATCCATTTTCTGTGTTACAAGATTATTTAAATTTTTCCCACAAAGAAGCTGGTTAAATGAATACCATGCTGCCAAAAACTCCTGTTGTAGTCTGTAATAACCACTAAATATTTTTCTACTACTGTCTCCTTTCTTGTCCTTCCTTGCCTTGAATATATGGCTCAGGAGAAATTCACTTGCCTCAATGGTAATTGCCTTCCATGTTGCCTCTTTTAATGAATCTATTTTCAAATTACGCAGTATTTTTCCTTCTGACACTGCCTCATGAGCTTTCTGACACACTTCAAGCACAAATTTATCCACATTTACACGATTTTTAGAGTCTTGAAAGCCAAATTGTTCAATGGTCTCTGATATTGCAGCCTGAAGAACAGCCCACAGTACTTCTGAAGCTGTAGTTACATCTTTAAAGACCTCAGCATCATCAAGATAAGCACTGCACATTTGTAAAGTAAAGGAAGGAAATTTCAAGAGGTCCCATAAACGACTTAGATTATTTTTAATAAATTTCTTATAGTTAGTGAAGTTCTTTTGCTGGTCATAATCATTAAAGATTCTCTCCGCCAAGATAAGGGCACGTTCAGGATTGAAGCCAAGTAACCACATCTTGGTTACAGTTTTATTGGAAGACAAATGCTGTATGACAGGATCAGAGTTATCTGATGTGAAAATTAAGATGGAGAGATTGGTAAAGTCTGACAAAATTTTGTCGTATTCACTAATACCCGTGTCACAAAGTTGCTCAGCATCATCAATAATTAGCAGGACTCTCTTTTTGAGAAGCCAACGATACATCTTTTGAAAACCATGGATTCCACAACAAAGAGGAAGGTTTGTTTTAAGAAAATTAATTTCTCCTTCAATTGGTTTTTGTCTCCAATCTTTGGGACACATAAATAGAACTGCTTCAAACTGATGAAGATTTTGGAATTTGATGTCACGCTTACACCAACGCTGGATAAGTTCATAAGCATATGTAGACTTTCCAATAAAAGCTTCTCCTTCCACCACCCAAATGTCTGGTGAAGCTGCATTCTCAATGATGTTACGGTTGAGGAAGAGCTGATCTGGCATCAGCATCATTTCCTCATCAATCTCATCCTCATAATCATGTCTGAAAGAAAGAAAAAAAACCTGAAGAATAAAAGAAATTATAATGCTCAATGAATATTGTATCCCTGAATAATGCTTTGGTAACAAACATATATGCGCTGGTTCTGCCAACTTTGAAAGATAAAAAAGAAAGAGGTGATATAATTACAATACTCAGGTCACTAAAGGAGATAGATTGCACTGACCTAAGAAATCTCCTTATTAAAGATTGAAGGATTTTAAGAGGTCACTGGAGCAAATTAAGCAAGATTACATACCTAAAGGATATAAAGAAACAGTTTTCCATATAGATGTATAAATACTTGGAATAGTTTGGAAGGTGATATAGCTCAAGTTCAAGCAATGCATGAATTCAAATCTAAATACAATAATTGGAAATCAATGATATAAATTAATTTGGAACTGTACATGAATTTGAGGCTAGGTATGATAAAATATTAGATAATAGGAGATGGGACCCAATGATTATTATTCCTTTCATGTATGCTAAAATTAGGTAAATACAAAAAGGCCCTTTGTTGTGTGTTAATTTTCACTCTTGTGAAAAAATTAAAATGTTGACAAAACCTATTCAAAAACCCATTTATTCTCCCTCCCATCTTAACTACTTGTGGATAATGGGGTCATCCCTGCCCCTTGCCCCCTGCCCATTGCTCAAGTCAGAGGCAAAGCAGCAAGACCCAGCACCCCCACAGCAAGACCTACCTGACAGGTGAAACTAGTTCACTCCTATTGCATCATTATATGGCATCCCCATTCATCCACTTGAAAAAATAACAGAGCAAACAAGAAGAAATCTCTCCATGTTTGCTTCATTTCCTTATCTATTCACAACCACTCCACTCTTGTACTCTTCCTTCCTTACTCAACAGACATTCCTTTTGCATCCAATGCCCCATTCAACCCTATCCATCCACCATGTTATTGGTTTCTCCTTCAAGTGTACTCCATTCACTTCCACCTCCCACACTTTTGTTGCTACTCTTTCTTCACTCACTCTTTCCATTTCTACAAACCATCCCATTAGGCATGAGTTAAGATTGGGAATGGAGAAAGCAAACGGTCTAAAGTAAATGTGGGGCTGTGTGATGTCACCATGGTTGTTCAATTTATATATGGATAGGATGGAGTTGGTGGGGAAGGGTGATGGGTCATGGGAGGAAAGCCAGTTGTCTATTGATAATGGTGCTAATTGATTCTGAGGATGGACTGAAGCAATTTTTGACTGAGTTTGAAGGGGTGTATGACAGAAAGTTATGGGTGAGTCTGTGTTAAAGTAAAATTGATGAGATGCACAAGGATAGATAATGATGTGAATGTGAAATGTGAGAGGCTAGAAAATGTGGAAAAAATCAAGTACTTTGGGTTGTATGTGGCCAGCGAATGGAGGAAAAGTGGAGGTGGACATGAAATCTAGAGTAAAGTAAGTAAATAAATGTCCAGGTAGAATGAAAAATGTTACGAGAAATGGGGATTTGAGAACAAATGCAAAGAGAAGGTTACATGAAAAAGTGATTACACCCCTGACTTAGAATATAAGAATCACAAAGGAAGAGTCTGACCCGATGCAGGGATGACCCGTCATCCAGGGGGTGCCAAGATAAGAGGGAGGGAGGAGGGTGGAGGGGAGTGGAATATATAGGAAATGGAATGGGTGGGAGTGGTTTCTATGCCTTTTTCTTTGTGGCTACCCCCCATGTAGGGGAAAAAAGCCTTTGTTATATGTATGTATGTAAAAATATAAGAGGATAGAGTAAGAAAAAATAATGTGAAGGTGAATCAGTGAATGGTGGTGGAAATAGATGCGAGATAAGGTAGATCAAAGAGTGGTTTGGGTATATGGGAAGAATGAAAGAGGAAAGATTGGCAAAGTGAGTTTGGAAATCAGAAGTGGATGGAGTGAGCTTGAGAGAAAGACCAAAGATGAGGTGGATTGACGGGATGAAAAGGGCTTTAGATACATGTAGAGTGTCACTGAACAAAATGCAAGACTGGTCTGAACACAGGAAGTTTGGTAATGGATGAAAGGATGACATAAGCCAAAGGAGTGTGCTTGAGAGGAAGACCAATTATGAGGTGTATAGACTGGGTGAAGGGGCTTTGGATGCATGTGGAGTGTCATTGTGAAAACACAGGGCAATTGGTAATGAATGAAAGGATGACACAAACCAAAGGGATGTTGTTATTTGCTTCATAAATTACTGTGTAATTCCTCCACCTTTAAACACAAGGAGAGATGAGAGGCAGTAACTGCTCCTCTCCTACTTTTAGGCATAGAAACAGTTCTAAACAATTACAACATAGGCATCAGTCTAAGGTTTCTTCTCAGAGAGTTGTATGGGTGGCCCCCAAGGATTGTTGCCAGTTACTGTGAGACTGCAAGTTTCTTGTTAATATAAATTTACAATGAGAAGCAGGATAGAGAGAATATATATATATATATATATATATATATATATATATATTATAAAAATATATATATATATATATATATTATATATATATATATGCTGCCATCCACCCCAATGAGAAAAAAGCAAGGGAACTGGTTAGACACTTAAACATTATATTTTTTTCTATGTTTCTCTTAGTCTAAATATTTAAAAATAAAATCTGAAAATAACATTGAAATCAACAAAGTATAAACCATACTTCTTTTTTGTAGTTTCTTCAGTGACTATCCGCATGGATAGGAGGCCAATGTCTACATAGTCACAGTTCACTTCTGCCAGTCGATCCAAGTCAGAGCCTTCCTTTTTGTGATGGATCTGGAGTTCAACACTGACATCATCTTAAAAAACAAGGAAATCTATGTAAGTTTGAAATTGTTAATATAATGTAATGCACCTAGCTATTTCTTCATAAAAGAAAATGCACTTCTCTGACAAAAATTCATTGATCACATCTCTCAATTTAAATAAAATGTATTTTGAAAATCATAAATATTTACAGAATTTTGAACCATACAATATGAAAATAAATATTTAAACATTCCCTATGGTCACTCAACATTAAATTTATTGTTAACATTTATTACTTGGAACAGTCTTCATAGCTATTTCTACATGCTATTTCTAATGTACTTAACCATATCATATAACCTTGTTCTTTATCCTTTATGTAGCTGGAAGAGAGTGAGGAGTATTCCAAAACAACCTACTATCTGGGATCAAAATATTGTACAATGGACTCCCACAAGGACCAATACTCTCAAGCTGTTCAACATCTTCACAAGTGTGATCTCACACCAAATTACAAACATAACTTTGAAGCACTCACCAATGCTGATGAACTAACAATAGTGTCTCAGCACAGCAACTACAGAACAGCTGATAAGAAAATGTAAACATACATAAGCTATCTATCTATTTATATACCAAGAGCTTATTTCCCCTTATAAGGGGTGTAGCTAAGTCAGAGGCACGTACCTATTCCCGCCCATTTCACTCCCATCCACCACCCTTTCCACCCCTCCCATCTCAGCTCTTCATGGATGATGGGTCACCCCTGCATCCGCCAATTGCCCTGGCCAAACACAATGCTGCAAGACACAGTACATCCACAGCAAGGCTGCTTCACTTAACTGGCAACTCCCCCATGTCCATCCCCTCATGCAGAAAAAGAGAAGATGGGGAGAAATACCTTTGGGCTGCGTCAAAATATTCATACATGAGCAGCCCCTAGCCCCCCTATCCCTCATCCCTTCCTTCTTTGCATAACTGTATCATTCATACACAATCATTCTCCACTCATCCCTATCTCCTGGCTTCTCCCTTCCTTGCTCAACAGACATTTCCATCTTTCTCAACACCCCCATCACCCCGTCCATCCATCTCATCCTCAGTATTCCCCTTAAGCTCACTCACTCCACCTCTGCCTTCCACACCTCTTTTGCTAATCTTTCATCACTCATTCTTTCCATGTGTCCAAATCATCCCAATAATCATTCATTAACCCTATCTGCCATCTCTTTCTACTCCCAATCTCCTCTTCACCTCTTTTCTCACTCTATCCTACCTAGTAACCCCTACCATACTTCTCAGACATTTCATCTCAAACACATTTAAACTTTTCCTCTCTACCTCTCTTAAATTCTATGTCTCTGCCCCATACAATGATCTTGGCACAATCACCCCTTCATATAATCTACTCTTTGCATCCATTCCCAGTTCCCTATTTCTCATAAAAAAAATTCAGTCCCCTGAGGCTTGCTTCTCTCAACTTACAATTTACTTCCATCTCCATTCCTCCCTTTCCTGCCACATGCAACCCCAAATACCTAAAACTATCCACTAACATACATAAACAAATTAGAATAATGGCAAAGATAAAATAGAATGAAGACCTCCCCTCAGAAATCATCAGTGAGACTGTTCACCCCAGACAATGAAGAATCAAAGAAACATTAAACAAAAAATTTGAATGACCAACTCCTTCCACTGGACAGGAACCAAAAATTCCTGGGCCTCACTTCTGATACATATCCTTGAGTTCACCCATTAAAGACCTAACAGTGAAAATCAACAATAAAA
The DNA here is from genome assembly GCF_046742065.1 of Oratosquilla oratoria. Taxonomy (NCBI): domain Eukaryota; kingdom Metazoa; phylum Arthropoda; class Malacostraca; order Stomatopoda; family Squillidae; genus Oratosquilla; species Oratosquilla oratoria. Next base: position 10,691,448 of record NC_134782.1, read on the forward strand.
TAAACAGATTATGGTTATTAGACATTTGCGAATGGATGCTAAGAGGATGCTAAATGAAAATCAACATTAAAATAAACATATTATGATTAATAGACATTTTGGAGTGGATGCTAAGAGGAGATTGTATGAAGCAGTGATTGTGCCTACAGCATTGTGCGGGGCAGAAACATGTAAAATAAGAGAGGAAGAGTTTGAATGTGTTTGAGATGAGGTGGCTGAGAAGTATGATTGGGGTTACCAAGCTGGATGAAGTGAGAAATGAGGAGGTGAGGAGGAGAATGGGGATGGAAAGGGAGTTGGGAGATAGGGTTGATGAAAGAGTATTGGGATGGTTTTGACATATGGAAAGAACGAGTGAAGAAGTAGAGCTTGTGTGAGGGTAGGAAATTGAGAAAGTGAGAGGTGTGGGGTGAAGATGGGGGCTGTGCTTGGGATTGTGTAATGTCACCATGGTTGTTCAACATATATATGAATAGGGTGGTGAGAGAAGTAAACAACTGGGTACTAGGCAGGAGTTTGGAGTTAGTGAGAGTGAAGGGAAGTAGGAAGTTGTTGCTAAGTTGGAGGATAGACTGAAGCAGTCAGTGGCAGAGGTTGAAAGGATATGAGATAAGGAAGCTGAAAGTAAATGTAGGTGATGTGATGTACATGGAATGACGATGGTGGTGGGTTGGATATGAGTTTTAAGGGTGGGAGGCTCAAGGAAATGGAGAGTTTTCAGTATTTTGAGCCACATTAGGAAGGAATGGAGAAGTGTGGGTGGACATGAATTACAGAGTATGAGAAAAGTGTGGGGGAATGAAAAGTTTCATGAGAAATGGGTATCTGGAGATGAATGAAAAGAGAAGACTGCAAAGGAGTGCCTGTACACATGGCACTGTATGAAGCAGACCTGAATTTTGAAGGAGGCAGAAAAGAAGAGCCTGAATTGTTTGAGATGAATTTTTTAAGAAGTACAATAGGAGTTACAAAGATGGACAGAGTGAGAAAGGTGGAGGCAAGGTGAAATGTTGGAGTGGAAAGATGGCAGACAGGGTCAATTAAAAAGTGTTGCAGTGGTTTGGGCATATGGAAAGAATGAATGAAGAAAGACTGGCAAAAAAGTGTGTTCATTTGGTCTGGGCCTATGGAAAGAATGAATAAAGACCAGCAAAAGAGGATAGAGAGAATTTGAAGGGAAGACCACAATTCAGGTGGGTAGACAGGGTGAAGGAGCCACTACATACAAAAAGAATGTGAGTCAGACAAGGAAGAAAGAGTACAAAATATACGAGTGAATGGACAGTTTGTAAATGGAGGGGGAAATGACATGGCTCAAAGGGATTTCTTCTTGTCACCATGTAGTGAGGCAGTGGAGGTAAAAAGCTCTGGCTGTTAGGCCTTGTTGTGGAGGTGTTGTGCCTTATTGTATGACCTCAGCAGTGTGGCAGAGGCCAGGGATGACCCTTTATCCATGAAAAACTTGGATGGGGTAGACAAAGAATGGGTTTTTGGATGGGTGTATGCTTTGACTCAAGCCTTCCTTCCCCCTTATAAGGGAAAAAATACTTTTGGAATATGTATGTAATAATAACAACAAATAATAAATAATAATAGTAATAATAACAATGGTTGTTTTGGGCTTCACTGACTAGAAACACAGTTCCACTATAGCCAGTACATCCTTGGGTACTCCTACAGGTCTTTCTATGAAGAAATTTTGGACTGTTGGCTGTGTTGTAATTGTGTTAGTTTGCTTCTTTGTGACTGATTAGGAGAAGGAAGAGAATGAGGAAGAAGGAGAAGAGGAGATGAAAAAGGAGAAGAAGGATGATGATGATGAGGAGGAGGAGATAAAGGAAAAGAAGGGGGAGATTGAACATAGGAGGAAGAAGAGGAAGAAAAGGAGGAGGAAGGGGGAAAATCTGATGGTTGTCAGTTTACCTTATCTGAAAAGGTTGTGGATATATAGGAAAAAAAAAAAAATAAAAAAAAAAATAAATAAAGTTGACAAAGTGAGGTCATGGGTCCAGTACAGAGACCAAATGACAGCCCAGAATGCTCTACCTTCAAAATGAGGTAAGGATGATGATAGGTTTTGAAGACAAGCTGTGTAGGACCATCACTAGTAAGTAAATACCATTTGTCCCTCAGAAATAATTCCAAAGTCTGTCTTGCAAAACCATCACTGGTCCTTCATGATCACTAACTCAATGTAAGCAATCAATGAAGTTCGTATGAAACTGGCAGTTGCTGACAACTCTATTGAAATAAGCACAATTTGAGGACAGAGCCTTTATTGGTATGACATTCTGCTTAATACAGCTTTTTCAAGTACAAAGTCATGAATGAAGTCTGCCCATAAGGAGACCAAAAGAAGTGTGAAGTATGAAGGCTCTTACCTTCATTAAGTTGAGCAATCTAGGGGCACCTTGCATGATGACATGATGTTCTCAAAATCAAGAATTTCTTCCATCATCCAGCAGCTGCACCAATGCATGCTAACTCAGGTAACAATCTGTATTCTGGGTTAGTATAAACACAGCTAAGAAGCAAACAAAGCCAAACATAACTACAATTATACAAAATATCAACAAGCAAAGAAAATCAGACAGGCTACACAAATGATAGACCAATATTCTTTTCATTCCTGTAGTAAAAACCTCTTTTTACATATTTGAAATAATTAAATATATTTTCTTATCATTTATTCAGAGATATATTTTTAAAATCCTCTCCACTAGTTGTTTTAGGGGAGGTTGAGGTTAAATCTATCACAATGCATTAAGAATATGCAAAATAACTATGTAATATGATCTATGACACCAAATTTCTCTAATATAAATGAAAACAGTAACTTACCAAATATATCATTCTCACTCGACTCTGCTCCTTTGCCTTGGACTGCATTATCAAACATAGCAGTTATACGATGAAGATCTCTCTTGTCTGGACTTTTAGTTAAGGTTCTTGTTCCTTCCATGAGGTCCTTTAACATTTTTCCAATTTTGGTGATATTAGTATTAAATGTGTCTCTATCAATACGATGGCTGTGAGAAGACATTGACTTGTATATTTCCAGTAACTGAACAAGATGCATTTCTGGTCTTGTATTGTCCTTCATCGAGTCTCTTGTTGTCCAAACTTGGTCATCATAGTATTTGTAGAAAGGGCTGCAACATGCTTTCAGAACCTTAAAGATTGTTGGAAGTCTGTGTTTGCTAATGATTTTGTTTTTCCGTAAGGCTTCAAGTTCTTCTGCACTAAACAAATTACTGAGCTCTGCTTTTGTTTTAGTAATGTAAGAGTGCACATCTGTGTCCTGAGTGTAACACTGGAAGAAACAGTAAATGAAAGCTTGTTTCACTGGACCTTGCAAAACCTTGTACAGCTGGAAGTAGTGAAGTTCCTCTTCATCCATTTTGTTCCTAGCTGGTGATGCAAAAAAAAAAAAAGAATCCAAATGAGGAACAAGTAAATATATCAAGGGAGATTAGGAATGCAGGAGTCAGAAAAAGAAAATGAAGCCAAGCACTTTCATATAGTTACATCTTCAATGCCAGAATACAGAAAAAAAAAGAGGTACAAAAATATATAGAACAATACTAAGCCTTCCATATTGCTGTGTGGTATTTTTTTCTTTAATAAAGATGTAATCATATGAAAGTGCTTTGATTTGTTGAATTTCTCTTTCTTAGTGGTTATTTTTGCATTCTTAAACACAAATCACCTATGTTTCTCATTGCATAAACATTATAGTAATAATGACTATTATAAGCCAAAAAATAAACATAAAACAATGAAATTCAAGACAACAGAAAACAATTATCAGTATACAGCCATGTGAAACAGTACCAACACAGGATAGACCTGGCCACAGATTTAAACTGACCCAAATACAACCACCACACAGAAGACACAGAACATCTCATATTCCAGTGCCCCATGCTATCTAAATGTAGACAACAGTCAAATGTATCTTCCCTGAGTTACTTGTGGGCCCACCCAAAGGTTGTTGCCAAGTGTTTTCTACAAGAGAGACTTCGGGCAATGGACTGACTGATCCATACTGTACATACATATACCAAAGGCTTTTTCCTCTTATAAGGGAAGTAGCCAAAAAAGAAAGGCATAAAAACCACTCCCACTTATTTAATCCCTGACATACTCCACTCCCCTCCACCCTCTTCCTTCCCTCTTATCTTGGCACCTCCTGGATAACAGGTCATACCTGCATCTCGCCCACTGCCCTAGGTCAGAAGCAGTGTTGCAAGACACAGCATATCCACAGCAAGGCCGCTTCATTAAATCAGTAACCCCGCCCCCCCCTCTCTGCTCCCTCATGAAGAAAAGGAGAAGACGGGGAGAAATCCCTTCGGGCTGCATCAATTTATTTCTCACACATACTCCCTCACTACCCATCCCCCACCCACTCCCCCTAATGCATCACAGCATCATCCATACACAACCATTCTCCATTTATCTCTATCTTCTGTCCTTTCCTGTCCTTCCTCAACAGACATTCCCCTTTCCCAATGCCCCTTTTACCCCATCCATCCATCTCATCCTAGGTCACCCCCTCATGTTCACTCCTTCTACCTCTGCCTTCCACACCTCTTTTCCTAGTCTTTCTTCACTCATTCTTTCCATGTGTCCAAACCATCCCAATATTCTCTCATTAACCCTATCTCCCTTTCCACCCCTATTCTCCTCCACACCTCCTCATTTCTCACTCTATCCAGCCTAGCTACCCCTATCATACTTCTCAGGCACCTCATCTCAAACACATTCAAACTCCCCCTCTTTAATGTTCCATGTTTCTGCCCCGTACAATGCTGTCGGCACAATCACTCCTTCATACCAAAAAGAACATAAAGAAAATAGAAAGAATCCAAAGAGCAGCTACAAAATGGCACCTGCACTTGCAAACCTATCATACGAGGAGAGATTGGCTAAACTGGAGCTACCGACACTGGAGCAAAGAAGAGAGAGAGGAGACCTACTGACCATCTACAGAATCATGAAAGGCACAGAGATACTTGATAGAGAAGAATTACTAAACTGGGACAAGAGAAACACAAGAGGACATGGAAGGAAATTAAGAAAACATAGCTATAGAAGAGAACTGAAGAAAAACAGTTTTCCACATAGAGTTTTAGACACTTGGAACAAACTGGATAATGAAATAGTAAGCGCAAAAACCATTCACGAGTTTAAAAGCAAACTAGACACTGAGAGATACAATGGTGGGACAACACGAGCATAGCTCCCCTTCCCGCAAAATACAACTAGGTAAATACAATATCCTCTTAGCATCCATTCCCAAATGTCTATTAATCAAAATATATTTATTTTATTGCTGATTTTCACTCCTTCCACATCTCTTTTACTAGTCTTTCTTCACTCATTCTTTCCATGTGTCCAAAACATCCTAATACTCTTTCATCAACCCTATCTCCCAACTCCCTTTCCACCCCCATTCTGCTCCTCACCTCCTCATTTCTCACTCTATGCAGCCTAGTATCCTCTATAATACTTCTCAGGCACCTCATCTCAAACACATTCAAACCCCTCCTCTCTTGCTATCTTATGTTCCATGTTTCTGCCCCTTACAGTGCTGTCGGCACAATCACTCCTTCATACAATCTCCTCTGAGCATCCATTCCCAAATATCTATTTCTCATTACACTTTTTAATCACCCAAGGCATTTACTCGCTTCTCTCAAGCTATATTCTACCTCCATCTCCATTCCCCCCTTTCCCATCACATTCACACCCAAGTATCTAAAAATATCCACTTCTTCCAGTCTCTCTCCCTTAATACTCACTTCCAGTCTGCTGCCACTTTCTCCCCTTGTAAATCTCATCACCTTACTTTTACCCACATTTATCTTCAACTTCCTTCTTTTGCACACCTTCCCAAACTCTGTCACTAACTTCCTCAATCCCTCCTCTGATCCTGCTACAAGCACAGAGTCGTCAGCTAACAACAACTTGCTTATCTCCCACTTTTCTCCATTTTCTTTAACCATCTCCAATCCCTGACCCACTACCCTTGCATTTACCTCTCACACCACCCCATCAATGTGTAAATTGAACAGCCAGGGCGACATAACACATCCCTGACAAAGTCCCACCTTTACCTCAAACCACTCACTCTCTCCATTTCTAATCCTAACACATGCTCTACTACTCTTGTAAAAACTCTTGACTACTCTTAACAGCTTTCCTTCTATCCCATATATCTGCAATACCTCCCACAGTGCCTTCCTGTCTACCCTCTTATAAGCTTTTTCCAGATCCATAAAAGCCCAAAAAACATACTTACCTTTTCCTATAGCTTTCTCACATATCTGTCTTACCACAAAAATCTGATCGACACAAACCGTCCTAAAGCCACATTGTTCCTCACCAATTACTTCTTCTGTTCCTCTCCTAATCCTCTTAATCAAGACCCTCCAATAACCCTTCCCTACTACACTTAACAAGCTGATCCCTCTGAAACTACTACACACACTTGTCCCCTTTTCCCTTATAAAGTGGAACTATACAGGCACTCCTCCAGTCCTCCGACACTCTACCCTCTCTTAAACAAACATTAAATAACCTCACCAGCAAGTCACTCAGGACCCTCCAATAAGCCTTCCCAACAACACTTAACAAGTTGATCCCTCTGAAACTACTACACTCACACTTGTCCCCTTTTCCCTTATAAAGTGGAACTATACAGGCATTCCTCCAGTCCTCCGGCACTCTACCCTCTCATAAACAAACATTAAATAACCTCACCAGCCAGTCCACCATAACTGTACCTCCTTTTTTCTGACATTCTGGATGACATCCATCCAACCCAGGTGCCTTACTTGCTCTCATCATCTTAACAACTGACTTCACTTCATCCTTCCTTATTTCTCCTCCCTTTTCCTCACTCATCACGGTCATTTACTTAGTACTTCTCACTGCAACTACCTTTCCCTCTCTATCCTCCTTTACATTTTACATTTTACAACATAGATTAAGGATATTTTTTCCAAAAGCTTGACTGTAGAAATATCATACACTGGATATAATATCTTATACATCAGCAGTCTTAATGCTTAGTTAATTTTGAGTACAGGTACTGGTATGCAAACATATATTTTCTCCACATTATAACAAGTAACTATGGGGAAGGACATTGATGTATAAGTGAAGCAACCCCTAACCCCAACACGTGCTCCCCATTGCTGATGATGCAGAGCAAAAATATAGTCAGTAATAATGATGAAAGGATTTATTGATGTAAGCTTAACTTTTTTCATTGGTTTGACAAAAGACACATTGGATAATAGCTTTAACCTTTTTAGACCCTGGGATTCCTCTCTCCTGAATAAAGTCAAATGACATCATTAAATAATCAAATGTGTGGACTCAGGGTAAATGGGTTATTCTAATTTTCAACTTTCTGGCTGTGAGGCTCCTTTCAACTGAATACAATTATCTGCCATTAGCCAGAACAAAATCATTAAAACTGCCCTGGGGTAAATGGGTTAACTATGGGAATGAATAGAGGAGAAAGGAAGGGTTAACTACAATGGCGACGAGAGACAGGGATAGTATGCATGATTATAAAAGTGCAAACTCAAAAATAATATGGAAAAAATGAAAATGAGGGAGTATTAGTATTTCATTAGCAATTACCAATACTTCTATTTTTTTTTCTTTTTCTTTTTGAGGGGGGGAACCTGCAGAGGGATGCACAGGCACTATAATTTGTGGGCACTGAGTGGGGAAATTAAGGGTTAGGCACAGGTTTTGGACTAGGAATGGGGTTAGGATAAGGGTGGGTGGGATCAGAATTAGGGTCAGGGATTAGGATTGTAGAGAGGGAGGTAGTGATGGGTCATCCTATTTCTAAGATCCTATTTCTAAAAGTATCAAGAGTGGTACTATTAACTGCATGAGATGGGAGACAATGCCACTCTTGCATGCTGTGAGAGAAAATTAGCACTTGAATACGTTGCTGCTTGTTTGGTATGTGTGGTACTATAGGTTGTGACTGCCTCTAATTGTTTGTGCATTTGCTGGGTATAAGTGAGTGTCTTTATTTATGTCAACTAAATTTTTTGTGATTTTATACATCATTTGTTTCATGTGTATTCATCTTCTTGTCTCAAGTGGTTCAAGTTTTGTGTCTTGTTTTAACCTAATGATTGATGCATTGTGTCTGTAATTATGTCTGATCCATCTTACTGCTTTATTATGTGTGGACTCTAATTTATATATATATCATTGTCAGTGAGTGCATCCCTGAGAGTGTCACAATAATCTAAGTGTGGCCAATCAAGTACATTTCCAACTTAATCTATATTCTTGATTTCCAATTATCATATTTAGATTTGAACTCATGTATTGTTTGAGCTTGGGTTATATCACCTTCTAAGCTATTTATGCATCTATGTGGAAAACTGTTTCTTCACATTCTTTAGATATGTGGCCTTTCTTAATTGATTCCCATAACCTCTTACTTAAAGCCCACCCATTTTTAATCAGGAGACCTCCCTGTCAATGCAATCTATCCCCTTTAGTGACCTGAATACTGTAATCATATCACCTCTTTCTCTTTGATCTTTCCTTGGGAGACCCAGTATTTTTAGTCTTTCCTCATATGGTTTATCTGCCAGGCTGGGGACTAGTTAGGTTGCTGCTCTTTGTATTCTCTCGATCTTGCTTATAGCCTTCACTCTGTGTGGGAACCGACTGACTCATATTCAAGTCTTGGAAGTATCTTGAAAGTATCAGGGTTTCATTGAGTTTTTTCATCATCCCTTCATATATATATATATATATATATATATATATATAGTGGGACGCTACTTTAATCTTCTGTAGTAGTCCTTATGTCTCTCCCACAATCCTGCTGATACGTCTGTCAGGTGCTAGGTTGTCTTTTATCAAGAATCCCAAGTCTTTCTCCTCTTTTGCTTTTGTAATGGGTTCACTTCCCAAGGAATAGTTTATGTATGGCCTTTCACTGTTATTACCCATTTCCAGTACTTTGCAGTTTTTGGGATTGAACTTCATTTGCCATTCTTAGCTCCATGCAAAAATAGTGTCTAGATCTTTTTGCAGTAGTCTTCCAGCCTTCTTTTTCACTCTTCTCATGATTTTTATGTCATCTGCAAACATGCTGGCATAGCTTATTGTTCTTTCCATCATGTCATTGACATAGACAAGAAACATTATTGGTGCAAGCGCTGAACCTTGTGGAACTCTGCTCATTACTGCTTTTCATCTTGACATTTTATCCTTTACTGTCCTCATGTATCTTTCCTTCAAAAAGTCTTAAATCCATTCTAGTTGTTTGCCACTCATTCCTCCAAGATGCTCCAATTTCCACATAAGTTGATGGTGAGGTACTTTATCAAATGCCTTCCCTAGGTCGAGGTACACGCAGTCCACCCACTCCTCTCTTGTAGTGCATCAATCACTCTTGAGTAAAGGCTTCAAAGGTGTGTGTGTGTGATCTTTGTACCTTATATGGTTTTCTTAACTCTAATATTCTTATTACTTTTGATTGTCTATTCTTTCCATTATTTCTACTTCTGTAGTGCCAGAGTTGTGGAATGTGGACTACTCCAACATTGTTGTTTTTTACAGTGATGTTTGAATTGGGGTGTCTGCCATTAGGTTGTGAAGGGTTTGACTATGCTATGTCATATTGAGGTCTTGATTCTAGTTCTGTTGTCAGAATTTCTCCTTGGGACCATACATCACTAGAGGTTCCAGGTTTTGTCTTCAAATTCATCATATACTTTCATGGGGAATTTCTTTGTTATTAACTGGTTGTTGGTAGATTTTAAGATTCAGGTCCACTTTACCCTGGTATGATTCAAGTTGGTGGCTAGTACGGCTGGATCAGCTCAGGAATGCAGTGTTACCTAGTGGGATTGATGTTGAAATCATTGATTATGGTGCTTGGGTCTGTTGATAATGCCAATGGCAGTGATGATTACACTGTGGGGAAAGTGGCCAATTATTCCAGCAATCTAGTCTATATACCAAGAGCTTTCTCCCCCTTAAGGGAGGTAGCCAAGTCAAAGGCATGTACCTCCTCCCACCCATTCTACTCCCATCCACCACCTTCTCCCCTCTCTCATCTTAGGTCCTCATGGATGATAGGTCATCCCTGTATCCTGCCCACTGTCCTGGGTCAGAAGTAATGTAGCAAGACACAGTACATCCACAGCAAGGCTGCTTCACTTAATCCAAAATTCCCCCTCTCTGTCCCTTCATGCAGAAAAAGAGATGGGGAGAAATCCCTTCGGGCTGTGTCAAAATACAATTCATACATATGTACCCCCTACCCCCTCATCCCCCACCCCTCCCTTCCTTGCATAACAGTATCATCTATACAATCATCCCTATCTCCTGCCTTCTCCCTTCATTGCTCAACAGATATTCCCTCTTGCTCAATGCCCCCTTCACCCCATCCATCCGTCTCATTCTCAGTTGTCCCCTCAAGTGCACTCCATCCTCTGCTGCCTTCCACACCTCTTTTACTAATCTTTCATCATTCATTATTTTTGCATGTGTCCAGACCATCCCCATAATCTTTCATCAACCCTATCTGCCATCTCCTTTACCACTCCCACTCTCTTCCTCACCTTGTTTATCACTCTAACCAACCTAGTAATCCCTACCATACTTCTCAGACATTTAATCTCAAACACATTTAAACTTTCCCTTTCTACCTCTCTTAAATTCCAAGTCTCGCTGCCCCAGTTCCAGTGGTACTACTGTTGACTGTTCAATATATATATATATATATATATATATATATATATATATATATATATATATATATATATATATTAAAAAATATATATATATATAAATATATATATATATATATATATATATTTTTTTTTTTTTTTTTTTTTTTTTTTTTTTTCTGGGGCACAGGTTTTCTCTAAGGCAATTCTGGTTGAAATCAACTGCACTAGTTGCTTTAACAATCTTCAAGACTGTATACTTTAATTTGGAGAATACTTTCCTATTAGCAACTGTGAGGGACTGGAAGTACCGGTAGTCATTCATGACTCTAAAAAGAATATATGCAGTGTATGCCAACTGGTATATTTTTGCATAGTAATAGTATTCAATAACTATTGACTCCACCATATAGTTATTGAATACTATTACTATGCAAAAAATATACCAGTTGGCATACACCGCGTATATTCTTTTGAGAGTCATGAATGACTACTTCCAGTCCCTCTCGGCTGCTAATAGGAAAGTATTCTCCAAATTAAAGAATACAGTCTTGAAGATTGTTAAAGCAACTAGTGCAGTTGATTTCAACCAGAATATATATATATATATATATATATATATATATATATTTTTTTTTTTTTTTGGGGGGGGGGAGCTCTTCACTGCACAGATGGGGTTATCACACTGGGCTTCCACAGGCCTCACCAGCATCAATAGCTGAGAACTTGAGCAAAAATTACATCAGTTACAATATTTACTTTTTAAAATCTCCAAATATCAAATTATCTTTCTGTGATATATAGCAAAGCTGAATGATGAATTAAGAGATTGTAAACCTACACTGCTGAAATATTCTTAGAGAAATCTAGATTTCTGTAAGCAAAGTCATATTCTAGTTATTCAAATGGAGTTTGGAGGTAGGATGTAGAAGAAAAACACAACCCAGTGTAATATCCCCTTCAGAGGGAAATGCTGTTGGACAGGATGGGAATGTTACATATGGACCTGTTGCTGTTGATTACTTATCATTATTATTCATGCTGCACTTGGGTGACCCTACTAGGTGCAGCTCCCAGGCTAGGTTAGGTTTAGAGAGGCTATATCTAGGACTGTTTTTTTTTGGGGGGGGAGCAGGGCAGATCCTGAATAGGGCTGCTCTGTGTAGGATGCTGCCAGGCTGTGCTGCTTCCTATCTTACAAAGATCACCATCTCTTAACGCAACCCAAAAAAAAAAGCCTTTTGGTTGTTAGTTGGAAGAATAGTTTTTGTGAGTTAGTGAGAATGAATTATCACTGTAATTGATTATACTGTCAGTCTCAGCCCCTGCATCATGTTCAACATTAATTACCAGATGGGAATCCATCCATGGGCATGACAGAGTGGTGTTGAGTCAGTTAGTAATCCTTCAACCCATTTTTAATCCCCACCGAGTTCTTGCTTCCCTCTTCTTAGGTATGAGATATGATGGAGAAGGCAGTGAGACCTCAAAATGGGACTTGTAACAGGTAGGGGAAACCTCACCTCCAATGAATTAAATTTAAAAAGGTCAAAAAAAAAAAAAAAAAAAAAAATTGCTTGAACAATTCACACCAAACTTCAAAATTAGGTTCAAGATGGAGAAGTGGGGGGGGGGGGAATCCTCACTAAGGGCCTTTGGTTTGTTTGGTAACATTTCATCCCCTTAAATTTAGCTCATTTTTAATTTTGCCTTCATCATGCAAAGTAAATTCTTCTTTGCCTTATTCTTACCCTTGCTATTACCAGATCCTTTATAAAATCCTGCCCAAACCATGTATATACCTATTTATCTATACACCAAAATGTTTCTTCCCTGTTATAAGGGAGGTAACTAGCCAAGGCATGCACCCACTCACCCACCACCTATCTATCACCCATTTGTTTCCCCTTGATCTTGGTTCTTTGTAGATGAAGGTCCACTTCCAAACCCCTGCCCAGATCAGAAGCAATACAGCAAGATGGAGCACATCCACAGTTGGACCTGACAGCCTAAGCTGGTTTGTCTCCTTCAAAACTAAACATGTAAAAATTAGAGTCCCCACTTCTGCATGGCCTGCATCAAAATGGCCTGATTCCTCATAAAACATTGTTACCTAGTTTATTTTGAAGGGTCCTGAGGGTTGCAAGAGGATTCTTTATTTACACAACTCCATAGCAGTTTACCCCCAGGACTCCTCAAACTCGTATGGTTTGAGTATGTTCGGTTAGGTCATGGTTGTTTAGTTAGTAGCCCAACTGTTTTATTGCCTAGTTGGCATACAGTTGGGCTGACTAAACAACCCTGACCTAACCTACCAATGGTGACAACATCCCCCCCCCACACACACACAATCTATAATTTCACAGTGAGCACTGTTCATCAAAATGGGATTGTTGTCTGATTAAAACATCTGCAGGGGCCCAATGTTAAATGTACGTTTTGTTTACAGCAGTTACAATAAAAAGTCGATGACAAATTTTATGGATTGGATAACCTCCACAAAACGTTTTCAATCTGGATATTTATTTCCCGCCTTTCAACAAGTAGCTTAATCTGATCTCTCAAGGGCCTCATGCACCTATTTATCTCTCCATTGCCCTAATTTCAGTGTATGCACGTTATTTACTATTTAAATTATTAAATTTAGCATTCACCTTTCCAATTCTTTTATCAATAATTTACTTATCGGGTATGTTTTGTTTCCAATTGAATACTGGATAAAACAATATATTCACTACAATAATCCTTAGTCCATTCTATTCCTGATTTTTGCTACAAAGAAAGAATAAGAAAAATGTAATTTGATAGAAGTACGTCATACTTAGCATCTTCAGCAGCCTAATCGGGATGTGACAGTGTAAATGAAACGGAACACGTAAACAGATAGTACGGTCATGTAGGATACTGCAGACGACAGAACATTTCAGCACGTCTTTACACTTCGAAGTAGAATTGGTCGTGTGTTCCACATGGATCTACCACAGGATAACGGAGAGGACCACAGTCTTTTGACTTTCTGTGCCATCCTCGGATATACAATTGTATTTACTATGTATAATATGAGTCTTACATGTATTGTATTTTATTGTATATACGATTGAATCCGAATAAAGTAAATTCAAATCAAATAACAATTTCAATAGGCGGCATGGATGTATATTTCTATCCTGTGGACAATCTCGCGGTTTTTTTTTTCTAGATTGCGAGACTGACACCTGCCCAAACCCTTGCAGGGGACCGGAACAATTCATACAGCTCAGGAAGGGGTATCCATATTATGCAACTATGACGGTACCCGGAGATCAGGCTCGCAGGTAGGTAGAGGGGTTGTTTGCCCCGCTGCCCCACAAATTTTGCTGTGTTCGTGATTGTATCTCTCTCTGCGCATGACACATGCCATCCACAAAGATATCCAAGGCGGATCCTGTTGAAGATAGATTCCGCCCACCTACCAGGAGGCAGCTACGATGGCCCCGTACTTACGAGGTTGTACCACCGTGTTGAGGAAGTAGCAATAAGGCTGTTATGGTCGGCCCTAGCCACCAGTTCTTTCTTCGATGGTAACACCCTTGATTCGTGTGATCCTGATGAATCTCACTTCCTTGGTAGCGTTACTGGCAATAATGTTCTCCGGAATCCCAATTGCCGTCGTCGCACGTTCTCTTATATTTCATATGTTGCCACAGTCAGTTGTGGGTGTTTATAGTTTGGTTAAATCCCGAGTTTTGTAGGAATTTGTAGAGATGATGAAGGAAGTCTCTGTTTGAAATAGGTAGATGGCAGCGTAAATGGTTGTTGCCGGATCATCCGGATGGCGTGTGAATCGGACGTGTAGTATATACCTAATTGTTTTTTTTTAAAGTACATGCTTACGCGATGTAGCAATAAAAAATTAAATATCAATTTTGTAAATTATAATGCATCGACGTAATGTGCGTTTTTCCCGGCGGAAAAAATTGCTAAAAGCAAATATACTACCGATCGGTGCAGCGACAATACGTTTCTTCAGCGCCGTCAATGTCAGTTTGACGGTTATGTTGACGTTGTGCACCGGGTATTCTCCTACTCCAAGTGGCGTCACCACGGTTCGTATTTAATAAAACAGTGATACGGAGCTGAAATTCATGCTTTTCTTCAAGCTATGAAACTTCTCCCCACAGTCCGATCGGATGTCAAAATCGGCCGCCAACATCCCTGCCGACGACGACAACCCTAATGAACACTAGAATTACAGGTACCGCATTACTTAATGCAGATTAGTTTAGACTAAACGAATCTGTTATAATTTTCTTCGACCTCCGAATCTATCAAAACAACGATGGCATCTCAAGCAGTCGCTCCGGCAACTTTTTATGTTATTGATTTCCGCCAAGAAAAACAATACATGAATTCAAAACTAAATATTATAATTGGAAATTAAAGCCAAGTTGGAACCATATATGAATGTGAAACTGGGTATGATTAATTGGGAATTACAAGACGGGACCCCATGTGTGAGGTATTGTGAGAGGAGCTTTACATTGTTAGGTGAGGGAATAGATTCTTGTTATGAAGTGGACAGTAAAATATTCCCATGCAGAGGTCACATGGCTAGCGCCATCTTGCTTAGTACCACTTGTATATGCAAGCACTCATTCTCCACTCCCCCCTATCCCCTACTGTCCTTTTCCTTCCCTACTCAAAATACATTCCCCTCTTGGTGTAAGGTATTTTCACTCCTATCCATCAATTTAATCCTACCCCTATCATACTTCTCAAGCACCTCATCTCAAACACATTCAAACTCCTCTCTTCCTCTTTTATGTTTCATGTTTTTCTGCCCCTTGCAGTGCTGTCGGTACAATCACTCCATACAATCTCCTCTTGGCCATTCTCATATAATTATATCAAACCAGTCTTTTCCTTGAGATTATCTCCCACTCGTTTTTGGTTCGCATTTTCTCACCAAAGTCAGGAACTTCCCGCTTCTTTTTGTATTCCATTTCTCATTTATTTTTTTTACTCCTGTATAGTTTGCTTTGGCGAAGTTGTCTCTACTCTGTCTATATAACTCATGTCTTAGTTCTGTATTACCTACTGCTATGTTGAATTCGAGGACTACATGATCACTTTTACCCACTGAACACTGACAATTACTGAATGAAATTGGCTTCTTTTGTTCAGGTGAATTCCAATGTTGCCAGCCTAACTTCGCCTGTACATTTTGTATCTGACCCATCGGGTCATTGCGTTCTTCACTGATATATTTAGCGGCATTTTACCCCATAACCCATCAGTCATGTTTCTTTCCTATTCATTCTAATTCACCTATTCACGATTGAAGTCTACAACTATTGTCATGTTATCACTTTTTAAATTGCCTTCTGCAGTTGCTCGATTACGTATAGGATAGGTTCTTTGCATTCTGTCTCGTTCCGTAATCCTATCTCTCGTAGAGCATACAACCACTGCAAGTCTTCCTACTTCCCAGTACCATCTAGCCCCCTCTGATGAAATCTGTAAGAGCTTGATCTATGAATATTGATGTGACCTTTAACACAGCACACACCCATCCCCTTGATCAAGGGAGATAGTAATGACTTTAGAGCATCAGTAGAAACTTTATATTGTGTAGTTACAACCTCTCGCTGGATATAGTTACCTTTATCGATGTTTTCCACCACTTATGCGTTTGTACACGGTGAACACATCTTTTGTCAATTATCTAATTTCTCTTAAAGATATTAGCCCTGATTTTCCAGTCCTTTATAGGATAAACCAAGTATTTTTCTTTGCATGGTCTCGTGACTACTGTCGCAAATCCACTGGATTGAGTAATTTTGTCATATTTCTATCTGCATACAGTATGCAAAAATATTAAATTAGAATCACTGGTTATATATTCCTATTAGATTACTCGTATTCTCTCATTAGCTCGAGTCTTGCCTTTTATCTCAAGGTCACTTTCCTTACCTGGTTTTTCTACCAAAATCGCAGGTTCCTTTTATTCTGGATTAATTTCTCTCATATGATGTTGCATTTACTGGTATCAAGTGTCTTGAGCATTTACTTAAGTCATTAAAGTCAAAACTAAACATGGATCATTACTCTGCATCTTACTGAAGAGCTGCGACAAACACGTTCTGAAAAGTACCGGTGGATAATAAAACATATATTACTTCTTTTAAGCTGTCACTGTGACTACTTTATGCCAGATTAAAATAGTCCTCGACCATTCCGAGATGCCATTATTCTGTGATCTATTTAATGAACCAAGTGCATTTGCGTAATCATGTGTCCCTCTCCCTTTTCTTTAATGCTGTTGCTTGTGACTTCAGTTTTTGTCTGGTGGTCCCTATAACCTCGGGATCTACAATCTAATCGCCTTTTGGACCATTTCCAAGTGATCATTGTCACATTATTGAAGGGATTCAATCCTACTACGATATAGCTTTGGTATGAACTATTTTCACTACGCCGTTATATTTAGTTCAAGTTACAACAAACTATAGTATAACGAAATTTTGCTACATCTGCTAAAATGTCCAAGGTATTGGGTATGCTAATCACTTAGAACAGAGTTTCTGAAGGTAGCACAAACTTTCGACCGCAAGCCCAAGTTGGTCCAGTTATTTGGTGTCGACGGCAAATTAAACGGAAACATAAAAACAGAAAGCAAATATGCCAGGTTTGATTACTTTTTAAACATCATGTCTTATCGGAAGCTCTGTTTCATTTTATATACTTTTTTCAAGGACACAGGGTTTCTACAATTATTAATAATTTACAGGCATTTAAACGTACCTCGTTTTATCACGTCTCGTATGTATTTAATAATCTAAATTCATCTGGTCTCTCTAAAGCGGAGCTGTCTCGGAAATGTATGAAGGCATCTAATTACTTGGAACTGTAAACGTGTAGAGTAACTTATGTAATATAGTACACTGCACGCAGGTTTATATTCATTTTAAAGGATCATCAACTTCTGTGTCAAGCAAAAAATGAGTGTTTGATATTTTGATATATGTGCCAGGTAAGGTATCAGGGATCCATGAATACGCCAAGTCGTTCTAAACGCTAGTTTGAATGGTTCAAGTAGTCCTGTTTTTTACCCGCACGTGTCTAGTGTTCACGTGATGGTATGGCACATTCCAGTCTACAGTCACTAACGCTGACCTGGGCTAAGCGCAAAATAAGTTAACTGGGGTCCTAGAGAATGCAACCGAAAAACAATAAGGTATAAAAACGAAATGTCCCCCCGCACGGTAACTAGTGCGACATTTAGATTTATAAAAATATAAAATGTATCTAATTATTAAATGCAAATGACTGATTAACTTAGGATATGTGTGTGTGTACTCGCATGCAGTGAACTGCTATGAACAACCTTTGAAAAGGACTATACATGATAAATTTAAACATTATCGCCGTCTTTTCCCGAGGCATTTATTCACATAAAACTACTGAATAAACTTTAATGAGCACATCAAGGTATCTCAGAAAACAAAACAGTTTTTAGAACTAGCCTACAATCAATACTTACGAAATGACGCAAAAAGGTACTACTATCGTAGTCTTGCAGAAGTACGCAGAGGTATGTTTTGCGTAAACAACAAGTTTAATGCGTCGTCTCAAGACTATATCCTAACTTTTGGTTAACATAAGTTAAATATGCATACATGATTGTGTTGGGATAAATATTACAAAACACTGACAGGGATTATTAAAAGAACAAAAAAAAAAAAACGCAGTGGCCAAAACTGCCACACCGACGGCGATGCTGAGCGTCCGTGGCGTATTGTTTACATAGTACCGGCCATAGCGTCGTCAACCTACCTGCACTAACTTTATTTCAGTATGTACTTAATGTTTGCCAGAAATGTACGTTCATTATGTTTATCAAATAAACTCAAGTAACGGTAGAGTAGCACCGGTATATGGGGGGGAAATCCGTTTACGCACATACTAACTGGCATATTTACATGTGCAATAGTGAAGAAAAATTAATAATGTTTCCTCAGTAGGTCACGCACGTGTCTGTCCGTTCCCCCCGAGATCCGATTCCGTATGGTTGGGTTAGATGGTTAGGTAATTTGGGAATCGATACTACAAAGTCCACGGCGGGGGGAACAGAACAAGTGCCGTAGGCTGCTCTGCCTAGTTGTCATACCATTCGTCTGCCTCAGACAAAAATACCCTCCCTAGCTTGTAGGTCCCATACGGTTGTGGGTGAGCACTAAAATAGTAACAAGAACGACTGTTACAGCAGCAATTTCAGTAGGTAGAGAAAACAACACAGACCTGAGCATGTAGCACCAATGGTCGTGTTCTTGTATCAACAAACTAATTATGACGGATAAGAGCATTGCATGACAACCACGCTCCAACAAGTGCAAGTTCATTAGGTTTCTAAGGAATGGAGTGCATGGTGTCCGGTTGTATACATAGGAATCTGTCTACGTGCACCGAAATAATGCACTGTTCTTGGTAGAACAAAATTGATTACCTACATATTTCAACAGAAAGGAAATGTACACACATCAGCTTCACGTTCGTTGTGTTCAAGAAATAATTTATCTTTTCAACCGAATCTGAAAAAAAACACATCCACCCTCGCATTTTTTTTAAATAATTTCCATTCCGTTGTCTTGAAACGGTAGCTAGAAACGACACAATTGCAACAATTATGTGATTTACTGATAGTTTCAAAGTGTAACATTTGAGTACAAGTAGTATTACATTCACAACTGCACCGCACTAGAGACACTGCATCTTCCTCCTGACTCACGGGCCCTCAACGTGGAACTGACTTTACCAGGTAGTCGCTGCTGGTGTACTAAATTGTTCCTTTCCGTAAATCAAACCTTTTTGTTTCAAATATATAAAGCGCATTTCAGGTTACAATGTTTTACTAAACATTGCCAATGATGTGTTGTTATTTGAAATCTAACTGTATGTAAAACTAAAAAAAATCGTAGCAAGACCTTGGCAAGGTGCCACGACACAAGATACATATGACAGGAGAAGGTGTGGGTGCATAGTCAGAAATGGACAACAGGTTTCAGTTAAACGGTTATACATAGGATGCGCATGATATTATTGTGTTCAACCTTGAAGGTCTGCTCACTGCAGGACCATCAGTCTACCCTCTAGGGGACAATACATTCTTTGCAGGGGCTTATGGTGGTCTCTACCCCCGTGTGTGTTGAACGTTGATTCTGTCTATAACACATACACACACACACGCGCGCACACACACACACACACACACACACACACACACACACACACACACACACACATATATATATATATATATATATATATATATATATATATATATATATATGTGTGTGTGTGTTATAGACACACACACACACACACACACATATCTATATATATATATGTATATATATATGTATATATATATACACATATATATGTATATATATATATATATATATATATATATATATATATATATATAAACGTGTGTGTGTTTACCTAATTGTAGTACACAGGAAAGAAGCAACGGTCGTTTCGACCCCGTCTCCTATTATCTAATTTTCGAACATACCTAGATTTAAATTTATGTACAGTTCCAGCTTAATCTATATCCTTGATTTGCAGTTATCATATTTAGATTTGAACTCGTGTGTGTATATGTGCGCTGTTGAATTTTTATATTTATTCATATTCTCATTTAGAAAATAGCAAATTATATGTGTACATTTAAAATAATGAATTTCATTAATTATGATTAGCTTACTTAAATTACACAGAATGATTGACATACTTGATTACCTATTATTAAACTCTTTTCTTCGTCTTTGGGGTGTAAACTTGTTTATGACTATTATAGAAAGTTAAGGTCGGAGTTCTGTTTGTTTTATTCGTCAACAGCGTCCGTGACCTAGGTTGTGTTCAATCTTTATTTCTGATTGAGTGACTTAATAACAGGGCCCTCATATTGGAAGGGGGGAAGGGGGCATATGCCCTGGGGCGGCACATTTAGGTGGGCGGCAATCCTAGTCTGGGCATGTCGCCCTCAAGGCTGACAAAATGATTATAATAAAAAAAGGTCAAAGAGCCCTGGATATTTTACCGTAATATACGAAATTTGCGTTAGAATCAACAGAATATGAAATGTTTTTCCCTAGTCATTTCTGCAATAGGGGCATTAAATAAAGATTTTAAAATCTGTTGAATTATTTCAAAACCCAATAGCAATAATAGGCAGTAAGGAATGGTGGAGATGGGAAGGGGTGATGGGGGAAGGGGGGGGGCATCACTGAGAACTTTGCCCCAGAGCGGCACTTAAGCACGTACCAGCTGTGCTTAGTAACAATTGGTTTCATGATATGTACTATGTTATAACTCCTGCAGGTCTTAATTATGTCCATATAATTAATGGCACAAAATTCCAACAACAAATACAAACTCGAGTGTGCGTTCGTCGATCCGCACACCTAAGGCCTATATTTGCAGCAGTCTCCCCAGCATATGGTATGGTGAGCGTGTTGGAATGACTGTATGGTATCAGGTATTCTAGATATAGTGAAGTGTAGCCTTTTATGTCTTTTTATGCAAGCTACCCAGTGAACGGCTTGGTGAGCTCTAATTGGCCATGTCGCGACACAATCTATTGTTCCCGTCCGAGCACTGTTCTCGCGCCAACCTTGACCGGCTTTACTCTGGCTCACAGCTCGCTGGCTTGACTCCGTGTTGTTTTGGCGACTGCCACTCGAGTCTTTCAAGATAGGGACAACAATAGGTAACTAACATAAGTCTTATTACTAACTTTGTTGTTATTATAGTTATCATTATTAGGCCCATTATCATTATTATTATTATTATTGTTCTTATTATTATTATATTATCATTATTATTATATTATTATTGTTGTTGCTATCATTATCGTTACTTTTATTATGAATATTATTATTATATTATATTACTTTTTGTTATAATTATCATTATAATTATTATTGATATTATTATTATTATTATTATTATTATTATTATTATTATTATCATCATCATTGTTATCATCATCGTCGTCGTCATCATTAGGGTGATGGTGGAAGAGAAGAAGCGAGTTCATTAGAATTGGTTGCCAAGTAGAGCTAGACAAGCGTGAAATAGGAGAAACAAATCGCAAGATGAGAGAGGCAAAGAAAGCAGATGTAAAGCGGGATATTTTATTTTTATTTTTGCAATGAAATTTGAAAATGAAAATATGTTTTGGGCCAACGTGAAAAGAGTGAAGGGGATGATGATGAGTCAGGTAGAGGGGATAAGGTGTACACAGATAGATCTTAATGGAAGCGAAGGTGGTGAGGGTAGGATGAGAAGAGGATTTCAGATATTTACTTGTTTCCCTTATAATTCACCTCTACATCCACTCCTCCCTGCTACATGACCCTAAATACTTAAAGGTGTCTTCTTCCTCCTGTCTCTCACCCTTTACGGTCACCTTAAACGGCCCCCCCTCCCCTCAGCCATATTTCATCACTTTATTTTTGTCCACATTTACTTCCAATTTTCTTATTTCACACACACACCCAATCTCCGCCACCAACTATTTCAGGGGCCGACGCTGTCGAAACCGACCAAATATGAGCGAAACTTGCTGAAAACCAGTGAAATGGGGTAATATATACCCATAAAATGTGTTCAAATAGCCTACTGTTTTACTCAGCTTTGTTTTGGTTCATGAAATATTGACCAGTTTCGTGTTACCCACCAAACCGCACAAAACCCACTGTCTTGTAAAACTCTCAGTATTGAAAATGGTTACATTTTGAAATGTCAAGACATATCTTAATATAGCCTAACATAACCATGAGCTTTGCAAGCGATACTGGTGAAATATTGCGAAACTGTCCATTATTTCACAAAAAATCGTTAGATATGTAATATCTGGTTTCACCATTAGAAAGAATAGGTCAAAATACACCCAGAAAGTCCTAGCAAGATATGACAACATTAAGTTGAGTATTTCGCTGGGTTTCCCCGGTTTGGTCGGTTGCGATAAAACGTCAAACCGATTATTTTAGTCTTCCGACTCGCCCATAAGCGTAGTGTTTTCCCGTAGGTTTTAACTGGCTCACCTCCCACTTTTCTCATTCACCAACTCCCTCGCTTTTATCTCACTCACAATTCAATCTATATACACGTTGAACAACCACGGTGACTTTACACAACTCTGCCGCAGCCTCATCTTGGCCCCATACCACTCAACATAGGAACATAATAACATAATGAAGAAGACTGCAAGAGACCATAAGGCCTCCATATCCATCACCACCTGTCATCCCCATCCATAAAGTTGTCTAACCGTTTCTTAAAACAACTGATAGTTTCAGCGTTCACTACATGGTTACATCTCCATTCCTAACCCTCACAAATGCACGGTTACTTGTGTAAGAACATATTTGCCGTTTGGTTTCTCTAGATCAGTGAAGGCCTAAAAGGCATCGTCAACCTTTGCAAAACAAATTCTCGTATATCTATCTTACTGTAAAAACACACTTTCTTCTTTTCCTAAGAACACACTCTTCTTCCCCAGTTGCTCACTCTTTTCTTCTTCCCAGACACCTTACCGACTACTCAAAATAAACTGACTTTATGAAAACTACTACATTTGTATTTCTCTTCTTTTCCTCATTATAGTGGAACTACACATTCACTCCTCTAGTCCATCGGTGCACTTTCTTTACCTTAGTCACACAGTAAACAATTTCATCAGCTGTTTCACAATAATCACTCCTCACATTGTCAGATACTCTACGTGAAAATCATCTGGCCCAGGTACCTATTCAGCTGTTATTTATTTCAATGCTCTTTGTATCTCATCCTCACCCATAACCATATCATTATCCTCTCCCATCACAATAGTTTTACTAACATTTCCTATTACCTTATTATCCTCCTCTTCATTCAACAAATCTTACTACCTTCGCCTCCTGTAGTACCTGTCCAACTGCATCTTTTATTTTCTTCTCTCAACATGACTCGCACTATCACTCTTTTCGCTATATTTTATTAGTTTTGAATTTTCTGTCAAACACCTACCCTACTTAACATCCGTTCTCCTCTTGGCCTCCCTCACCTTGCGTTTTGCTTCAACCCTCTTTATATTGTATCTCTTATATGCTTCCCCGTTTATATATTTGTTTGTTTGATTATCTATTTATTTATTTCTGTAATCAAATATTATGTACTCGTATTCTTTCTGTCACCACCACCCTCACCTCTGCGCCCTAACACTCGCTATATTTCTGTTACCTCCCGTCTTGTTCATCCCATATTTTTGCGCACTTTACAATTTCCTCCTTGAACATTTTATTTTTTAATTTTTCTTCTACTTTATGTTTCACTTTTAACCCTCTTTACCCTGTATATTTCTTTATGCTTCTAATGTTCTAACTTTCCTCGCTCAATTTGTTCACCTTTACCTCCGTACCCCGGGGCTCTCCTTTTTCTTCCCTCTCCACCTAACCTTCACTTTCAATTTTCCTTTTACCAGATAATCCATTGGCAATCCATTGTTCTCTTCTCTGTATTAATTTGCGTCCAGAGCTCTTCCAAGCATTCCATTGGATACCACTACACAGTCCATTAACGCCCTCACGACTACCTTCCCACCAATAACCCTTGCCCATGTATACTTATACCTATCTTCTTGAACACTGTGGTCGCTATCATTTCCTTTTTTATATACATCAACGTCTCTCTATTATAGATCCTAACAAACACCACATACCTACCTAGCCAGTAGGAGTACTATCTCAACACCACCACATATACATTTCTCCTAAACTCTCTACACAAATACAAAACGCCTCACTCTCAACCTCACTTTTCTCACTAGTAGGTCCTTCCATTCCAATCTCACCTTCGCACACATTGTTGTCGATGACCTTTCATTCCACCACGAATCTTATCCTAAGATTAACTATGCCACTCCTCCTAACCCCTAGCCACTCCTGGTACCCTACCCACCACACTCCCAAACTCTAACTCCCTCACCCTTTCAGTTTCGTTTTACTCAAAGCTAATACATTCATCTTTCCACATTATTTTAAATACCCCCCTTCCCTTTACTCTCATCTCTTCCACATCCACACACATTCAATGACCCACTTACTGAAAATGACTTTTTTAGATTTATATTATATATCATCAAATACTATGTTAAGTAGACTACAGTTTATATGAAATAAACCTGATATACTTGTAAAAAGTCAATATGACAGAAAAACTCTTTAACTGATCCTCCACAGATTACCAATTTTACAACAATAAGATATAGTAATCCTAAGTATTCTAAAGACAGGTTGACTCGATATGAACCGTCAACTAATTCTAATTTAAGATGCATTAAACAAACAGACTCTTTGACTTTCGTTCTAATAAAATCATGGGAGCCAGAATATTTGAAAATTGTACCCCATGGTGAATGAAACAATATAAGAAAAGACAAATAACGTCTCTATTTCGGGAGGAGCTAGTAAAAAAAAAAAAAAAAAAAAAAAAAAAAAAAAAAAAAAAAAAAAAACATAAAAAATAGCGAATTTAAAAAACTGTGAATTAACCCAGCGAGTGACAAGAGATCGAAAACAAATTGTCTATTCCCCTCCGAGAAGGATACTTGTGGCGTTGAAGGAAGTATTATTTGTTTACTTCATACACACATAAAGACAAGAAATGTGTATCCATGACATTATGTTCAATATATCTTTATGATATCATGACCATGTACAGAACATATATAATACTGGTACTATAGAGTGAGAACCGCTGATTGGAGGTGTCCTTCATCCTCCTCCACGTCTGTTCCTTCGGGCTCTCTACCCATTCTGTTCGATCACGACCACGCTTTCCGCTGTTTTCCTTTTATCTGACACCTTGACGTCCTATGCTGTCATGTATTCTGAAATTCCCAATCCATTCGAAGTTGTTTTTCATCAATTGTACATAATGTGTTTCCTGCTGTTTAATTGTTGATCGAACCTTAGGGCTGTCAATTGTTTTGCGTGCCTGATTTTATATCTTCCATTCCCATATGTCTGTTTGTTATTCACAACGGTTTTGGATCACGTGATGGATTCGTTATCGACAGCTCACTCACGGATGAGAGCTCAGAGTTCGTATATGCTCCTATATATATGTAATGCTGTGACCTTACTCACACACACACGCGCGCGCGCTCAGTGGCAGTGTTCGCAACTGCTGCTACAGCGGTCAGAGTTCGAATCCCGCCCAGGGCTGAAATAATTTCAGTATTGCTGCGCTGGAAGTCGTTACTTCAACTCTCGTGGGCGGGGAGTTAGTGGTGTGTGTGCGTGTACGGTCACAGCATTACCCTTAGATCGGTCATATATGAGCTCTGAGCTCTCTTCCTGTAGAGAAGTAGCTGTCGATCACGAGTCCAACACGTGATCCAAGATTATGCTGAATCACATACACACACGACTTCTTGGCGTAGTGGCCGCTACTACGGCGGTCCGGGTTCGAATCCCGCCCAGTGCTGAAATAATTTCAGTATCACTACTCTGGGAGTCGTTACTCCAACTCGTGGGCGGGTGTGTGTGTGCATGTAAGGTCACATCATTACCCATAGATCGGTCATATATGAGCTCTGAGCTCTCTTCCGGGAGGGAAATGGCTGGCGATTACGAGTCCAACACGTAATCCAAGACCAAGGTGAACACACACACACACACACACACACACACACACACACACACACACACACACACACACACACACACACACACACACAATTCCTTGCCCATATGTAGGGGGTTTTGCAGTGTGGCCGTTCTTTCATATTAAAGTGAGATGTAACTGAGTTTTAACGTATGATAAAAATCTGAATCGCTTGACGGGATGTACGAGAATAAAGATCCCAAAGCACAATCTAGATTTTTAGACCGTGGTACATAGCCTCGTACGTTAGCAGTAGCAAATTCCTAAGAAACCCTTACATTCATAAGGACTAGAGACTAATTAGTCGTATTCAGGAAGGACACTTGTACCTGTTTAACTGTCCATATTCACATGGATAATCGTGTATGAACATACTCGTAGTTGTATATATTTGCGCGGGAAAATGCGAGTGCATAAGCAACTGAACGTGCAAGCTAGATGGTGTTATACTCCTACACTTTGTGGATGATATATTGCCATGCATCTCGCTTGCCACGGGGGTAATGCCTCTTCAGTACCACTTAAAGTGACAAACACCGTTAGAAGCTTCATCACCTCGCGGGATCACGCCCTGAGACCTAATTATAGCTGCGCTGGTATGAAAGTGTCTTCGCTCGTAAGGTACGTCGCCTTGTCGTCGGTGTTTTCCGCTTCGTCGTGACTGTATTTTTTTTTAACTTAGATTTAGTGGATGGAGGATAAGGAAGAGGAATCCCAAAAGGGAATGATTAGGTGAATAGAATTTGGGAATATTTCTTCATATTGTATATATATTTTTCAGTAAACTAAAGCAGAGATACTATAATTATCTCGGAGCAAATACTGCCCGACTTAAAAAAAAAAAAAAAAACGCGCGCCCACTCCGCGTCTAATTTGGGCGGACGTCCAGTATCAACAAATTACACTTGCTACAAATCTCTGTGAAATCCACATTGTTCAAGAATAGAATAGGGTAGATTATATTTCATAACGATTAATATACATGCATGCAAAAGGTTCATTTTCCAGACAGCTGGGGCTACATGTATTAAAACTCGTTGATTCAATGTGTTGTATAATAGACATAATTTATTTCGCATTTGACAGGCCCAGATAATATACCACTTATCCGAGCGTCAATTAGCCGTCCTTTTACAGCCCTCTAATTTCACAACACCCCAAACTGACATTGCTGGGTGCTACTAGAGCGTGAGGTCTACCACACTACAGCGTGAGGTCTACCTCCCGTTAGCACTGTAGCGTGATGTCTACCATTTCCATATATTTATTTTAGCGATAAACATATTTTTTACATATCCTAGGAATGACTTAGATAGATAACTGGATTTCTAATTACATTCATATTAAAGGAAGAAATGTAAAAATAAACATGTTATCATATATTTCCATACATTTATTCTAGCGATACACACTTCGTACATCTTCTAAGAATGACACAAATAGGTTAGATTAGATTAGGTCAGGTCAGGTCACGTTTTTGGTGTATTTGGGCAGGATACATGTTTGATGGACAGGGTGAGGTAAGCGTCCCGGAGGAACACGGGATCACGCGGTAGACCTCACGCTATTGTACACCCATTGCAGGCTGCCACTATGCTATTTCATCAATCTCTACGGTATTCCTTCAACTACTTAGTGGTTAGAACCATCCAACATACGCTTGCCTTACGAGTCTAGGTTTTGTGGTGCAAACATGTAAAACGACCAGTAATTTGAACATGACATTTGCACTTGATCTCCGGTATGCACCGGGCTGGTTGTCCGCATGATTAGTACTGAAGAGGAAAAAGAAGAACGCATGCGCTGCGTCGCAAGTTTCCTGTAAAGCTTCGCTATTCACCTGTACAATTTCTTTTGTCGTGAGACAAAAGAATGACTGTACATTGAACAGGGAAAGTTTGATTTACATAACTAAACTCAAAGGGGAACCTGGAACTACAATAATACACCCCCATACTTCTAAAACTGGAAACAATGATTGTGTCCATGGACATTTAGGGAAACAAAAAAGGTTACTGCGCCCAAATAAG
Source organism: Oratosquilla oratoria (assembly GCF_046742065.1). NCBI lineage: Eukaryota > Metazoa > Arthropoda > Malacostraca > Stomatopoda > Squillidae > Oratosquilla > Oratosquilla oratoria. Next base: position 10,719,907 of record NC_134782.1, read on the forward strand.
TTATTACCAAAACAAGTTATCGTGCATCATATACATACATAGCCGGTGCGATATGACATTGTACGATCATTTACAAAGGATTACAAAGGCAAAGTATGCCGACAGGAGACCTTTTGATCCATATCTAGGTCGGATGCAAAAAAAAAAAAAAAAATCATATTGATAATAAATTAAAACTATAATAATGTAAATAACAATTAAAATACATAAATAAATGCATTGGTATAGTTGAATAACAAACAAACAGGTAAATAGTAAATGATAATAAATTGACATATAACTAATAATAAATGAAAATCGGACAGACAAATTATAACAAAACAAAAACAAATAATATAACAAATTATAATAATTACAGCATCTTACTTAGGTATTTATCTAAATGATTCTTAAAGCTTCGAACTGAACTACATTGCACTACCTGTGCAGGAAGTTTATTCCATTCATTAACTACACGGTTGGCAAAGTTGTTTCTACCTACTTCCAAATTGAATCTATTTCCGGACAGTTTGAGACCATTGTTTCTTGTCTGATTCTCATTCAATGTGAAAATTTTGTCATTTTCTTAGCTACACATTCCAATTAGACATATTTTATTTTTTATTTTATTTTCAACCCGTCTGGGATATTGGCTGCATGCTACTTTGGCATAAGTACACATGTAGCCCCTGTGGGGCTACAGGGAGAAGGATGCCTAGTCCTAATCTCCGTCCCGTTTTTCTCGCATCTTACGATTCAAGTGGTAGCATTCTATCCCCAACCACAGGGTAGGCGAAAAAAGGAAATTAATATTCAGAGAAATGGTACAGGACAGTAACAATGGGTTGGGGGGACAGCATAACAGAGGGACAATCGCAATATAAGTGTAATCGTTTCTCTGTGAACAGAGTCCTCCTCTGTCACAGACAAAATTATGTGTGGCTCTGGTCCGTAGGGGTGTGGAAGGTAGATGTGGAAGGAGTGAACATGAGGGGGCGACCTAGGATGAGATGGATGGATGGGGTAAAAGGGGCTTTGAGGAAGAGGGGAATGTCTGTTGAGGAAGGACGGGGTAGGACAGAAGACAGGGGTGAATGGAGAATGGTTGTATATTAATGATGTCGTGATACATGAGGTGGAATGGGTGGGGGATGGTGTGTGAGGGAGTATATGTGAGAAAAATTTGACGCAGCCCGAAGGGATTTCTCCCCGTTTTCCCCTTTTCTGCGTGAGGGGACGGAGAGGGGGTCGCCGATTTAATGAAGCGGCCTTGCTGTGGATGTGCTGTGTCTTGTGACACTGCTTCTGACCCAGAGCAGTGGACAAGATGCAGGGATGACCCGTCATCCGGGAGGTGCCAAGATAAGAGGGTGGAGGGGAGTGAAGTGTGAGAGGGGTGGAATGGATAGGAGTGGCTTTTATGCCTTTGTTTTTTGGCTACCTCCTTTATAAGGGGGAAAAAGCCTTTGGTATATGTATGGTATATGTGGTTTTCTTTTTCCTTGTATTATGGTTACTTTTATCTTCCTCTATTCTTTCTTGCCCTTGCTTCTAACCCGTGCTCTTAGGTGCTTTGGAGTTACGTAAATGTTGTAGATTGTAGTGTTTGTACTTCCCCGGCTTTACCAATCACACAATGATTATTCTCTAGTGATACATGCTCTTCCGTGACTCAGATCCCGGGCGCCCCAAGCTCCGTGATACATTTGGCAACACTGTTGGCACTTCCCGTATGCCCTCGCCGGGTCTGCCCTCTATTCCCAGGGAGGGTTGGAGCAGGTGGAAACAGGGATTTGGGGGTGGCATGGGGCCTTGCATTCTTAACGGGAAGATGTGCGAGAAGGCACGAAACTCCGCCTAGGCTGAGGTCACGAGAACAAACAGCAAATACAGAGGCATTGGATGAAGTTTGGTTTTTCGATATTGTCCCCAGTTGTATTATCAGTAACGAGGTTCTTTATGCAGGCGACGTCGACTACGCAAACAATAGAAACTTTCCACTTAACTGTATATAAGTTTCTAGTTGCTGCTAGAAATACCTTGCTATCGTCTGTGGATTAACTAGGAATCCAAGGTGACCACTAAATTTGAAGGCCACGCTCCAATTGAATAAAATCATGTGACATTGCACCAAAAACAAATCAAAAGAATGGCATCATGTCGATTGCACTAATTTGTGGAACATCCCCTCAAATAAGATTATCTGTTGTCATTATCAAATCAGTCCAGGACATGAATCCATTGCCCCAGGTCTATCTTGCAGGAAACCTGCGACCCCCAGCCACGGTTTCAGCCCATGCACCTCTCGGTAAAGATATTTTGTGTTGCTCTCTGGAAGAATAAAAGTAGAGTAATGTAGTATAAGGTGCTCTTTGTCTCATGTGAGATGGTGGTCGCATTTAGGGCAGTTGGCCTGGTGCCAGGGCGATTCAGTCTCGTACAGATTCAGTGCTGGGTGGTGACCTGAACGTAGGCGTACTAGTACACTATTCGACTTGGGACTGAATTGTCTGGGAGTTGATCTGGGGGGTGTTTGGTGAAGTATGATATTTGACGGGTTATTAAGTGTTTGTTTCATGATTTGATTATGTGTTGTATGGGCGTATTGTGGGGGTAATTGGGTAACACATTGTAGATATTTGAATAGATTACTGCTGCGGTTTTATTTGTGTTGTTGGCCTGTGTTTTTAGTATATGATGTAAGTAGTAATTTGTTCGATAATGTACGACATTGAAAGCCCCAAAACACTGCAGTAATGCGATACTTGGAGAGACTAAATTGAATAGACTCACCTTTCCACAACTTCGGCTTTGTTTCCACTTGTTTTTAGCCCACGACACTCCATACAACTCATAAATTGAATGGTGGAATAACATTCAATACGTTGAATGTTGATCTTGTCCCCAGAGACATCGTCTTCTAACAATGAAACCTTTGGAAATGAATCACATGTCTTCATTGTTACTCTCTTTTCGTATAGAAAATTCACTGCGTTTGTCCGCTACTTGGTAGTTTGCCTAACTGCCGATAGAGAGCGTGGTAACTGTGACGTCATTATTGAGGTTTGCCATTCATATCCATCATAAGAAGGCAATGATAATCGGGTTCTTCAGTAAGTACCAAGTTTACACACGCTGGAGTGTCGTCTCAACTTACTTTTGGACCGTTGGGTCAGTATTTAACGTAATATTACCGCAAAAATGTTCACAACTATTAACTTCCCACTCTGCCCAATTCATGTCTTCGCAATTAAATTCTCCTAACCCGAATTATGTTGTCACTGAGACCAGTCCTTTTCGCTCGAAGCTACATTCGAAGACAGTTACCCAGATCGCGCAACAGCTAAATATCCTACATAAGGTTTACAGATTTTTCACCGATACCCCCCCCCCCCCCGTTCTTGAACACTATTTGCCAGTTTCTGCGGCCTTGTCACACATAAATGTAGTTTGACAATCTTTCGGCCCGCAGCCTTCGTGTGTGACTCCTTGTCATCAAAGAGTAGACATACTAGCACTGTTCTTCAAAATCGTACATATTCCCAGGGATCCACCGCTTAGTGTACTTACCTGAGCTTCCTATTAACGACGAGTTTGGCGCGTCGAACAGCAGCACACATCGAACCGAAAATCTATGTCAATCCAGCCAATGCATGCGCAAATTTTCACTCGCGGTTTGATCTTGGAATGGAATTCCATCTATACTGTTGCATCATTTTGTCTGACGAAATGAAAATATATCATTCGTTCTTTATCTAGTTAAGTATTTTTTCTGTTCTCGCTGTTCTTATCTCTGTCCCGCGGTGCCCGCTGGCCAGACCTGCTTCGGCAAGTTTGTTTTTTACTTTACTGGTCCGGTGTGTACTGCGTTGTTTAATGATAACAACAACAATTATAATAAAGTATTGCGATAATGATAATAATGATAATAATAATAATAATAATAATAATGAATATAAATAATGTGTCTTGCAACATTTCTCGTTTTACAACTTCGTTGCAGGCCCGTTGTAGGAGGGGCGTATTCTACCATGAAGGCTCTTCCATCTTCCTCCCTAGTTCAAGTTTCAGGTTTATTGTTTCTGTCTTGCAATCATCTAATATCACTTCATCTACTGTTATGTCGTTTTCAATCTCATAATCACTCCTCCCATTTTATAATTTCCGTTACGTCGCTAAAATTTGTGTCCACATCTCAGTTGTAGATCAGCATTAACTAAACATCAAATATAAGCTTGATTTACAGCCACTTAATCGTTGATTCTTAACCTGGCCGATAGTAGGCCATCTACATTGGCATTACTTTTAGTTCCTTGCAGTGTTCCTATACTGATTTGTCCTTTCTTTTTCGATGCCACATCTTCATCATCTGACTTTAATTTTTTCTTGATCCAGCCTTTAATGTATTTTCTCTCGGTCTTCCTCAATTATATCTTTTCTTATTCAAATATTCTAATTTGTATATTTATCTGTTTGCATATGTACTTTATGTATCTGCATACCGTACATATCGAATTAATTATTAATCTATTTAATTCATATTCTATTTACGTACCGAGGGTACATCTTATTCCGGTTTCTGCCAAACAAATTCAGCTCAGAAGAGACCTTGGAGGATATGGAGAAGTGGGAGGAGGGGACATACGAGTTAAACGTGTCTGGTGTGCCGTTAAAGACAAGGTTGAGAGAGGTGAGGGGTGGGGGTTGGGGGGTGGGAGGGGGAGTCGAAGTTTAAGCGACGCGAAATGAAGGCCAAGTGGGACGACGCGTGGCAAAGCGAGGCGAAGCGAAGCGATATAACGACAGCTTGGCAGCGATTGCGTACTTTTTTTGCACGCATTGTCTCTAACGTTTATCTTGCCCAGAGCGAAAGAAGGGAGATGTAAAGGGAAGAATTAAGAAATGGGAGGTGGTACGTGTGTCTCTTTTCATTCTCCACCTCCAACTGCCCCCCCCCCCACACACCCACCCGAGAATGCCGGCTCACTTATCCCCCTTCTTCCCGCTTGTAGGAAGCACCTGTCTGCAACCATCAACGATCCATTTGTGTTTGTTTACGTTGCGTCGCTGTCCGCTCCCGCAAAGAAGGGCCAGTAGTTGGGTTGCTGTTAGGTTGCTTTCCATTTATCATCATCTCGTCCGAGCGGTTTTTTTTTCGAGTTTAATCGTTTCCGAGTAGGTTCTTCGTCGTACTGAACTTCGGAGTTGGTGGTTTGCTTCGTATTATGGGAGGAGCGTCGAAGACACCTTAGATATCCGAGTCACCAGAACTTCTCAAGACTAGGTTACTAATTACTGTACACCGACGGACAAGACCTCTTCCACTGTTGTTCTTGGAGGACTACGGTAGAGTAACTTGACCCCGTCGCTTGGCGACAACGGTTACTTCCATCTCCGCGTCGCCAAGGTAACAAGAAATGCCATTGCCTCGGCACCTGAAGAACAACAAAACCACTCACGGGGAAGACAAGAACATCGACTTTTCGACAGGAATGACTTGAACACCACTTACAAAAAGAATTAGGTAACCCTACGCAGTGTCATGAGGACCCATGTAACCCCTACCATGGAAATGACATCGCCATACACTATTGAAACAGAAAAACTCATCAACATCTTATAGAGAACAACTCTATAAACAACGAGCCCATCAAAAAGCGTAGTATGATGTACCAGACTCTGTGCCCAGCGAGTGAATTTGTCATTCTTACATCGGTGTTACCACCACCACCATCACCACACATATTTCCAAAAGACTCGCCGTTCACCTGGAGGTCGGGGCCGTCGACCAGCATGACATGACAACCACGGAGCCTCAGCAGCTCCCAATGGTGACGCTGACCCTAGACGCCGTACAAGGTCTATGACATCTTCAATTTCAAACCAACTCTGAACGTGACGCAGGAAATGTTGTTACTCCATACTATCGTGAGCATGATTGAGTATCTACTTGTGAATCGATTATTTTATGTGGAAATGGACAAAAAAGGCACATCCAGAACAACGGACTCCCGCAGGACTGTCTTGGCTCCAATTTCGTTTAACATCCTATACAAAGGATTAACCACAGTATCAAAGCAAAGAAATCCGAGAATCATGTGGATGGGTGGGGTGAGGAGGGCATTGAATGCAAGAGGAATGTCTGTCGAACGGGGAAATGAGAAGGCAAGAGAGGTTTGAGTGGATGAGGAAATGAGGCACGGTACAAGGGATTTATTGCATGAGCGGGGAGGATCGCCGTGGAATGAAGCGGTGGGTGTCAATCAGCTTCGGTTGTCGGGTCTTACTGTGGCGGTGCTGTATCTTGCTGCATTGCCTCAGACCCGAACAGTGGGCGGTGGACAGGGATGACCCTTCACTAGGGTCCAAGATAATAAGGACAAGTAATGGGTGTGGAATAGGCCAAGGATGGGTTTATGTCTCAGCTACCCACCTCCCCCGTCCTTATAAGGGGAAAGGGGCTTGTTTGGTAGGTGTGAAAATGTATTCTGTGTATTATCATCGTTATTGTCATTATTACTATGTTATTATTGTTATTATTACTAGTACTATTATTATTGTGATTATAATAATAATTATTTCTATTACTGTTATCATTATTATAACAATAATTATTATGATAATGATAATATTATATATTGTTTCTGACTCAGGACAGTGGGTGAGATAGGGGGATGACCCATCAACCAGGAGGAGCCAAGAAAAGAGGGAAAAGGGGGAGGGATTGTGAATGGGAGTGGAATATGTAGGGGTGAAATGGGTGAGAGTGGCTTTGACTTTGGCTACCCTCCTTGTAAGGGGGAAAAGTTTTTGTTGTATGCATGTATTATTATTACTATCATTATTATTATGATCATCATCATCATTATTTTCATTATTAGTATATATTAGTATTACTATCATTATTGTTGTCATCATTATCATGGTCATCAATATTGTTATTAGCTTTCATAGGGAAACATAAATATTGGAAAATAAAGGTAAGGAGCTCTCAGAGCACCGATCCTGAAAGAAAACCAGGAAGAATTCACCAGTGCAAATGAAGTCACGTGACCGGTACAGAGTTTAGTGCCAAGTGTCACGCCCAAATATTACGAATTTTGTACACGTGGGAGGAGGATGCAGAAATTAGAAGGAACGTTTTGTACGGGTGGACGACGGACCACGAATACAATATTTGTAGAATACAATAGGGGGATAGATAGTATGAAGGTGAGGGGGCGTAGGTGAAGGAAACAGAGTAGAAAATAAAGGAAGATGAGTGTTACAGATTGGGGCAGACCCGCTTGCATGGTTTCTTTACTAATTTAGTTAGGACGTGTGGGTTATGGGGGTGAGGTAGAATGTAATAAACTTTTTTTTCAATATGCATTTCCTTATACTTTGCCTTTATATTGGTGTTGGGTTCTAGGGGTTTTGTGGTTTGTCCACTCGCATGGTGGGGTGGTGGTGTTACTACGCTTGTACATGCATATTGTTATGATACCAAGTGCGATTTGTAATGGGCACCTCAGGCGGAGGACGTTAAGTTCCGGGAAGCTGAGACGTCACTGATCTCAAACGTGTTTTGATTTGACATTATATTGTATGCGTGTATTTTGTTGTAAGTTTTACTAGAATCACTGAAACTGTATGCAAATTACTTTTATAAAAATGCCGTACGAATAATACAAAAGGGATACTGTGGACCACTCGACAGGATGATAAAAAAGTGGAAAAGGATTAGTGGTGGTGGAGCGGAGGGGTTGTGGAACTTGATCAGGATTCTTTTTTGAATGGGAGCTATTCTCAAGTCATAAATGAATGCTACGTGACTCTGGTCCGTAGAGATATCACGAAAGTGTTGATTAGATAAAACTAATGTCAGTACATCATATGGAGTTTTAACGTCAACCGATGTAGAGGTCAATGTTCTCTTCTGTTGTTGTTGTTTTTTAACTAGATTGTGTATTTCGTAGAGAAAGATTGTTGAAGCCATATGACATAGTGGTTCGTTTTATGTATTGTATTATCTTTTAACTTTCAAAATCGAGGCAGCTTTAACGTCTCCGAGACCAACACTGAGTTGAATAGTCATTTGGTATTCACGTTCCTTTGACCGAAGACTTATCTCCTCTTAAAGAAAAAAGGTTAACTTTTAACTTTTGTTACTCCATTTCCTGCTGCCCTCCCATATCTACTTTGCCTATCAAAAGAAACTTCAAATGTGAGGACGGAGCCTTTATGAGGACGATGCTTCGCTTGATAGATGTTCATCGTATACTTGGAAAAACTGCAATGTATTAATAAAGGCTCCGTCCTGACATGGCGTTTATTTCGATAGACTTGTCGGCAGCTGCCAATGGCATACTCTCCTTTACCGCCTCTTGTGACTCGACCTTTTCGGTTTGATCTTGCCCCTGAAGGACACAAGCGCCGGTTTTCACCAACGAGGTACTAATGCTCCGGTAACATACCGAACGCTTCGTTGCGGCCTCCGTCCGTCAACGCCAGACAAAACAAAAAACTCTCAAATAGGTCACCCATCCGAGTGAATTAATGCAAACCATTACATAAGCCGTTTGGCTAATGCTAACTGCCTTCAGCTCAGGGACATCCTGTTTTTCGTATTTATTTATATACAGTTGCAGAGACTTGGCAGCGGATTTTTGACCTAGAACTGAACGCCTTCGCTTTGGTGATACACGCGGCAAATATCACGTTGGCAAACGTTGGGCGAGTCTATTCTGTTTAGGGGAATGTGACCGTTGCGAAGAATGAACGACGACCACGGAGATGACTCGGACAGCGCCAGCCAGGACACAAGTGTCAGAGACTGGCGAATTGTTTTGGTGTGTGGAAATTTACATTCGAGTACAAACAAACGGGTGGATAAATAGATAAACACATAAATGAGTAAACAAATAGATAACAAAATAGATGGTATAATGACACTGTGAGACCATAGTCTTGAGCCCTTTCGGGAGAAAGGTTCTTCCGACTGAACAAGATCGCCTGGCGTCCAAATAAATGTACAAGTCATCGACAACAGTGAAATGGTGTTCAACCGAGGTGGGTCTAATTGTTTTGTTAGGCAGAGGGTTTCCCTTGACCGAATACATGTTTACATTGCCAATGGCAGTCAGCAGCAGGGTCCCGTAGGTATGGTCAACAGATCCTGCTCTAACGCAGTGCGGTTTTATTTTGCTAAGTCATTCTTCTGAATAAAATCGTCTATTCCATCAGAGTCAAACCCTTCCCTTTGACAAATTGTGCTCAAGATGTAGTAAGGGTATCAAAGACGTGATCTTAAACGAGTTGGTTGTTTAACCCAGTGTGACGTAGAAATACCGCTACATCTTAATAAAATCGGCAGGAGTAGCAGACGAGTGGAAGTTACTGTTGTATTCACACACAAAAAAATTGCTAGTGCCTAGATTTGTATTTCAAATAATTAAATATCTACACGATACAAACAGAAACAAACAACATTTCTCATCATACAGTAACTTCGACCATCACCACATACAACTTAGCAACTTTCACCACAGTTAGATCCTGACTCACTCGCTAACTTTGGTTCGGTGAGTTAGGCGACATGAGCATCCGCTCGCGCCTTCGCCTCTCAAACGCTGTGACGTCACGTGAGAGGCGTCGTCTACCTGATCACGTGCTTCTTATTTGCGCAGTCGTCTCGTTCCTCCCGCCAAGGTACACAGGATCCTCAATATGAATGAAATGGGCTGGCGGCACCCACAGTAAAATCACCAGCAAAGGCACAATCTTGGAGAAGAGACGATCAGAGAGTTACAAGACTGGAGATGAGAATATAGTAAAGGTGAAGGAGGAAAAGATGTAGGTAATTTAATCAAAGATGATTTGTCACCGGAAAAGCATACGAAAAGAAGAACGGAAGAGACGTACAAACTGTTAATGAATGTTAGAGGTGGTATTTCATTATATGGATTAGGATATAATGAAAATTATAATGATTATTAATAATAATAATAATAATAATAACAACAATAATAGTAATGACAATAATTGCTGGTCTGATCCGCTCTAAACTGGAATACGTAGAAGTGGGGTGTTCCCTACAAAAGATGAATTAATAGAAAAACAAGTAAGAAAAATAGAGAGCAGCAGCTGCAGTCAGAATAATCCCAATTCTGGCTGATATGCCGTAAGAGGAGAGGCTCGAAAGAAGTGAAGAGAGGTTATAATGATAATATTCAGAACAGGATAATGAATATAAAAAAAAATCTGTTTCTATGGGATGAAAGAAGACGTCATAGCAGAAAACTTAAGACAACAAATTGCTTAAAGTGTTAGGAAGCACTTTTTTTTGGCTTCGATGCACCATTTTATAGAACAAATGAGGGAACTAATCCAGGCCAATAACACAGATGAATTTAGGCAAATTTTGTTAAGAGGCGAGACTATGAGCAGATCACCAACTCCGTGCACTACAATTAGGTAAACACGCGCGCGCGCACACACACACACACACACACACTTCAACGAATGGACGGCTTAGAAGACGTTCTGAAGAAAAGTGAAGTCTGTGGATCCCAACGCAAAGAGAAGTGCCTAGTGTTTTTGCAGGGTGGGGGGGAAATTGCTCGTGGAGTAGTGGGAACGTAGGGAAAGAGGAAAAGGGGAGGGATTACTGAGGGAAATGGAAGGAAATGAGGAGGGAGTAGACTTTGACCAGCCAGACAAGCGGAAGGTAAACAAAAGACTTAGCGAGGATCAAATGTCTAATAAAAATGTAAAGATTAGAAGTATAGAGAGGAGCAATACAGAAGAAAGTGACGAGAATATGTTCCAGGGATTTAAAGAGGGTGGGGGGGACACAACCCCCCCCCCGACTGATAAGACTAGAGGAGAGAGTTGATAAGGTGATCGAGGACTTGGAGCGTAAGTTAGGTAACGTAGACTCCATTTTTCAAAGAATTGAAAGGTTGGAACAACTAGAGAAGGCTAACAGAAACTTAACTGAAGAAATAGAGGACCTAAAAAGACAGTTAGGAAATGTAAAGGAGGAGAATGAGAAATTGAAGAAGAATAGTAATGAAAACAGAGAGAAACTAGCTACAGAAGCTAAAAATTGGAGAATAACTCAAGAAGGGAATAAGGTTTCATTCACTGACATAGTCAAACAGCAATTGAAAGAACATAATGAAGACTCAGTTATTAAAGTGATGAGACAGAAGGAGAATATAGTAAGAGAATTAGCTGACAAAAAGAAATGTATAATTATATTAGGAATGGAAGAGAAACATAACCCAGATAGAACTGCAAGAATCAAGGAGGAAAATGAAAGAGTAAGCAGTTTATTAAAATTAGTCCAGGAAGATGAACCAGAAATTATAAAGGAAATTGAGGAAAAATTCAGACTCGGAAAATATAGTACAGATAAGACCAGACCAATTAAGATTAAATTCAGGTCACAAACAACAGCAGAGAAAATTCTATCCAAGACAGGGAAACTAGCAACAAATGATCAATATAAAAAGGTATGGATAAAAAGAGAAATGAATAAGGAGGAAAGAGAGGCAGAAAAGCAGAAAAGAATTGAAGCTAAGGCAAAAAACGAGGAAAGAACGGAGTCAGAGAAAGAGAGATTCTATTGGAGAGTAGTGAACATGAAAATAAAGCAGTTCGACATACTAAAGAAAAACATAAGGGAAACAGAGAATACAATGGAAGTGGCAGAAAACTAAGAGTGTCTTACACAAATATAGATGGATTGATAACAGGATTGAATGAACTGAATGATTATTTGAAAGAAAAAGAACCGGACATAATGGGAATTGTAGAAACAAAATTAAAAGGCCCACTACCACCCAACAGTGTAGGACATGATACATACAATTATTGGATTAGAAACAGAGAGAAAAAACAAGGGGGTGGAGTTATGTTCCTGACTAAGAAGGATATAAACGTGAAAGGTGTCATATATGGAAAGAATACAGTAGAGATGATTATGATAGAAGTGGAAGACCGAGATAAGAAGAGCAGAAAATTTGTGATCAATTATGTGCCTCCGAAAACAGCCTCATGGGAGGAGAGTGAACATAAAAGTATGTTAGAGGACACAAAGATAGCATTAACTAAAATAATGGAAGACGGAGGAAGAATAGTTATGATGGGCGACTTTAATTGCAAAGAAATCTGCTGGGAAGAAATGACAGTAAAGAGTGGTGATGACTCATGGGGAAATGCTCTACTTGAGATGATTACTGACCATTCAATGACACAATGGATACAAGAGAACACTAGGTATAGAAATGAAGAAGAACCATCGAGGCTAGACTTAATAATTACATCTGAACCTAGAATAGTGGACAAGATTGAATATAAAACACCAATAGGTAAAAGTGACCACATATTGATTGAACTGGAACTTAATGAAGAAAAATATATGAAAAGAAATGAACAATATAGAAAAGGAAGAATGATGTATGAAAAAAACAAACTTTGATAAAATAAGAGAATTCTTCCAACAAGAAAACTGGGAAGAAATATACAAAGAAGAAACAACAGTGGAAGAGAAATGGAATATTTTGACAAAAATTTACAAAAAAGGAGTGGAAAAGTATGTCCCAAGACAAAAACAAGAAAAAGAATATGTAAAATGCTGGTACAACAAAAGTTGTAGGGAGTTAAAGGACAAAAGAGACAAAGCCTGGAACAGATGGAAAAAAGACAGAAGACCTGAAAAATGGAAAATATATACTGGTTATAGAAATGAATATGTACAAAAGTGCAGAGAGGAAAAAAGAAAATATGAAAAAGATGTTATAGAAAAGTGTAAAGATCAACCAAAACTATTCTACAGATTTGTAAACAATAAACTGAAAAACAAACAAGACTTAGAGAAATTAAGACAAGGAGGAGTTGAATACACTGAGGAAATGGAAATGGCAGAAATTATGAACAAACATTTTAAATCAGTGTTTACAAGGGAAAATATACAACCTGAAGAGATTGAGTGGAAGGAAAAAGTCCCCCCTATGGAAGAAATAGAAGTAACAAAGAATGAAATATTGACACACTTGGGTAATTTTGATGTCAGAAAATCGCATGGGCCAGATGAAATAGCAAACTGGATTCTGAAAGAATGCAGGAATGAACTGGCAGACAAAATACATAGCATAATAAGCAGTTCCTTAAAAGAAGGAAAAGTTCCAGAAGATTGGAAAAAAGCAAATATAGTACCTATATATAAAGGAGGAAATAAAGAAGAACCTACCAACTATAGACCAGTCTCTCTAACAAGTACAATAGCAAAAATATGTGAAAGAATTATCAAAAGTAGATGGGTAAAATACTTGGAAAAAAACAACGTACTAAATCCAAGGCAATTTGTATTCAGACAAGGACGATCATGCGTCACCAATTTAATATGTTTCTATTCAAGGCTAATAGATATAATACAAGAAAGAGATGGATGGGCTGATTGTGCATTTCTAGACCTAAAAAAAGCTTTTGACAAAGTACCACATAAGAAGTTGCTTAAGAAATTAGAATATGAAGGAGGAATACAAGGTAAATTGCTAAATTGGATGGAAGACTTTTTGCAAGAAAGAAAAATGAGAGTAGTGATAAGAGATCAGCACTCAAAATGGAATGAAGTAATAAGCGGTGTCCCGCAGGGAACAGTTCTGGCCCCAATAATGTTTGCTATATATATTAATGATATGGATGAAGGAATTGAAAGCTATATGAGCTTCTTTGCAGATGATGCAAAATTACTGAAAAGAGTGAAAACTGAAGAAGATTGTGAATCATTACAGAGAGATCTAAATAAAGTACAAGAATGGAGTAGGAAGTGGGAGATGGAGTTCAATACAAAAAAGTGTAGTATAATGGAATTTGGAAAAAGCAAAAACAGAATAACAGGATCATATAATTTGGGAAAAGAAGGAATAAAAAAAGTAGAAAATGAGAAGGACCTGGGAGTCATTGTTATGAATAATATGTCACCTGAGAAACATATAAATAAGATTTTTGGAGAAACTTATAATTTAATAAGAACAATCAAAGTGGCATTTACATACCTGGATGAAGAAATGGTGAGGAAAATCCTAATCACCCTGATAAGACCAAGATTGGAATATGCAGCAACGATATGGTCACCAAGTACAAAAAAATGTATAAAAAAACTTGAAAGAATACAAAGAGCAATTACAAAACTGGCACCAACACTCTCAAAACTATCATATGAAGAGAGACTACAAAAACTTAAACTACAGACACTAGAGCAAAGAAGAGAGAGAGGAGATTTGATAGCTATTTACAGAATCATGAAAGGCATAGAAATTACTGATAGAGAGAATCTGATAAAATGGGATGACAGAAATACAAGAGGACACGGAAAGAAAATAAAAAAAGACAGCTATAGAAGAGATTTTAAAAAGAACAGCTTTCCTCACAGAGCAATAGACAGTTGGAACAAGTTAGATGAGAAAGTGGTGTGTGCAAAAACAATACATGAATTTAAAAATAGTTTAGATAAAATGAGATATGAAGACGGGACCCCACGAGCATAGCTCCCCTTCCCGTAAAATACAACTAGGTAAATACAACTAGGTAAATACACACACACACACACACACACACACACAGACACACACACACACACACACACACACACACACACACACACACACACACACATACACACACACACACACACACACGATTCGATTCCCCGGCCGGGCGGAGATAAGTTGGGTTTGTCTCCTATCACGTGTAGCCCCTGTTCACCTAGCAGTGAGTAGGTACGGGATGTTAGTCAAGGAGTTGTGACCTTGCTGTCCCGGTGTGTGGTGTGTGAGTGGTCTCAGACCTACCCAGAGATCGGCAAATAATGAGCTCTGAGCTCACTGCCGTAGGGTGGTGTCTGGCTGTCTCGAACAGAGGCTGCAGCAGATCCGAGGTGAATACACACACACACACACACACACACACACACACACACACACACACACACACACACACACACACACGAAAGCAAACAAACGAGAGCCACTACTCGCCTGATCGGCGGCCAAGCGCACTGGTGTACCGGACGACGATGAAGGGTGGGCAGGACGGTCGTCACGCACGAAGAAGTTTTTGTATTTTTGAACCTAACCTAACCTAATCTTCTCCAAAGGATCGACGGATACCACCAATTCATGCTTAGGCAAATGCCAGACGATTTTGTTCAGGGATCCAGAGCTCCAATATATTGTGTGTGTGTCTGTGTGTGTGTGTGTGCGCGCGCGCCTAATTGTATTTACTTGTACTCGGGAGATTCCGTCTTTTTTCGTTAACTACCATCTACAGCTTTGAAACTGCTCATGGATTCTTAAGCAACATGAGCTTCTAAACTATTCCAGAAGTTGAAGTGCTGCATCGGTACAGAAAGCTGACCAGTATCTCATGACATACTTTAGACACTTTTTTCCATCTCGTTTTCAGGACCTTACGATTCCCGTCTCAGACCATGAGATCTCCTCTGATGTCGCTTTTATCTATTCCCTTTAATGTCCTCAAACACCACTGCCAAATAACCCCTAACCCTTTTTTCTCTTCCAATGCATTCAATCTCTCTTAGTACGTTTTATCTGCAAAGGCTTTTGGAGCCAACTCGGTCGCTGCTCTAGTCCTGAAGGATTGTGTGTGTGTGTGTGTGTGTGTGTGTGTGTGTGTGTGTGTGTGTGTGTGTGTGTGTGTGTGTGTGTGTGTGTGTGTGTGTGTGTGTGTGTGTGTGTGTGTGTGTGTGTGTGTGTGTGTCTATGTGTGTGCGCGCGCGCGTACACAAGCCTACGTGTGGTTTACCGTATGGGTGTGCACCCGTACCTCCCGTGTGAGGCTTATGTCAATTCTGCTTGCCAAGCATGCAGCTCAGATATTTATACTCTCAAGTAAATATGGCCTGGTTGTTGGGGCTTTCCTGAAACTCAACCCATCTTGCTTTTTATGAAAGCAGTGTGTTATGTGTACCCTGCTCAGGAATTTCAGAAACTGTATCTGGCGATAGGAAATAGATATCATCGACCAGTTCTTTAAAGGAAGAAAGGTTTTGCTTTCCTCTTATGGAGATGAGGAGCAAGAAATGAAGAGAGAATTTGTTACTTTCTAATTAGCCTGGGCAGTGAAGAAATATTTTAGGCAAAAGACAGTCCATAATTAGATTGCTCTGTACAATCCACATATCAGAGAGTCGTATTGGTGATTCAATAGTCATGGTCGAGTTGCAACACAGACGCGCGGTATTATGAAGTAATTTCATCGTAACAATTAATTTTTTCTACAACACGACTGACAATTGGTGCCAAACAGTTGTAATGGTAAAACACTACCAAGAGACCTTTCGGTCCATAAAGAAGTCGAATGTAAGGAAGTAAACAAACCCACAAAAGGCAAATAAATGAACAAGAAAATTAGCACTCACGACGACGTTTAATGTTTAGCCAGATGAATTTTTAAACTTCAAACGTTTCTGCATTCCATCACTTCAGAAAGTTAATTTCTTTCGCCGACTGCGCGGTTGAAGTAGTGTCGACTTAATTCTAAGTTAAAACTACTTGCTGACATCGGGTTGGTGTTTAGTGTGAAAACAGTCTGATCAAATTTCTTTAAGAAATTGAAGAAAATGGATTCAAACAGGAAGTATATAAATAAAAAGGTTCACCACATGAAAGTCATGTTCTTCTGTCTCTTTCTCTTCGTATACGATACCTAGTTTTCAACTCCCTTTCATTTTTAGCTCAGACTGTATCATCTAACTTTTTCTAGGCGTTGATGCATCTATATAGGAACCCATCTTGATAGTCTTTTACAATTTGTTCCCATGAGCTCGTAATTTTCATTTCCCATAATGATTTGTCAAATTTATCAAGTCACCTCTTTCTTTCAATGATGCAGTGCTTTTCAAATCTTATATTGTATCTGCAAGGCGAAACCATTTGGTCTTTGTTCTATATATTCTCATAGTCTTCTTTATATCCTGGACTTTGTTGGGAGAATGGGGCAACCACGGGGATGAATGAAATAGTCTGGCTAAAGTCCGAACTAAAGGCCGCAGTCTGGTGAGAGTGGGGAGATTATCCCGCAGAAAAAAAAAAAAAAAAAAAATCAATAGCCCTCGACCTTCGAGAAGAGCATGGAAATAATAATAATGATAACAATGCCTTAATGAAAGATAAAACAAAAATTCAATAAAGAATAATGATAAATATCGCTCATACTATCATACTTTGAATAATATTTTATCATGTGATCATATATGACTTTCTAGAAGATATACTCGTATACGTAAGAGGAAAAAAATTAGGAAGTAAAGCGCTTAAAAAAACTCAATAATCATGTAGGGTAGTTTGTTGGACTACATTAATTGGAGGCGTGAAGAGAAAGGCTTCTTTAGGGCGACTAAGAAAATGTGACGGTTACCAACACATCTTCACAATCATATAATCATATTCCCTATGACTAAATCTATGTACAATATAGAACTGAGCGTGAGCACTCAGTATAATTTACATATAAATATATACAAGAAGAAACATTATACTATCGTCTCTCGGAGCTTGGCGCAGGTGACCGTAAGGTCAGCCTTCCTGACCGAGGGTCAGATCACACAATAGGAATTCGTTGAAGTCTACCACTATGTACCAATTTTCACCTTGAGAAACTCAAGGGTAAGCATGAAAACATATAGGTATTGCCTTGCAACAATCCACAAACAAATCGTGAATATAATAATAATGATAATGCTCTAATAAAAACGCTCACAGTATATTATAATTTATACTATTTTACTTTGCACAATAAAAGTTCATAATGCAAGTTTGAATACGATTATCTAAAGAAATACATGTGCAAGGAAAGTATAGGAAAGTAACAAACTCATACGATAGAGCTGACCTGGTGGCAGTCAATAGAAAAATATATATATGTATATTTATAATGATAGTCGTAATTTCATTTTATGGATCATATATAGCCCACCGTATATTCCATATGACAGTTTCCATTTCTAATGAACGATATTATAAATGACTGCTTCTCTGATCCATTTACTATTTTTCTACACCCATAACCAAGAGCCTCCACCCATTTATATATATTCTCTTTTTTCACAATTGTTCTCACCTACTCATTCCACCATTCATTGTCTTTTCTTTCCACACGCCATCTTTACGCACATTCATGTCCAGAAACCCTGCAGTGCTCCTTTTGGGCACCACTAATGACCTCTCGATTAACTTCTCGTCAGCCTCCTTAGCCCATGGAGAGTTATATTCATCTTTTTGTAACACTGTGTTTACCATCACCATTTCCCTTTAAAAGGAAATCTCGAACATTCCTTCGCTGTCGTTCTCGCTTGCTACATTATATCTCCCAACATCTCCATACACTGGTTCATCTACTCTAGCGGTATGGTTTTCCAGCAGCACTACATTCTCATTCCTGCCCAAACTCTCGCGGACGCCATTTTGAATAATTGAGAAACACCCCTTTCTCCTCACTTTTTTTTACTGCAAGGGTCACACTCACAAATGTCCATATTTCCCATCTTAAATTTATTTTCATCGACATCCTCGATGACACCTACTCCCACTCAACCACGAACACATGTTTCGTCACCAACAGTCCAACTCTTTCTCCCACCCTACCTATTACATTCCCACACTCTAATTCACCGTTCACTTTCATTTCGTTTCACTTGATGCTGAAACAAGTTACTGCCAATCTCTTTACTTTAGCTCGTATTTGTTCCATTTCGATGCACATTCAATGACCTCATTACTTACTATGATCCTCCCTTGAGTCGTTCTCCTCGCAGATTCTCTTTTGACTTGGCTTTCCGCAGGAGAGAAAATACTTCGTGTCTTTGTCGCACTCTATGAGACACGGTGTAAACATTCTTTTCCCTCGCCATAGGGAATTTAACAAAATGGAGGTGGATATTTACGAGTGATGAATAATGAAATTCGAGAGGCAGTAGAAAGGAAGGACAGCAATTCATTTTCATCCTTGGCATAACAGATCGATCCTTTGCTACGATGACGCTCTTTGATGCAGAATGACGCTCTCTTGATGCAGCAAGAGCCATTTATCCCAGATACCCTTGGGCTGAATAAAGTCGTCTACTATCAGACAATTGTTTTTTAGATTATATCACTGTAGCGAAGGGATTAAAATTGTGTTGCTGGATAGCCTAGAATTCAGAAGTTCTCAACCTGTTTCCCCGTTCCACATCCCCAGACTAAAGCCATCTTCCCCATTAATCTGATACCGAAAAAAGAATGATAATATATAAGGACTAATTCGGTATGCGTTTGTTCTACAATAAATATTATAAAATTGTTAATATTACATACATATACCAACGGCTTTTTCCCCCTTACAAGGAAGGTAGCCAAAGTCACAGTCATAAATCCACTCCCACCCATTTCACCCCACATACTCCTCATTGTTAACATTACAGTGACTTTATTAAGCAGAGGCCACATCAACATCAGTTTATATACAATACTACACATGCAGGAAAAAATGTAGATGTTACTGCCGACCAGCACTGATTTTCGGTTATCAAACTACCCCTTGAAAAGTTCCTGCAAAAACCTGGGGTTTCGCGTGTCCCAGATTGAGAACTCCTGTTTTAGATCCTCCGCAAGCGGCTGATTGAACTCCAACGACGACTTGGAGCGTGAGCGCTTCCCGCGGAAAAAATAAGCCCGCGACCTCGTCAACCCCATTAGTACGGTAACCAATATCGGCATATCTTTGATTTAGCCGACAATTTTATCCTACTGAGAAGCTTAGCTTGAGATAGATTGGGGTCCCGGTTGTCTGAGATTTCAATTTGAGTTGAACACTTACCCCTTCAGCTGAACAAAACCGACTGACTGGTCTTGGCTGGAACGGAGGCTTGCGCCGCCGCGCCGTGTTGAAGGAGTGAAGGATGCTGCCGCGTCCTTGCTGTCGAGGCAGATTCTTAAAAAAAAAAAAAAAAAAAAAAAAAAAAAAAAAAAAAAAAAAAAAAAAAAAAAAAAAAAAAAAAAAAAAAAAAAAAAAAAAACACGGGTGGAATTCCTCTGCTGCGTCACGTTGGTTCTTGTGGAAATTAGATCCCTTTACCCTAATGACGCACGTTACAAATTTTATCCTAACCGATTTCAGACGATTCTGTTCAGTTGAGGGCAAGGCCTGTGTTCAACCCCGTCGCTCGAGGAAGATTTTACTTCGTTGAGGACAGAACTTGCTATGAACGAATTAATTTATTCCGTATCACTGTTCAATGATAGACTACCTCGATTAGTCCACCGGGGAATGTCATCGACAATAAATATCTTATTCTGACTGAACCCCGACGACTTGATTTAGCCGGATTAACCCATTCCATCTAATTCTGGCTGCCAACAGGTTGTTCATTGCACCACCGTGATGCAACCATTGTGATTTGTGACGAAGGACATCATACAATTCAGTCTCAAAGGCTACTTGTACCACATGACTTGTATTGGATTGTGTGGAGGTCGATGGATTAAGGAGAACATTCCTGAGGACACATCTCTGATCAGTTGATCGGATCGGCGCCAGGCAAAGTCGCCAAAGACGCATTTTAGTTGTCGTTCCCGACCCGTCATCGTCTCGCTGCCTGGCCCTGTCACCCTCCTCCGCACACACATTGCGATCAATAATACACTGGACATATGTCGATCACTTGAAGTTCACGTTAGTAAAATAACAATAGTTAAAGAATACGTTCATATTTATTTAGAGCTCAACAATTAAACTATTATAGTCTTCTTCATTTATGTTTTCTATTGTCGATCAAAGTCTGGTTCGTTTTCTTTCTTTTCTCATCTTTGAGAGGGAAATTCAAACTTTCGCAGAACATTTCATAAGTCGATCTACGGCAGTATTTCTCAACCAGTAGTCCACAGGACGGGAAAATCAACATGTTTTAATTAATCTTGTCATAGCATTTTTTTTTTATAATTCATGAATACACAATGTGCCTTAATCGAGATGTCCAGTCTATTTTTTTTTCTTTCTATTTTTATCCCTGGCTAGTTGCGTCTCCCAGAGTGTGTCGATAATCTGTGTAAGATATCATTAATACTTCTATCACTAAATGCTTAAAAAAGATAATATATTCTCTTTAACCCCGTATCAAGGAGTCCCCTGAATATATAAGTCGATGTATGGGGACCACACGACTTGAAAGGTTGATAACACTGCTCTACGGCATGGGTGGTTGTGTTTCTTGTGATCCACATGTATTTATTGAATATGAAAGTAATCACCGCTTATACAGCTGAATAAAACAGTCTGGCGTTTACCTGAACAATTATGTAACACGATGACACTGGGGAACAGGGGCCGTATACACAAAACTTTTTTGTTAGCCTTAACAATCTCTGCTAGCTAACAGAAAACCACTAAAAGTTATACACCAATGCTTAACTAACAACTGTTAGCTAGCAAACAGTTGTTTGTCAAGTACCGCTAAACAGCGCTGAAGTTAGCAGCTTATGAACATGTAAATGGACGTATTATCAAAAATTGCACACATAAAACAGTGTTATTAATGCAGTTGTTCAGAATTTATTAATAAAGTATCATGATAGCACATAGATATCGTATGTATGGGTTTTTAGAAGTACTTATTAACCAACGACAGATATTTTTGGACGAAGGCGCATTGTACAGGCGGCCGTGCCACAGACAAATCTTCCGACAGAAGACTCAACAATAATTTCAGAGGACATAGACATGGCAGAAGAAACACAGAAAAAGAAAAGGAAGCCAAACTGGTCACAAGAGGAAACACTCCTCTTGATCAACGTGATTATGGAGAAAAAATAATAATAAATGGGCGATTCAAGCCAAGTTTAAAACACAAGGATAAGAGGGAGGCATGACAAAGCACGTTGATGCTATGGTATTGTTTTCTGTTTACATATAAATGTTCATCGACACTTGGAGCCCCAATTCTAATGTTTGTGCCATCTATGGTACCCACAACACCGGGAAACCTAGTTTTCCATGAACTCTGCTTGTTTTACTTGCACTTCTTGGCGAGTCAATAGGAATTTTACAAACTGAGTTACAATATCTGGTTCTGATAGTGCATCAATTGTTTGAGTAATGACACGGCTGATTGATGCTTGCGAGGTCCCAAATTCGTCACTGCTGCATTTTACCTGTGGCTAAATATCATAGGGTAATTGCCACCTTCGTCTCAGGACTCAGTGGTCGATTCCGTTCTGTTCGGGATTGAAGTTTGTCCCTCACTAAATCAGCCATTTTTATTATACCAGCACGGTTCATTCTGAAGCGTTTGATGAGTTCGTCGTCATTGTACTCGTTAAATATGTCCCGTCGCTGTCGACAAACTCGCAGTCATCTTTTTAGTTGTTGTTGCTCCGCCATCTTCTCTACTAACAGGAACTTGTTAAGAGCTTAATAGTCCTCCTCAGCACTTTTATCTTAACAGTACTTTTAAGGCCCTAACAAGTTTTCTGTATCACTATTAGTGCTTAACAGCTAAATGTTAGCCTTAACAGGAATTTGTTACCCTTAACAGCTATTTGTTAGCGCTAACAAGTTTTGTGTATACGGCCCCAGGTTCATCGGGTTAACTTTGAATTAACTCTGAAAGTTGAAGGATTCCTTCTAAATGAAAATGTTTGGCGACGACACTAGCGAACAGATAACCACACAATTATACGGTATAGTTGTGTATTCGGCAGTGACGTGCACAGAGTTTTATATTACTAAACTCATATAAGAAACATATCCTCAGAGTCTATAGAAAAAATCTTCACAATATTTAATGATCAAACCAGCTTGGACAGTGCTTTTATTTGGTGAAACACTTGTAATCACACGAGGCAATGCGGTTGGACCTTTAGATGAGGATAATCCAAGAAGAATGGCCGTAACATCCTTTGGGGACACCATTCATTGTTGGAGAGCTTGTGGCAATCTAGCCTCGCCTCCTTGCCACAAGGTTTTTCGTGAGATTCATTTTTAGTGCCACCTTCTGTAATATATTCAGTAGACCCCCATATACTGGGTGTTTAGAAGTCAACAATGCCATTATGACGGTACCACATACAATTACGAAGACTTTATCTGTTTACCATCATGGACATGTCAATTACCAGTGGTCCCTACGATCGTTAATGCAAACGAAAACAAGGAAGCTGATTCTTCTCTCATATATTGCAAAAGGCTTTTACGTTCTTCATGAATAAAAGAGTACATTTTACTATTTCCATTCTCTTGGCATATACCCAGTCGTGATAGATCCTTTTAAGTTTCTGTTGAAATAAACTCGGGGAGGAAATAATCTTGTTTCACTGTGGCACATGGGGTATCCGTAAATTATTATTTTCATTTTCTTCTATCCATTTTTAACTCTACTTGATTTAATTGCCACCACTCTCGACCACCATTATCACCACCACCATCACAACCATTACCAACTCTACCAATACCACTACTACCACTACCACCTCTGCTATTACAACCACTGCTATTACAACCACCGCTATTAACATCACCACTACCATCACCACCAATACTAACACCACCGCTACGACAACCACCACAGTCACCATTATCATTACCACCACCCCTACCATCACCATTACCACTACCACAGCCACCACTATTACCACCACCACCACCACTAACACCACACCTACCACCACCACTACCATTACCACCACCAGTACCAACACCACCAGTACTACTAGTGTTAGAGAAGAATGACCAAAATGATACATGGACTCAGAAATTTACCTTACGAAGAGAGGTTTAGGCACCTTAACTTACACTCTCTGGGAAGACGCAGAGTGCAGGGTGATCTAATAGGTGTTCAAGTGGATCAAAGGCTTTAACAAGGGTGATGCAAACAACGTCATCATATTAAAACAGGGCAAGACTCACAGTAATGGATTTAAACTGGACAAATTTAGATTTAAGGAGGAAATAGGCAAGAATTGGTTTACTAATACGGTGGTCAACGAATGGAATAGACTTCGTAACCGTGATGTAGTGAGCGCTGAAACTATCGGTTGTTTTAAGAAACGGTTAGACAACTTTATGGATGGGGATGACAGGAGGTAATAGACATAGAACTGCCTAGTGTAGGCCTTATGGTCTCATGCAGTCTCTTTCATTCCTATGTTCTTACTACCATTAACACCACCACTACTACTAACACCACCGCTATTACCACCGCTACCACTAGCATTACCACCACTACCACCACCAGCATTACTATCATCACCACTACTACCACCGCCACCATTACCACTACCACCACCTTCCTGTAAGATTTCACCTGTCAATTCCTCATCATTGGGTTACAAAGGATTACAAAGGCGGAGCATGCCGACAGGAGACCTTTTGGTCCATATCTAGGGCGGATGCGAAAAAAAAATATATATAATAATGTAAATAACAAATAAGATACATAAGTAAATGCATAGGTACAGTTAAATAATAAACAAACAGTTAAATAGTAAATAATTATAAATTGACATATAACTGAAAATCAGACAGACAAATGATAACAAAACAAAAACAAATAATATAAAATAAATTATAATCATTACAGCATCTTGCTTAGGTGTTTATCTAAATGATTCTTAAAAATTCG
This sequence comes from Oratosquilla oratoria, assembly GCF_046742065.1. Taxonomy (NCBI): domain Eukaryota; kingdom Metazoa; phylum Arthropoda; class Malacostraca; order Stomatopoda; family Squillidae; genus Oratosquilla; species Oratosquilla oratoria. The sequence goes on from NC_134782.1 coordinate 10,744,547, forward strand.
AACTGAACTACATTGCACTACCTGTGCAGGAAGTTTATTCCATTCATTAACTACACGGTTGGCAAAGTTGTTTCTACCTACTTCCAAATTGAATCTATTTCCGGACAGTTTGAGACCATTGTTTCTTGTTCTGTATTATCAGTATCTCCTTAGTTTTATCATGCTTATACATATTTGAACTGAATTTCTTTAGGATCCCTTCTGATACTACAAAATCTTTCCAGCAGGAATTATTTAACATCATGTGTGACCTAATCATCAAAATGCTCTTTAAGAGCTTGTCACCCATCTTATTTTTTACATTTGTCCTAGTTAAAGCAGCCTGACTAAACACTCAACAAATATATTTGATATGGGCAGATATTGTTTATTTAAGACTAATTTTGCCAAAGTTCTGAAGCAACACATGCCTGTTGCAATTTTAAAGTTATAGATATTGCACCAAGAATTCATCTGACCATTAAGGTCAATCCCTCCATTTGTCCAGTCACACAGCCTGATATCTATGTGGGCTACTGTTTTTCCAAGTCATCCAAATTTTCACCTCTTGTGAAACTAAACACATCCACTCTGGGAGAGAACATCAGAGTGAAAAACTTGTCAAGTATAAAAAAATTGAATTTCTCTGGCAGCTTCATCGATACCTAAAATAGGTATCACTACTGTATATTGAGTACCTGCTCATTAGAATTTTTTTTAACAGTTCCTGATAAAATTTTGCTCCATATTCATCTCAACATATTCTACTCCTCAATGAAATGTAGAAAACATCCAAGTCTTTGAATGAACAACATTGGTCAGCAATTGTGTGTTGGAAAGAAGCATTAATTTGCTCAAATTTGTTTATGAGTGGAGAGGCAAATACTAGGTCTAAGTAGTTTGATTCCCGTTTAGCATTTCCAGCATTGACTTGCAACTGTGGTTTTTAGTATATATAATCCAGCTGAAATAAGATGTGAGCTCATACCATTGAGTGATAACTGAATCGATAACGTTCCCAGTCACCAACCTCGTCTCGGACGGACCCCTTCCATACGGTAACGGCTACGTAGGCGTCATGAGGCGCAAGTGGGTACGCATGGATGCCGATGTCGGCGTCTTGATTATTTTTATTGTAGTCGTACCTGCGTAACCCCCATACTTTGTAAACTGGCTTTATCATATTGTCTATGGTTATCAAAATTCACGGGTGAAAGAGAGAACGAGCAATACAGCGGTGACTTTATTTTTTATAATGCGAGTATTATGACGCAACATCGCACGTCTGGCAGCTAATGCTGCACGCGAGATTTAGGCCCGGAGTGAAGGGGTAAGAAATGTAAAATGCAAATTAGGAATATCTGTATTCATGACATAAAAAATGCATCATAGTCACTCCTCCAAAGAGAACTAAATTTAAACAACTATGCAATTTCGTTATGCAAAAAAGAGAGATTAAAAGGCAGCTCAACACATGTGCGAACATTACTTTTCCTATCATACATTTTTGTGACATGTTTCTTACAATACACATGTATAATCCCTCTCCAGGTACATTATTTTCCTCAAAATACATTTATTTAGCCTCATCAATACGAGTCAAATTTTCGCGCGCAGCATCGGATGCCAAATGTGCGATAATTTGATGCATCACAGTACTCGCGTTATAGAGTATAAATCACTGCTGTATTACTCGTTCCCTTTCACTCTGAGTAATAATAAACACAGAAAATGTGGTCAAGCCAATTCATAGAATTCGAGGGTCACTCAGCTACAATTGCAAAATGAGTACGATCTAGACACCGACACCGGCATTTTCGTATATCCACTAACGCTTCATAACGCCCACGTAGGCATCGTATAGAAAAGGCTAGCTGTACCCAGGAGACGTGTAGTTTTTGGGAGGAATGTATTGATGTAGAGAAAATTTGGTGTACATGAATCCTTCTAAGCCGAGCTTTGTTGTTATAATTTCCATTTATAATTGTAAATGAAAACCAGGAACAGTAAGCAATAACAGTAATAACTGGGGTTTCTGCTAGGTGTACATAAATCCTTCAAAACCCAGCTTCTTCCAGAGGCTTTTCGTCCGGGGGTGTTTTGTCCGGGTTCGTCTATACCCAGGCCAAGCAACCTACCATGAATATCCACGTGGGCAATCTTCAAACCTTTCTGTGTGTGAAGCGCCTGGCAAAGAGAAGGCCAGCGAGCTCAGCACAGAGAGGTCTAGACAAAGTACCTCACCCACATCTCACCAATTGACCAACACTCGCTGTGATCTCCACTGCCCGTGTAGATTAACCATTCTGCGTCTGAAGCACAGCATTTCCACCCTGGAGATGGAACTAGAGAGCTGCAAAACGTCGACAGCCATTAGACTTTTCCTAAGTAAAATCAACGAGCAATACGGAAAATGTGCACTGCAAAGAGAATACTCGCGATTAAATTATCAACGTCGTTTATCTAAAAGAAAGTGGATACACCCATTTAAACAGAAAACATTGAATATAAACTCATTAAAACAAAGGCTAATCAGTACAAATTATTTTTACGCGAATTGTCAGGCATTAAAGTCTTCTTTTTGTTATATATTTTCATAATCTCCAGTTATATTTCTCCTAGTCATGAAGTGCACTAATTCTGTAGTTTAAATACCATGTTACTATAACATAGTCTGACAGTGCTAAACAAACCAAATAGTGTCATTTTTCAGCACGGATAGGAATATAGAAGCAGGTATTTAGGAGTGGATAGATGTGGCGACAACATGACCGAGAAGGGAGGTGTCCAAGCTCCCACGATATGCACGACTTTCCCCCTCACTTCCAAGTGACAAGAGATAGAAAGGCATCATTACCAGTTGTTCCTATTGTACAAATATTCAACCAATTTTGCCCGAATCACTACAATTTCCCCCGATATTTAGGCTTGAATTATATTCATTTGAGGAACAGATTGGGCACAGTGACGCTCCCCCCCCCCCCGACTTGTACACAACTGGACTGCTCAGCAGCTCACGTGTGGCGATCATTCTAACTCAATGGTTCTTAAACTTTTTGAGTGCCCGTACCCCTTGTCACGACTTCGGCGTTACCAAGTGTTTTCCCATTTTCTTTTAGGTTTCGGCCTCTCCTTTATATGCAAACTATTAAGCACCCCTTTCTTACGGCCCCGGAAGAAGGCCCTTCACCTATAACCTTTTCCTTCGCTTGGTAAAGACATTGGAAGTCAAGCATCCAGTGATTGCTTCTTTATATTTTTGCTAAACCACAGGCAAGTTAAAGTTACTGGAGTCCCGTTTCCCCGCAGCATTTTGTTGTGAGATGCCCGGTAAGTGCAAAAGTAATTTCATGGTTTACTAACTCTCCACAACGGCGGACATCAGAGGTGTAGTAGAAGTGTCGCATGTTATCGTAGCGGTATGATCGAGCTGATGGTACTGGTTTCAGACTTTGTTCCCAACCACACCCATTCCAACATAACCTGGAAGCGAACCGACAAACAATATATAACCTCTGGAAATACAGAGCAACCAAAGTCCGAAATTAAACGAAGCGAAACCCAGAACGGACTAGGAATGCCGAAGCCAAAGCCACTACTACTACTACTTCCACTACTACTACTACTACTTAAATAAAATACGACCTCCATCCTATTGGAACTGTGTGGTGGAAGCAGCAGGGTCTGTCTTCCACAGACACAGTTCATTGGCCCCTCTCCCGCCAATGACTGTGGTCGACGACCCTTTCATTTGTTTATTTATTTATTTATTTCTAATAATGCCTAGTACAAGAGTTCATTTATCCTACTGTCAACCACCGTTTGCTCAAAATCCAGGTTTTGTATATGTGTTGATTTGGGCGGTGGGGACCTGGTACCTCTCAGGCACAAGAGGGCTGATCTTAGGAGTGAGAATGATAGTCTACATCTCATCCATGAAACAATGCTGCTTTTTGGTTGTTGTTTCTTTTCAGCCATTACCTCAGCCAGCCGAGCGTAGAATGCCTTTGCTCTAGGACCCATCCCACCTGAAGTCGTAAAGGTTATAGGAGTGAATGAGCCCTGGTCTACATTCTGTATGCGCTCCTCGTACATCCTGATCTTCTCATGCTCGTTCCGAGAGTGGGATGCCTCAATAGTTAGGTTGCTGTAACAGGGGGCCATCGGATCAAATATTCGCATGTCAAAGAAAGCCAATTGTCCCCGTGTCCAGAAACCCCTTGCGCTGACATCCACTCTTGCTTCATCTGATGTGTTGGACGTGCGGTATCTGAAGTTCTCCCCTCCTAGTGGGAGTAATGTTGGTTCGATAGTCACATCCTTGCACACCTCCTGAAGCATTTGGGCAGTGAGATCTCTTACCTCATCGTGTCGCATGCAAATAAATCCACCTTGCTTGCATATCATTGCATGGTCTGTAGTAAATTGTACACCACAGGAGCATCTGTTAGGCAGCCCTCCTAATGGCCATCCATACCTCAGGGCAATGGCATCCGTGAATTCTCTTTTGTTTAAGGTGAATCCCTTTGCCCTGATTGGTAGTGCTGTCAGCCAATTAGACGCCCCAACTTCCTGCGCCATTGTTATCTTTCTTTTTATATAATTCGATAGCCGAGCTAGAAGTGCTTGAAGTTCCTCCTTCTGCCTCTCCTCCCTTCCCTTTGAAATGTTTCTTCTAATTTCCCTAACCTCCTCCATGATAGTCTCCTTCCGTTGATCTTGTGACACGATGTTGTTTGTCAATGAGGACGTGAGTTTCATGGAGTTTCGGTGTTCTGTGTCGGCAAGGTTTAGCGGGTTGGAGATACCTAGCCCTCCCAATCTAGGTGGAAGTTCCATCAGTTTTCTTTCCTCTTCGTTTATTGTCCGTCCGTTGGTGATGGCCGGTATTAGCTCGTTTCTGATGGTTTCTTCAAGGGGTCTTAGTAGGTCGGTGATGTTCGGTACCGTCCTTAATATGTAGTTCCACTTATGTTTCACACCATATATGAATGCGGCATATGCCGCCTGCGGTTCGGTCTTTGCAAAGTTGGCTAGAATCCTAACTTCCGCCACCCATTCGTTAACTTTCTTTTCAACATATTGCTTTTTAAAGGATTCTGAGCCGATCACTGCACCGAGATGTCTTTCCCCCTCCTTTGTTACCTTCACTTCACTGTTCTCAAAGAGGATTCTGGCATTGTTAAAGTACTCTGGCTTCACTATGAGGACAGATTTCTTTGCATTCGGAATGTAACCTAAGCCCGGGCCGTGTGCCAACACCAGATCCCACCACTTTTTTAGGTCAGCTACTTTTCCTGCGCCCGTGAGATCATCTGCGTATGCTACCTGTTTGACCCCGGTGTCCTCATATTGTATCTTCTGCTGCAGGTGCATAAGACCGAGCGCATACATTGCCATGGCCACCGGGTCTCCCTGAGTGGTGCCTTCCGCTGATTTGATGATCTCCACTTTTGATTCTTTCTTCTCCGCCCTGCTGGTGACAAATAGGTTTGCAGGTTCTCTGTATGTGTTCTCCACATACTTGGCCAATACCGTCTGATACTTTTAATCTAATAAAGCCCGTATACACGAGGGGCTATCTGATGGCTTAGCTCCTCCCCAGTTCATTAGTCCTCCGAAAGCACCAGGAAGAATATGAATACATTTATAATCATTATGATAATGCCTTGATAATTTAATAAGACAAATATTTACAATAAACTTGTGTTAACTAATAATTATTCATATAATAAATATATAATATGTATGTATCATATATTGTTATATTACATTATATTAATATTATATATATTGTATTATATTATATTATAAAACTTAATTCATTGTATATTCATACAGGATGTTCTAATAGAAATTCATGTTGAAGGAAAAACATAAAAAGTACCCCTACAATAGAAATAGCCGCCAAAATTTAAGTGATTGCAGGTTGGCTCCAATTCAAACGTATTCAGACTTGTTACATAACTCTAAGTTAGAGAAATGATAACAAGTTGTTATCATTTCTCTAATTTAGAATTATGTTAACTTTTGAACTAAAGTAAAATATGAAAAAAGTGGATATGTCAGAGTTGCTTACAAAGTTAACACGATCGTTATACAAAGACGGTTTTAAATTGAACAATATTTGTTTTAAATGGTAAGGTAATGGGAAATTATCTGACCCACGTAAATGACAAGGCAATATGTATAATTTGGTAAAGTTTTCACGAATAACAAAAAGGAGATGTCTACAAACAATGTTTTTTACTGACATTCAGCAACGCAATAAGCTCAATGGCAGCAGTAGCACAGACCGTGTGAGTGCGGTACATGAGTATACAGTGTTTTTCAAGAGGGCTGGTAACACAACAAATATTCATACCACTTCGTGTGTAAATATGACGGGGAGTAATGAAACAAATGAAAAACAAAGGGGAGCGCTGATAGTGCTGGAAGGATGTGACAGGGCAGGTAAAACAACTCAGGCACAGAAACTAATCAAATCATTGACAGACGACGGTATCAAAATCAAGTTTATGAGATTTCCTGGTAAGATATGAGTTATATTCCATTTTTCATACTGTGATAATCCATTGACCAGCAATAGATATGCTTTTATTTCAAAATACTAGTCTATCTATTGGCAGTGGGTGTTTTTTACTTTTTATGACAAGTCATAAGAATAGTCCTCAGGCTATTTTTATGATAACACTTAAGTACATATGGCAGACGCCGCAGACCAGTCGGTGACGACCCTATGCTGCGCTCACATGATGTTCAGTGCATTGACCAGACTGTGGTGGCGGTTTGGTCGGGTCAAATTTGAAATCTTGGTTTTCCCAGTGGCTATCAAGGTGGTTTTTAAATGTAGTTTTATCGCTTCAACAACCTAGGCAGGGAGTTGGTTCCACACAGTAGTCGTGAACTTTTGAACTAAATATTTACAACAATAACCTAACCTAACCTAATCTAATAATCCTCCCAGTAATGTTGTTTTAATTTTTTTTAAATTTGCAAATTTATCTTAAGTTGCTAATGACGTATGAAATAATATGAAGATGTCTTGGAGTAGACAGAAGTTTAGTTCTTACTGACATTTGATTTGGTTGTGTCCCAGTAGTAGATTTCCGCAGGTATTTTCTACCTCCAAGCTGACAGCAATAATCTATTGAAAAATACAGCAGCTCTGGTTTGAAACTTCTGTTAGGGGCACGTTTAGTAGCTAAAATTATTATTCTAAAGTTCCTGGTAAAAAGATTTACATTATTAGACTTTTCCCAGCTGGAAATCTATTCTTTTAGAGCTGCAAATGAATCAAATTCTGCACCTGCTGCAAGTAATTTGAAATTAGTGGCAGCCATTTTGAATTTAGTTCAAAAGTTCACGATGGAGGGTGCTATACTTACTTAGTGAAGTTCTAAGGTCAATCCTCACAGCCGTAGTGGACTACCGCTGCTGCCAGTCCTGTTGTCCTTCCTCGCGAGGGTCAGTTGGTCTGGTAGTGAGTTTGGAGAGAACTTACTGATGGTAGTGTAGCCTGGCACTGGAGGCTTGTCTGGCACCTTCCGCAGGAACCTGTCCAGTGCATGTTTGAAGCTGTCCACTGAGTATTTAGTTTTCTCTCTCACCTCTTTTGGGAGGGCGTTGAAGATTTTTGGACCCTCATGGCCTAGGCTGGTTGCCAGTAGGGTCTTAATCCTTTCCGGGGCTCTTGATGGGAGAGTTTGTCTCTCACACTTATGCCCATGCCTTACACTGTGGTATGGCTTGATTGTTGAGGGTGTGGGGTCTGGAACAAGTCCCTCTAGGATTTTCCATGTGTAAATGGCCCTGTATCTTTCTCTTCTCCTTTGTTGAGAGTACCGACCTAGTGCTCCCAGGCGATCCCAATAGTTGAGATCTTGCATCCCTTTGATGTGCCTGGTGTAGTTCTTTTGGACAGCTTCAAGCATCTGGATGTCTCCGCATTTGTGTGGCGACCAGAGTTGGCTACAATAGTCCAGGATCGGTTGAATAAGCGACTTCCAGAGGGTAAGCATCACTTGAACCTCTCTTGAGGAGAAAGTCCTTAGGACCCAGCTGGCCATCCCTCTTGCTCTTTTCATTGACTGCATGATGTGGTGCTGGAAAGTGGCATCATCTTTTAAGTGAATGCCCAGGCTTTTTACATGGGCTTTGGGTGTGATTTTCATACCTCTTTCTGTGTGCAGTTCAGTGTCATAAGAATAGCCTGAGGACTATTCTTACGACTTGTCATAAAAATAGCCACTGCAAATACTATTTCATAAGTTGTGACATGTAATAGTTAATTTTTGTTTTTAGAATGTATGCTAATGCATGAATTATATTTCAATTTTTTTTTTTTTTATAGAAGTGCACACTTGCATGATGTAGCTTTAGATTTTTTTTTTTTTTTTTTTTTTCAATCATTAATGGAAGTAGTTGCTAAAAGTGAGATGGGTCATTCCATATGAAACCTACCAATGACTTATAACTCATTGTCACAGATTTTGATGAAATTTGGTGTGCAAGTAGAACTCGGTGAGACAAATTGATTGAGACTAGTCTCACGTTTCTATCTTTTATAGAACCAGAATTATGGTTTCCGACAATTTTGAGAAAAATCTAAATTTTGAATGTACTGCCTAATATCAGACATGAAAAAATTTGTAAGATTTTTTCGTAGAACATTCGTTCATATGTCATTGTAAAGCTAATGAGTAGCTCTGCAACTTTTATTCTATTCATTTTTTACCTATGAGGTCAAATAAAAAAGTACCATTTGACCTTGACCTTTGACCTTGAATAACAAAAAACACGCCATCTTCGATTTTTTTCATTTTTTGTACAAATATTCACCATCATCTTAATAACCTTCATGCCAAATTTGATAGTGGGACATACAGGGGATCAGAAGTTACAGGCACTTAAATAACTATAGGTATAAGAAAATTTTGGTATTTTTTTATATGTATTATTTTTAGAAATTCAAATCTCGGTTATTTTTAATCATAAAATGTTCACTAACATACCATTTTAAAGCTAATGATTAGCTCTACAACGTTTATTCTATGCACTTTTTACCTTCAAGGTCAAATAAAAAAGTTGTGAACGACCACTGACCTTGAAAAATTTAAAATGCCGTCATTTTGTGTTTTATTGTTTGTAAATTGTAATTCTACCTAATTAATTTTACACTAAATACCTGACTATTTAAAACTTATCATACTATTAAAGTATCATACTCATGACTGAGCATGTCTGCTATGGTGGCAAAGCCACTACCAAATTGTACACAATTTGGTATCCCCATCGCCTAAGGGGCCACCCCTGATAGCTCAGCAGAAAAAGCCACAGGTCCCTCCACCCACCCTGGATTTTAATGATTATTAAGATAATTTTTCATTTAATAATTCAGATGCTTTTTTAATTTCTTTATCAGAGAGATTGTATGTTCTTCCTGTTGCAGTTTGTGGATCTACAATGCTTAAAATGTCCTTCTCTGGTACAATTAAAATATCTGGTATTCGTGGATATTTGAAAGAAGGAGAAGGTCCATTAGGTTCCAAAAATGTTAGTTTTACTTCCATTAAATCTGAATATGTTTCTAGGACACATGCCAAATACCATTTTTGGTCATACATTGCTGTCACAAATCCTTTGATTTCTTCAAATATGAAATTGGTCTGTTTACGTATTCTTACGGTTTTATCATCAGTGCTATTTGATACAAATTTTACTTTGAGTTCTGACAGAGATGTTGGAACAAAGCTATGCAGTTTCTGAGTGCCTGGTATTGTGCAAGCGATGTTAAATCTTTCTTCCAGTAATGTTTTTTCTTTAGACCATTCTTCTTGAGAGGCATATAAAAAATGTATGCCTGGAATGTTTTCTTTTCCAAATTCATAGAGTTGTCTTGGTGTCATGATTTGGTTGTTGTAGGCTCTCTGCAGACTAGCTTTTGCTGCTAATCTTTTAATAGTTCCACCCAACCCATCACATGGTCCTTTGCCATGTGAAGTGGCAAAAAAATGCCATTCTGCTTTCATATCAAAGTCCTTTTCATGATGACACAAGTTTATGACATTTTTAAAATTTTTATACTGGGAGGCAGCACCATCTGAAAAATAAATCAATTTATTTATTTCTCCAGGAATTTTTGTTTTCAAAATTTCTATAACTTTTTTTTGAAATAAATGTACTGCAATGGTGTCGTGGTGTAAACAATCAGAAATAATTACAGCATTTAGATGTTTAAGCTCTTCCTCATCTTTATAATAGCATACAAAGGGGTGTAATGTAGCTTGTGCATTATTCCAATGAAACCCCTGAGCTGCATCTTGTAAAATGAATGAGTAATTTTCAGCAAAATCTGCCAAAATCAACATTTCTCCATCACCTAATGTTCTCTTTTTCTCAGCGCAAAATTGCGATTGATGCTTTGCAATATAATCATGCCGTTTCAATAATTTAAGATTAGAACAAAATTCTTCAATAAACTCATTTACAGATTTACTGATGGTTTCTAATGTTGTTCGATCTGTAGAAATCCACCTTTTATATGAAATGTCATCAATCATGTGTTTTTCAAAAATTGTCTCTAAATATTCAGCAAAATTATTCGAGAGAGAGTTGCAATCAGAACACTGATGAAAAAAACAGTCAATTGACTTTTCATTGCAAGTAGTAGCAGCTAAGCAACTTGTGTAATCACTCAAATGAATCTCTTCACCTTCTGTACAACAAGAAAGCCCGGATCCTACTATCATCAGCTTAATATTCTGGTGGATGGTGCATACACATACACTATGTGTTCCAGCTCTGCCTGCCAATATGCATTCCTTTGGCCTAAGTTCTGCAAATTTTGAAAACCCTACCTTTAAGGAAGGATGTTTTGTTTTCAATAATTTGTATGCTTCCCTGAGGTTACAAAGAATTAGATGTTTCTGTTCTTGTACCTTAAATCCTCCTTTCCTGACAGATTTATAATCTTTCTTTCCTGGCATAATCCTACTTATTTCCTCAGATTTGTAGAAATGTAAGATAATGTTTTCAGTTTCTTTTGAGAAAGTTGGTAATCTTTTGTTTGGGAGAGCCATGAAACCTTTTTCTTTTACTAAGTTTTTTGCTTGTCTAGCCATATATTGGGTCACCTTGAACTCTTCCTGGATTTTTGATCTGCTCCAGCTTTTTGGAAGAACAGTCAAAATCTGAAGAGTTTTTCTGAACGTTTTTCTGTTGTATTAAATTTTTCTTTTAGCTGAATAACAATTTCTTCATCTGCATTTGTAACGTGAGAGGCAGATGCTGTTGTATGGTCTTTTGATGTTGATGGTGCTGAACCAATTTGTAATTTACTGCAAATATTATCTTGGATTTTCTTGGCTTTTTCTTCCTTATAGTAAATTCCTTTTTCAAGTCTTTGTTTTTTTACTGGTGACTCTCCAATGATTGATAGAGACTCATTAAGTGCTTTCAGGTCAGTATCTTTGTCAACAAAAACATCATCTTCCGACCTTTTATCTGAAGAAGATGATGATTCATTATCTGTTGTTTCAGGGACTGTTGCTGGTTCATTTTCTATTTCAGTAGTTTGTAATTCTCGACTTCTTTTCGTAATTTCTTTCCTGCATTTGTCACAAATATAATAACCTTCTGTAAGGTTAAATGCAATGTTCTTTGCCACAAAGTCTTCTGACATTTGCCGATTTCCTTTCTTATTAGGATCATCATCATGAAGGTTGATAGGATTACAACACACTTTCTTGAATTTAAAACTTCTTCCAAGCATTTTTAAACTTATTTCTGTTGGTGGGTAAATATTTTATCTGTAAAAAGGATATAAAAAAAATTTAGATATACAAAATATTAGATATTTTATTTATAAATATTATATTTTATTTATTTAATATTAGATAAAAAATTTAGATATACAAATCCTATACACAAGCAGTTTGTATACCTGGATATTGAATACAATAAGGTAAGTAGTGAAGTTTTGTACCCCACAAAAAAAAGTTTTTGTAAGGTTAGACAACTTTTTTATTTGACCTTTTAGGTAGAAAATGCATAGAATGAAAGATGTAGAGCTAATCATCAGCTTTAAAATGGTATATTAGTGAACGTTTTGTGATGAAAAATAACCGAGATATGAATTTTTTGAAATAATACAGATCAAAAAATACCAAAATTTTCTTATACCTATAGTTATTTAAGTGCCTGTAACTTCTGATCCCATGAATGTCCCACTATCAAATTTGGCATGAAGGTTATTAAGATGATGGTGAATATTTGTACAAAAAATGAAAAAAATCGAAGATGGCGTGTTTTTTGTTATTCAAGGTCAAAGGTCAAGGTCAAATGGAACTTTTTTATTTGACCTCATAGGTAAAATATGAATAGAATAAAAGTTGCAGAGCTACTCATTAGCTTTACAATGACATATGAACGAATGTTCTACGACAAAAACTAACAAAGTTATGCATGTTTGAAATTAGGCCGTACCTTCAAAATTTAGATTTTTCTCAAAATGGTCGGAAACCATAATTCTGGTTCTATAAAAGATAGAAACGTGAGACTAGTCTCAATCAATTTGCCTTACCGAGTTCTACATGCATACCGAATTTCATAAAAATCGGTGACGGTGAGGTTCAAATTTGCAAAAAAATTGGTAGGTTTCATATGGATTTACCCAGATACCATCTTTGTTTTGATGGATGTGGAGGTCAAAGAAGTGCACGTGACAATGACAACCCTGATAACCTCTAGAATTACAGGTACCACATTACTAAATGTAGGTAAGGTAGGTTAGGTTAGAATAGATGAATTTATCATACCTTAATTTCTTGGACCTGCATCTATCAAAACAAAAATAGCATCTCAAGCAGTCACTGCAGCTCCATTTGTTAGTGTATCACTTTTAGCAACTTTTCCTGTTATTGATTTCTGCCTAGAAAAATGTATATTACATTGGTGTAACATAATTTCTAAAATTAATATTCAATTTTCTAATGCTATATCATGCAGGTGTGCAATTCTAAAAATTTACCTTCTATTTTTATGTATGAAACAAATGATTAGTTCCTTTTATTAAAGAGAGGAGCAGGTCCATAGCTATTTGGACCTTGATTCTTTGACTAGGTCTCCACACCATATCAGTTATTATCCAGATCATTGTGTATTGTGTCTAGCCATATTTTGCTCATACAAACCCAGCTTACCCAAACCAATAAGCATGTTTTCATGATAATCTGTTTGTTTTTGTTTTGTATTTTGCAGTTGCATTTTATCATGGAAATTATATTCATTAGAAAATAAACAGAGCACATTAAGTTTCATAATGATAGAACTGGTATATTGCTTGTTAGAGATTTTTTTTATTGTAGGTTATAATTTACCAAATTACTTTTATTAGAAAATCATCAAAAACAATGATAGCATAATTTAATTTTCTAATGAGTATTCAAAGGTTGTATATTTTTTGTCATTCTTAACTTGACCTGACCTGACATGATCTCCTATATTAAGAGCTGATATTTTGACAGTGGTAAGTATGAGTGTATTAATCAGTCAGCTGTTGCCTCAAGTTTCATAGATATACCAAGGGCTTTTTACCCTTTGCAAGGGAGGTAGGTAAAATCAAGGGCATAAATCTACTCTCGCCCATTTCATCCCCACATACTTCACTCGCATTTACCAATTCACCACCCCTCCCTCTTTTCTTGGCTCCATGATGACAGATCATCTGTGTGTCTAGCCCACTGCCCTGGGTCAGAAGCAAAGCAGCAAGACACAGCACATTCACAGCAAGGCCATTTCATCTACTCGATGACCCCCACTCCATCTCCTCATGCAGAAAAAGAGAAGATGGGGAGAAATCCCTATTGGGCTGTGTCAAAATATCATTCATACCTACTCCCTAACCCCCCCCATTCTTTCACCCATTACCTATGCATCACAGCATTATCCATACACAACCATTTTCCACTCGCCCCTATCTTCTCTCTTCTCCCGTCCTTCCTCAACAGACATCCCCCTCTTTCCCAAAGCCCCTTTCACCCCATCCATCTTATCCTTGGTCACCCCCTCATGTTCACTCCATCCATCTCTGCCCTCCACTTTTCTTTTACTAATTTTTTTCATTCATTCTTTCCATGTGTCCAAACCATCCCAATAGTCTTTCATTAACCCTATCTTCCATCTCCTTTTCATACCCTGCTCTTCTCCTCACCTCCTTGTTCCTCACTATATCCAGCAATTAACCCCTACCATACTTCTCGGGCATTTAATTTCAAACACATGTAAATTCTTCCTCTCCTGTGTTCCATATTTCTGGCTCATACAGTGCTGTCAGCATAATCACCCCTTCATACAATCTCCTCTTAGCATCTATTCCCAAATGTCTATTTCTCATTACACTTTTTAATCCCCCAAGACATTTACGTGCTTCTCTCAATCTACATTCTACCTCCACCTCTACTCCTCCCTTTCCTGCCACATTAGCCCCCAAGTATATAAAGTTATCCACTTCCAGCCTTTCACACTTAACCCCTTCACTCCGGGCCAAAATCTCGCGGGCAGCATTAGCTGCCAGAGGTGCGATGTTGTGTCATAATACTCGCATTATAAAAAATAAAGTTACCGCTGTATATTGCTCATTGTCTTTCACCCGTGAATTTTGATAACCATAGAAAATATGATGAAGCCAGTTTACAGAGTATGGGGGTCACGCAGGTACAACTACAATATATATAATCAAGATGCCAACATCGGCATCCTCGCGTACCCACTTGCTCCTCATGACGCCTATGTAGGCGTCATCGTATTGAAGGGGTTAATACTCATCTCCAGTGTGCTGCCATCCTCTCCCCTTGTACATGTTATCACCTTACTTTTATCCACATTTGTCTTCAACTTCCTTCTTTTGCACACCCTCCCAAAATCCATCACTTTCTTAATCCCTCCTCTGATCCTACTACAAGTGCAGTATTATTAGCAAACAACAACTGGCTTATCTCCTATTTTTCTCCATTTTCTTTAACCATCTCTAATCCCTGCCCCATTACCCTTGCATTTACCTCTCACACCACCCCATTTCTGTATAAATTGAACAGCCATGGCAACACGACACGTCCCTGGCAAAGTCCTACCTTTACCTCGAGCCACTCACTCTCTCCATTTCTAATTCTAACACAGGTTCTACTACTCCTATAAAAATTCTCAACTGCTCTTAACAACTTTCTTCCTATCCCATATATCTGCAATACCTCCCACAGTGCCCTCCTGTCTACCCTGTCTAAGTCTTTTCCAAATCCATAAAGGCCCAAAAAAATGCCCTTACCTTTTCCTTAAACTTTCTCATATCTCATCCACACAACCCCTACCTTTCCTAAACCCACACTGTTCCTCACCAATTACTCCCTCTGATCCCCACCCAGTCCTCTCAAAATCCTCCCATAAGCCTTCCCAACTACACTCAACAAATTGATCCCTCTGAAACTATTACACTCACACTTGTCCCCTTTTTCCTTGTAAAGCAGAACCATACAGGCATTCCTCCAGTCCTCCAACACACTACCCTCTTTTAGACAAATATTAATCAACATTACCAGCCAGTCCACTATCTCCCTTTTTATAGACATTCCACATGACACCAATATAACCTGGGTGCATTACCTGCTCTCATCATTTTAATAACTGCTTTAGCCTCATCTTTTCTTATTTCTCCAACATTTTCCTCCTCCTTCACAGTCATTTTCTTAGTGTCTCCCACTACATTTCCCTCCCAATCCTCCTTCATATTTAACAGCTCCTTAAAATACTCTGCCCATCCTCTTTTACCACTGCCTCTTCCATTATCTCTCCATCTGCACCTTTTACCTTTTCTTCTCTATTTGATTCGCCTCTCCTTCTAAAACATCTTTTTACTACTTTCAAAATTTTTTGTCATACTCTTCCCTCATTTCACATCTTTCTTTTTTGCTTCCTTTATCTTATGTTTTACTTCTCTTTTCTTTGTACCTCTCATATGATTCTCACATCCTATTTTGCAACCAATCTGTGAATGCTCATTTCTTTTCTTTGACAACCTTCTGTGCTTCATCATCCCACCACGTGCTACCCTTCCTTCTAATTCCTCCTGTTCTCCTTGTTCCACACACACTTTCCACACCTTGTGATTTCCTTTTTAAAACATCCCCATTCCCCCTTCACTCCTAGTTGTTGTTGTTGTTGTTGTCGTTCCCTAGACTGTCTGTCCGAGCAGTCCCGTCTCCCCAAGGAAGGCCACAGCTGAAACTGGGTTTTCCCACAAATCCTTTATAGAGTGTATGTTGTGTTGTTTGCGTGCATGATTGTGTATAATGCAGTCTTCCATTATGTGTTGTATGGTATGGGGTGAAGTGTTACATCCTGGGCAGCTGTTCACAACACGGTCGTCCAGCCTCTTCTGGTAGCTTAGAAGTGCTGGGTGGTGACCGCATCGCAGTCTGGCCAAGTGTACTCTGTCCTTTCGTGGGAGAGAGGATTCAGAAGGGTGGATATCAGGGGGTCTGGCATGCAGCAGTGTGTTGTCTTTCAGTGTGTTAATGGAGCGGTGAGTGATATGATTATGAATATGTTTCCGGAGGCTGGTATTTGGTGGTTGTGGAGGAAGAGAAGAGAGTATCTGTGCGTAATAAAGGTCTTTGGGTGTAGTTTTAATGTTTCTTGGTGTGTGTGGGTGTTCTGCTATGTAGTGTAGCGGGTGTGATGTGTTTGTGGTGGCTGCAGCAAGTGTTTGTGTGCCTCTCATGTCGAGGTGGTCCTTGACTTTGAGGACTTTTGTTTCATGGTGTAAATGGTCTGTAGGTGATGTATTTGTGCAGCCTGTAATTGTTTTTAGGGCTTTGTTTTGTATGATTTGAAGGGTGTTGTGGTGTGTCTCACTGAGATTAGGAGGTCCTGGAGCTGCAAGGTCCTGGAGCTGCAACGTCTACGTCGTGGGACCACCCCCCAACCCCAAGAGTTGGGGGCCAATCAGCAGCAACCACCCCTGGCCATCAGCTCTACGCAGATGGCACCGATCCCCAAGGAGGAGCTACGCCTACCTGGGGGAGTATCACTCCTAGTTCTACTCTATCCTTTACTCTCTTCCACCCTTCTCACTGCTGCTTCTTATACTCCTTCTTTTCTTTCTCATTTAAGCAGTTTACTCTAAGCACCTCCCTACCTTCTGTCCTTTTCTTCTTTCTCCATATGTTCTCAATTCTCAACTTACCTTCCACCAAAAAATTATCTGAGTTTCAATGAATGGAAAACCCACAGCCCCACAGTGGCTGACACGTGTCCTTGGAACTTCCAAATGCAATATAGCAATAGAAACTTAAATATTAATTTTGTTAATTATAATACATCAATGTAATATACATTTTTCTTGGTAGAAATAAAAAACAAGAAATCTTGTTAAAAACAAATGCACTACTGAACAGAGATGTGACGATAGGTTCAAGATGCCATGTGGTTGTCTGTTCAGTCCTGTCTCTTAAATGGCATTGATGTTGTTTACTGGGTATTCTTCCACTCCAAGTGATGTCACCATGCTACATATTTTCTAAAACAATGCTACAGAGCTGAGCTTCATGCTTTTCTTCAAACTATGAAACTCCTCTAGATCCTGCAGTCTAACTGGATGACCTCCTGATGACCTCGAGAATTACAGGTACTGCATTACTTAATGCTGGTTAAGTTAGACAAATTTATTACTTTAATCTCTTCGACCTCCACATCTATCAAAACAAAAATGGTAACTCAAGCAGTTGCCATTTTTTCTGTTATATATTTTCACCAAGAAAAATGTATATTGCATTGATGTGTGATAATTTACAAAATTAATATTTAATTTCCTATTACTACATGGCATCAGTGAGCACTTCTAAAAATGAACCATTGCATCAGTGTGGGATGTGTCAATTTATTTCTCACACGTACTCCCTCACCCCCATCACCCATGTATTCCCCCTCATGCATCACAGCATCATTCATACACAACCATTCTCCATTCACCCCTATCTTCTGTCCTCTGCTGCCCTTCCTCAACAGACATTCCCCTCTTTCCTAATGCCCCTTTTATCCCATCCATCCATCTCATCCTAGGTCACCCCCTCATGTTCACTCCTTCCACACCTCTTTTACTAGTCTTTCTTCATTCTTTCCATGTGTCCAAACCATCCCGATACTCTTTCATCAGCCTTATCTCCCAACTCACTTCCAACCCCAGTTCTCCTCACCTCCTCATTTCTCACTCTATCCAGCCTAGTAACTCCAATCATACTTCTGAGGCACCTCATCTCAAACATTCAAAGTCCTCCTCTCTTATGTTCCATGTTTCTGCCCCGTACAGTGCTGTTGGCACAATCACTCCTTCATACAAAACTATAATATGAAGAAAGATTGTTAAAATTGGAGTTGCTGACTCTGGAATAGAGAAGAGAAAGAGGTGACTTGCTGACCATCTACAGAATTGTGAAAGGCATGGAAGTCCTTGATAGAGAAGATTTATTAATTTGGGATGAGAGAAACACAAGAGGACATAGAAAGAAGCTTAAAAAGGACAATTATAGAAGAGACCTGAAAAAGAACAGCTTTCCCCACAGAGTGGTGGATGTATGGAACAAATTAGATGAAAAAAAAAGTGTGTGCAAAAACGGCAAAAACAAAACAAGAATATAAGAGCAAACTGGATATGGAGAGATACAAAGACTGGACACCATGAGCTTAGCTCCCCTTCCCATAAGATACAACTAGGTAAATACAATGTCCTTTTAGTATCCATTCCCAAATGTCTATTTCTCATTACACTTTTTAATCCCCCAAGGCATTTACTCTCTTCTCTCAATCTACATTCTACCTGTACCTCCACTCCTCTCTTTCCTGCTACATTCACACCCAAGTATTTAAAACTATTCACTTCCCCCAGTCTCTCACCCTTAATACTCAATTCCAATCTGCTGCCACTTTCTCCCCTTGTACATCTTATCACCTTACTTTTACCCACATTTATCTTCAATTTTCTTCTTTTGCACACCTTCCCAAACTGTCACTAACCTCCTCAATCCCTCATCTAATCCTGCTACAAGCACAATGTCATCAGCAAACAACAGCTGGCTTATCTCCCACTTTTCTCTGTTTTCTTAAACCATCTCCAATCCCTGACCCACTACCCTACCCTCTCACATCACCCCATCCATGTAAAATTGAACAGCCAAGGCAACATGACCCATAACTTCCCTAACGAAGTCCCACCTTTACCACAAACCATTCACTCACACAAGCTCTACTACTCTACTTTGTTTTATGGTTACCTCCGTTGTAAGGGAGAAAAAGCCTTTGGTATATGCATTTACCTAATTGCATTTACTAAGTATTATAAGAGAAGGGAGCAATGACCCGTCTTTGTATTTTTCAGCATCTAGTTTGTTATTAAATTCTTGTATGATTTTTGCATACACTGTTGCCTTGTCCAATTTGTTCCAGACATCCACCACTCTGTGTGGGAAACTATTCTTTTTCAGATCTCTTCTATAGCTATTCTTTTTGAGTTTCTTTTCAACCCTATCTTCCAATTCTTTCCACTCCTGCTCTCCTCACCCCGTTTCTCACTCTATCCAGCCTAGTAATCCCTGCCATACTTTTCAGGCATTTCATCTCAAACATATTTATTTTCTAAAAAGAAAAACAAAATTGGAAAGGTTCTTGGTATGGTTGATCCATTTTTACCCCGAGTTTGAGTTTGTCTTAATTTAATTCCAGAAAGAAGCACCAAGATAGGAAGGATCATCAACCAGTATCTTAGTTGTGCAGACAATCTAGAAGATCATGCCATCCATTTGTTATTTTCAGCAAACAGGTATTTATTTTTTGTTGTGTTGTACATATTAGAAATTATTGAAATTGACAGGAAAAATAATATATTGATACAAAAATGTGTACGGTACATTAAGCATGTTAGTCCATGGGATGTCTGTGTTCATGTAAAGCCAATGTTTTAAGATGTGTCTATGGTTAGTATTTAGATTAATAATTTTCTGTGGTTGGGAAATATATTTGTGATGAGATTTGCATTCTTATGGGTTGGGTTAACAGACTGGTTGAATATAAGTTTTAGATTTTGTTTCAGGCCATTGTTCATCCATAACTACTTGTTAAGTAAATATCTATCCTATTGACCAAAGGATGATGAAAATAGAACAAGTTTTGAAAGTGCAGGAATAAGAAACTTACATCATTGGGAATAGACTTGTGTGTCATCACATATTGGTATTTTGATGAAGATGATCATTTACAATGTTTGTAATTGGTTCAAGTTAGAATGGATACATCTTGTTACAAAATATCCACTTGTATAATAGTCATTCCCATGTAAAAAATTACACACCCTATTTGTGGCAAAAGAAATGTGACTTTTCATGTGTCTTATGTAAAAGTCCACTAGTTTTTTCACTGTTATGGTACTATACACTTTGAAATACATCCTACTGTACTGAAAATCCCATGGGGAAAAAATTGTATAGATAAGTAAGACTTCACCTCATAGTTGAAAAAAATTAATAAATAGATAAAATAAATAAATCTATTGTATACGAAAAGGTTTCTTCCCACTCAAGGGAGGTAGCCAACCAAGACACCGACCTACCACCTATTGAACACCCATTTGCCTCCAGTCTCAATACTCGGGTATTTGACTGTATGGTAATGTGTAACCAATACTTTATGGACCTTTGAGATGCCCCTATGGACCAGAGCCACTCTTGAAGCACAATAACATTCCAGTAATCTGGAAAAGAGCATGTATAATCCCTATATTAAAACCAAACAAATCACCCAAAAGCCTGGCATCCTGTAGACCAGTCTCCCAACTATCCACTATATCCAGACTAATGGAGAGACTGATTGATTCAAAATAGAACTGCCCACCTCCCCTAACCAGAATAATGGTGAGACAGATTGCCATGCGCAGGTCATTGCTAGATATAACAAGAATGGGGGTTTGCCTGGGCCATGCCAAAGAGGTCAAGTTAGATCACAATAGTGTTGGTAATCTTGCTCTTGTGTCCATCTGTTTCACTCTTTCAACTCCTTTTTACTGGGATATTTTATCGCCATGGCTCCCATCTGACCGGTCAGGCTTCTCAGATGATGAGTGAACCTTGTTCATCACAATTCATTATCATCTACCATCATTCATCATCATTTATCATCATTCATCATTTGCTGGCCTACCAAGGATTGAGGACAATAATGATACAGTTTATTGTACTATTAGAAGACTATACTGTACATACTCTACTGAGGATACTGTAATACTGTACACTGTATGGACTCAACACTTCACTAATGGAATCATAAGTTTACTTTTTTTTTTATTTACTTTTATATATTTGTACATTTATTTAGCATACTTTGACTATGGAGGCATGCACAAGGCTATAAATAGTTACTATTATGTGAACGTATCAGTATCGATGGTTATATTATCAGTGGCTATTTCAAGAACATAATCCCTGTCGATAATGAGAGTTCTGTATACCTAAACAACCAGAAGATTTTGCAGTGGAGTTCTTATGGAGCAATATTTTCACCTGCACCATTTAACTTCTGCACAGGTGATCTTCCCACACCAAATCCAGAACAGAACACCGAAGCTTTCACCAATGCACAGCAACTTCAAAACAACTGGGCATTCTCTGTCAGATCAACAAGTGGCTAACACCTTCATCTCCCCAATTTTGCTGGAATTTGGTTTATGGGTAGTTTTAGGGCTCTAAACATGTTTCTGAAAATTTATGGTCCATTCATTTTGTTTATACTAGTATTTTTCATATAACACATAAGTGAGTGCTATTTATATGTTGCCCATCAACTGTACATATTTTTCACACTTAAGTACCTAATCCAATCTATTACCTTTATTTCAATAAAAAACTTATAAGTGAACACCATATATACTTATAAATTGCATACAAGCATAAGCATTATATATTGCACAAGTATAAGCATAATTACAACAAATATAAATTAAGTTAGCTTAAAATTGTATTGGATACAAGTTTGGCATATTCAATACTTTCATGAATTTCTTTCTGAAGAAAAATATAGTTAATTTGGCTGCCTCCTCTTAGTCTAGGACAACTCATGACAGATAATATATGATGTCCTGGCACTGAACATAAATCTTTATTTAATGGATAATGATATACACTTGCTCCTGAAGATCCAGATGGATGTAAAAATTCACTGATTAATCATCAAATTCCTCACAATATTTGTTCACCATTCCAATCCAGACTTGACTGTCATAAATGCAGCTAATATACTTTTCTGGTTTGACACATTTTACATTATCAACCATTGCAGGCTCATTAGTAATGAACTTTATTTATTTCTTCTCTCCAATGCCACTTGAAATGGGATACACCATCAGTTCTTCCTTGTTTATGGGAACAGATCTATGATATTTCTGAGTTCCCCAAATAGCCATACTGTCATGGAATTGATATTCCAACTGTTGTTCTCCATCTTTCAAATCAAATGTGGTTACAAAGAATTTTTTTATTGTCTTGCTCAAGTGTTCTTCATAGAATTGAAACATGTTTTCTGGTGTAAGAATTTGCCTCTTTGTAGTCCTCGGCAAACTGGAACAAGCAGTAGCTCTCCTCACTGTTCCACCAATCCCGTGATATGCATTTTTGCCATGAGATGTACCAAAAAATGCCATTCACAAGACAAACCAAAATCCTTTTCATGGTAACAGATTTGTGAAGTTGTATATGTTCGTATATTGGCCAGCACATCTGTCCAAAAAATAGTGCACCTTCAGTTGTGGGCATCTTAATCGATATAGTCCATAAACTGTTTTAAAAATGAGTAAACCGTTATAGTGTTGTGTTTTAGTGATGGAGATAAGAAACACACTGAAATGGTTAAGTTTGTGGTCTTCAGATGATCTGTAATATATAGATGACAAAAGGGTGAACTGTACATTGTGATTTGTTCCAGTGAAATCCCTGAGCAGCATCTTGGACAATGAAAATAATTTTACGAGAAATCACCTAATATAACTGCCTTGTTCTGAGGTGGTTGTGTTTCTTTCAACTGTTAGTATTGTGATTGCTGCTGTGCAACAAAATGATGATGAACCATGCAAGATACTTATTTGCTTAGTGATGATAAGTATTCATGAAGTGGCTCCACTTTGTCTACCATCGTACAGTGGTCACCCATTGCTTGTAAGATATTTCATTTGGAGCTGATTTAACACTGCAAGCTTCTATTTCTGTACTGCAGACACTATAATCCATAAGATATTTGTATGAGAGACCTTTTTCTCCCAATGCAGCCAACTGTAATGTTGGGTTTTAATGATATGTACAGACACAGAAAGAACAAGTACCACTACTACCAGCAAGTACACAATATAATGGCCATAATTTAGCAAATGTGGAGAATCCTATTTTAAGATTCTTTTTATCATTTTTATATAGTTCAATTATCTCTTAAATTCCCAAAAACCAGCTGCTTTTGCACCTTCAGCACTGTTGAGTTTCACACAATCCTTTTGGCCAGGACACATATGACCAACTTCATCAAACTCATAGAATCTTCTAACTAAATCTTTATGCTCCTCTGATACCATTTTTCCTTTGCTCATGATTGGAATTTCTGATCAAGTAAATGGCTTTTTCTCAACATATATGTTGTACATACATATACCAAAGACTTTTTCCACCTTACATGGGAGGTAGGCAAAAAAACAAAGGCATAAAATACTCCCACCCATTCTATCCACACATACTCCACTCCCATCCACCCCCCCTCCCTCCCTCTTATCTTGGCTCCTCCTGGATGATGGGTCAACTCTGCACCTCACCCACTGCCCTGGGTCAGGAGCAGTGTCGCAAGACACAGCACATCCATAGTAAAGCCACTTCATATATGTTATAGTTTGAAAAAAATTGTAGTTTCTTTAGTTGTGTATGGGGAGAGTGTCAATATTTGTTGTTTGTGATTATGACATTTGCTATCCAGGAATGACTATTTCAATTCATTCATTAATGTTTGAAGATGTTTCTCAGATTATGTTTCAGGTTTTGAAGCCTCACTTTCTGCCTTGCTATTAATATAAACACCATAGTTGACCTCTTGGCTCTCGTTCGTGTTTTATGGCATATGATAGCTTACCACGAGCTTTGTGCTTCTTCTGGCTCAATGACAACCCTTCTGAAAAAAAAAATTCATATACAGTGATAGCTTGAGATATGATGTTAAATTTTTGAAAATTTACACCCTAACATATGACAAAAATTTTGAGATACGATGTGGAAACTTCAGCAGTAGGTGGCAGACTGTATGCTTGGCTCCTGATGATTCCCGATGCTTCAGTTCGTGTGTTTTCTTCTCATTTACACCTTTGCTGTTTGTTTGTCATGTTTGTGCCTATTTTGTGTATTATTATTTTTATTTTTGTGCACAACCATGGGCCCCAAAAAGGTAAGGACAAGGATAATGAAAAGAAAAGAAAAGAAAAAAAATTGATGGAGGTAAAATATGAAATAATTGCAAAACATAAGTGTGTTGTGCGGGTGAGTGACTTAGCCAAAGAATGTGGGTACAATGCATCAACAATATCCATGATCATTAAGCAGAAAGATGCAATAAAGAAGGTGCAGCCTTCCTAAGGCATCACCATTATTTCGAAGCTTAGAACAGACCTACATAATGAGATCGAGTGCCTGCCTACTTTTAATATGGATTAAGGAGGAGTTGGCTGGTGACTCGCCTCCATTCGCTGCTATCACCTGTCTCCGTGGTATATGATAAATAACATTTATCATTGTTATTATTTTATTATTGTGTATTTACCTAGTTGTATTGTGGTATGAGTAGAACGCATGACTATTTCTATGGTAAGCGTCTCGCGTTGGGTCACGTGTTCCCGCGTTAAGCTGGCGGGGAGACGCGACCTAGCATGACCATTGTTCCCAGATGCGCGTCATCACGTGACCCAGATGCGCGTCATCACGTGACCCAGATCCTAGCATCTGATTGGGGACTCGCTACGCTGAACCAGCAGGGCGACTAGCCCGCTCCGGACAATACGCAGATTATCTCTGACTACGCTACCAGGCGGTCGTGGTCAAGCAAGTGCTGGTTCAGGACACGAAAGAGTAAGTGTGATAGCATATTCACAGTGCCTATTAGTTCTCTCCCCCATTCAGCCTCCGACACACATATCATATTCTGTGCTACAAATAAAGAGCCAACACATTTCTACGTGTTTTAGTCATTGAGCCTAACCATTCGGACACTTTACCATAGTGGTGGCAAGCGGTGGTTAGAGTTTGACTAACTCGTGTATACGTACCCATTCCTATTACTCAGTGAACATACATACAAATTACAAAGTCCACACTCTCCAAATACTCAGTGCACATACAGGAGTGCTAGCTAGAGCTAGGCCGGTTATTTCTTTGCCATGTCGCGGCGTACGAGTGTACCCGTCAGCAACCAGGCGAGGGCACTGCAGGCGGCTGCAGATGTCCCAATATTCATATCTTCGGGGATCAATTATCATCCCACTACCAATCTGCCTGCTTGCACGGACGCGCAATCATGGCTCGCCCTGTTAGATGAAAGGTGGTCCTCCGAGATCCCGGAGGCTGACAAAATCGCCGTCACTCAGCAGAAAACTGCCGGTGATGCCGCGATTGCCGCTCGGTTAGCCAAAAGTGGGCATCCTGATGATTGGAACGCGTTCAAACTAGCGTTCCGCACTTTTTTCTACGCGCCCGCGTCGGCTGGCGCTTTAGCTGATCGTTTGGCGGAAGCAACTATGCATCCAGCCGAAACACACACTTCATTCGCGCTTCGTCTGGCAGACATGTTCTCGGACTACATGGTGTATCACCCAGAGCGTGATGAGTGGGCTAATTTTACTGCGGTAACCCGCATTAAACGGGCTATGCCCTCTCAATTCGGCACCACCCTCACCTCAGACCAGCAAGCGTCCATTGTTGCCATTCTCCATGCGGCCATTGACCATGCCCATCGGCATCCTGGTTCGGTTAAGACGGTGTACGCGGGCGGTGCCGATTCCCCTATGGCTTTGTACCCAGCCGCCCCTGCCGTGACCCACCAATATCCGGCCACAGACGTCTTTTCCCACTCAACTTCACAATCACATAACATTTCCACTGTACACAGAGTCCCAGGCTCTTCCTCTCCTCGCAATCTGCGAGAGTCAGAGACACCCTCTCGCTATTCGCAAGAGGTGGAGGTGCGCCCTCGCCATGAGCGAGAGATCGCAACGTGCCCTCACGAGGAAGCCATGCACTCGACTCACAGACATGGGGGACAAAGGAACACGTGGAAGCGTCCCCGGGGCCGTGGTAATTGCAATAGGTGGCGTCCATACTGCACCCATTGCAAGAAAGCAGGACACGCGACTGATGTGTGTTATTATAGACCACGCGGTCGACCTACCACGTGTTGCATGTCTTGCGGGCGTGTAGGGCGAATTCGGGAGACTGAGTTTAGTGTCGGTCATGAGGCTCAGAGGGGTCGTGCAGCAAGTGGCTCGTCAAAAAACGGCCAGCGCAGGAGTGTCCACAATCCAAGGTGACGGTTGAACAGCAGTCGGCAGTGACAATTGTTCACGTCGATTTAGCTAGCTCCCGTACGCCGAGTGGAAGCTTAGCCATGGTCGCAGTTACCTTGTTAGAGCCACTCGCGCGTAAGTCTATTTGTGCCCTCTTGGACACGGGAGCGGCGGTGTCTCTTATCCATAAGAGCATTTTGCCTACCGCCATGGAAGGCTCCCAGGTCGGTACCACTAGAATCATAGTGGCCGACGGTTCGGAGATGCAAAATCTTGGCAAGGTAGATGTTCCTTTTGATCTAGCTGGTTTTTCGTTCCACCATCCTTTCTTTATCATCCCTGCTGACGGTTTGCCGGCCAAAATTATCTTAGGGTTTGATTTCCTCGCGGCTCACAAAGTGACATTGACGTTCAGTCCTTTAACATTCCAAGTTGAGGGCAAGGATATTCCCGTAATCCTTGCGGGGACGGCTCAGCACTCACCGCCATTCATCGCCGTGTGCGAGGAGCGTCATAGTTTCCAGCGGGAAAGTGAAACTCCCACTTTCCCGGTTAAGTCAATTGAACATCAGTGGGTGCCTGGGTTCTCAGGGGGAACCGTAGGATTGATGCTCGAGAGGGCAAACGAGCTCGCTCCCGCAGGTCGGGTTTTCTCGGCACTGTTTACAGCACGCCCATATGCCGAAGGCGCCAACCTGCTCGGCCAGGGAGTAGTAGAGCTGATCAGGATGGAAGATGGCAAGGCATGGTGTAAAGTTCCATTCCTGAATTTGGGCCCGGACACCCATGAGGTTCGTAAGGACCAGGTGGTCGGAGACATTTCTCTCTTAGGGGAGATTGTGCTAATAGACGGTGGAACTAACGTCTCGGTGGGAATGGTCCAGGCGTCTAACGTAGTGGATGGCTCTCGCGTACACAAGTTACGTGTGGAAGTAGGGAAATTTTTCCCTAATAGACATGGCAGGGAAAGTATGGCTCTGACCTCTTTAGTGGTCAAATATACTGATGTTTTTGCCTTACCGGGGGATCCACTTACCGTGACGCCTCACTTCCTACACGAGATTCGGACATTTGGACCGCCAGTCTACCGCAAATCTTATCCCTTCCCTGAGAAGTATAGAGGTGAGATTAGAGACCTCATTGGGGATATGCTCAGTAAGGGGATCATTCGCCCATCTCGTTCTCCTTACAATGCTCCTATTGTTCCGGTTGTGAAGAAGGACAAAACCCTTCGTCTTTGTCTTGATTTTCGTGCTATAAATAGACACGTGGTTGATGATAGGTTCCCTCTCCCCCACATCGATTCGATGCTGCGCAGTCTCGGCTCCAGCGTCATTTTCTCTCTGCTTGACTTAAAGCAGGGTTATCTCCAGATCCCATTGATGGAGAGCAGCTGCGAGAAAACGGCATTCTCGACTCCCGAAGGGCATTACGAGTTCACGTCTCTGCCCTTCGGGTTAAAGGACGCTCCATCCTGTTTTCAAAGGGTGATGAACCAGGTACTAACGGGGCTGTTAGGGGTCAGTGCGATGGTGTACATGGACGATATAATTGTTCTGGGTACGTCCTGGGTCGACCACCTCAAGAATCTTGAGGATGTCCTTAGGAGGTTGCAAGAAGCAAACCTCTCATTGAGGCTGGAGAAATGTAATTTCTTCCAGAAGGAGGTCGCTTACCTAGGCCATGTAATATCCCAGGAAGGGATAAAGCCCCAGCCAGAGAAAGTCCAAGCCATCAAAGCTTTCCCCCGGCCAACGCGTCGGAAAGAGTTGCTTTCCTTTTTGGGATTGGCGGGATATTACCACAAATTTATCCCGCACTTCGCGGCCATTTCATTTCCCCTAATAGATATGACAAAGGGTGACGTCGCAGGGAAGCACAACAATCGTGTGCTTGGTGCATGGACACCTCCTCAGTTGCATGCGTTTGAGTCCCTCAAGCATCATTTGTCATCAACGGTGGTCCTTCCATATCCCAACTTTTCCAAACCGTTCTTACTCACCACCGATGCTAGTGCCTCGGCTATCGGGGGCGTGCTTCAGCAAGAGGGCGAAGGAGGTGCGAGACGTCCACTCTCGTACTTCAGTCGCACGCTGAACACGCATGAGAGACGGTACAGCACCGTGGAGAGAGAAGCGTTAGCGGCAGTGTACGGTCTCACGGTTAACCGCCCACTAATCATGGGCTATCCTGTCCGGTTGATGAGTGATCACAGGCCATTGGTCTGGCTCTTCACTGTTAAGGGCACAAACACTCGGATCCTCCGGTGGCAGATGGCCATCGCCGACTTCGACGTCCAGGTCGAGTACATACCTGGGAGACTCAACATTGTTGCGGACGCACTCTCTCGGATACGGGGGGCTGACCACCCTATAGATGACTTCATAGTTTCGGCCGTAACCACGGGTGGCCGAGGGAACTCATGCACAACTACTGAGGAGGATACCATCACCTGGAACCAGGTTGAGATCCGAAAGGATCAGGATACACACCCTGATTGGGGTCGAGTAAAACAGTACCTCAAAGGAGTGACGTCAGAAGTGCCAAAGATCCCGCGCCTAAGAGTGCCAATCGGGGAGTTCCGACTCCTCCCCGACGGACTCCTATATCATGCGCGTAGGAATGCATACCAGTTGGAAGAGCTTCGCCTGGTATGCCCTGATGGAGCAAAGGCGGCAGCGTTACGCATCGCCCATTCCCTTCCGATGGCCGGCCATGGCGGAATCCAAGTTACTCTGGAACGCCTACAGAAGTTTGCATTCTGGCCTAAGATGTCGGAGGATGTGAAGGATTTTATCAAAAAATGCAAAATCTGCATTACTTGCAAACCTTCCTATGACCTCCCAGCTCCACTTAGACAGTTTCCTGACGTGAAAGCTCCATTTGAGAGAGTGCACGTTGACCTCATTGGTCCACTAACCACCACGCTAACTGGTGCGAAGTACATCCTGACCGTAGTCGATGTACTAACCCGCTTCCTGGTCGCTGTACCTATTAATTCAAAGGAAGCGAGGACAGTAGCCCGTGCCTTTCTACAACACGTCCTGGCCATACATGGCGCTCCAAGGCAGGTAATCTCAGATGGCGGTGGTGAATTCATGAACGAGACGTTCAAAGAGGTGATGGCGATGGCAAACATCAGCCACCACAAAATCACCCCTATGCATCCCTCGAGTAATGGCATAGTGGAAAGGGTAAATGGTACAATTATAAAGATATTACGGTCCCTAGTACAGGATAATCAAACCGGCTGGGACCAGATGCTTCCTCTGGCGGTGTTGGCGTACAATTCCGCGTACCATAGAGTCCTCAGAGATTCCCCTCATTTCCTCCTTTTTCACAGAGACCCCGTCCTACCTATAACTGAGTTTACCAGGCCAAGTGCCCCTTGGTACAACGCCGAAAACCTTGCAGCCGAAACAATGGCGTTAGCAAATGCATGCTTCGATAGGTGCCAAAAGTTCATAGAGGCTGCCACTATTGACAGGCACACGAAACGGCCCAGGGCTAGAGTAAAGCA
Source organism: Oratosquilla oratoria (assembly GCF_046742065.1). Classification (NCBI taxonomy): domain Eukaryota; kingdom Metazoa; phylum Arthropoda; class Malacostraca; order Stomatopoda; family Squillidae; genus Oratosquilla; species Oratosquilla oratoria. The sequence continues at coordinate 10,774,660 of NC_134782.1, forward strand.
GCTCGCCCTTGGTGATAGAGTGTACGTAACCGCAAAACCTAGACAGGGGGTGTCAAAGAAACTGCAGCCATTATACCAAGGCCCCTATAGAGTAATCAGAAGGGTGAGCGATGTCATTTATGCCATCAAGCATATCAAGTCGGGACGTGAGTTCTGTGTCCACACGGACCGGATCAAACTCGAGGGCAATCTCTCTGTGTGTGAGAATAAAAACGTACGAAGAGCTTTCCCCACACATGAGCAAGAGGTTACAGACCTACTCCAGAGTAGCGAGTCTGACCCCTCCGAGTAATCACTCGTGAGAAGGATTCCAACCTACCATCATGGTAGAGCCTTTCTCTTCACACCTACCGTCATTTGGCAGCGATCAGGTGCATATTTTTCCCCTCGTTCTGAAATATTTCATGTAAATAATGGTTGTTGTATATACATATTTCTTAGGAGTGTGATCCACTCGTAAACCCCCCCCCCCCTCTTCTGTGCAAAGTTTCTGCCGCTGCTCATTTTTACAGCTCTGCAAAGCATAAGTCTGTAGCAGGCAGCTAAATGCCTTGTGGCATGGAGCGGTTGGAGCTCCACAGCGCGTCGACAGGGTGAAGCAGCATCTTTCACGCACACGCACCAGGTTGACGGGAAGATACAGCCATGTGACCTCTCCGTGTACATCCACGCAAGTTGAAACCTGTCATGTCCATACTTTTTTTCCCTTTTCAGTTGTGCACACATTTCCCCATTTGTGAAAACATCAATATACTTCCTTCGCACCCTGCCTCGGTTGCATGACAGCTAACCCCCCCCCCCTCTGGGACAAGATTCTGCTGTTGTTGTTTTTACAGGTTACCAGTCTCTGCTGGTCGTGGGAAGTCGAACACCTCTCAGATGACGAGAGGGCTCAGCACCGCCAAGTGAAGGACACCAACCCCTTCTCATGACAACACCATGGCCTGCAGAGGGGCAGAAGCCCTTGTACCTTTATTTCCCATTTTTGTTTGTTTGTTATTTTTTTTTTTTTTTTTTTCGTTGGCATTTTGCCGCGGAGGTTTTTTTTGTCGTAGTAATTGACGTAACTAGGCGACCCATTTTTGGTGGGCCACCTCTTTACGTCGTACACATCGGTTTTTCCCTCACGCTGAATTGGTATTTGTGTTTCGGCGGCTGTCGCTGCCTTTTGTTGGCAGGGGGAGGGATGTGGTATGAGTAGAACGCATGACTATTTCTATGGTAAGCGTCTCGCGTTGGGTCACGTGTTCCCGCGTTAAGCTGGCGGGGAGACGCGACCTAGCATGACCATTGTTCCCAGATGCGCGTCATCACGTGACCCAGATGCGCGTCATCACGTGACCCAGATCCTAGCATCTGATTGGGGACTCGCTACGCTGAACCAGCAGGGCGACTAGCCCGCTCCGGACAATACGCAGATTATCTCTGACTACGCTACCAGGCGGTCGTGGTCAAGCAAGTGCTGGTTCAGGACACGAAAGAGTAAGTGTGATAGCATATTCACAGTGCCTATTAGTTCTCTCCCCCATTCAGCCTCCGACACACATATCATATTCTGTGCTACAAATAAAGAGCCAACACATTTCTACGTGTTTTAGTCATTGAGCCTAACCATTCGGACACTTTACCATAGTATTATATGGGAAGGGAGCTATGCTTGTGGTGACCTGTCTTTGTATCTTTCAGCATCAAGATTCTTCTTAAAATCTTGAATAGTGTTTGCCCACAATGTTTCTTTGTCTAATTTGTTCCAAGTATCTATCACTCTATGTGGGAAGCTATTTTTTTTTTTTTCCAGATCTCTTCTGTAATTATCTTTTGAGTTTCTTTTCATGTCTTCTTGTTTTTCCATTGTCCCATTTCAATAAATCATTCTTATCTAAGATTTCTATTCCTTTCATAATTATATAGATAGTAGGTCTCCTCTTTCCCTTCTTTGTTCCAAAGTTGGTAATTCTAATTTGGACAGTCTTTGTTCATATGTCATTTTGGAAAGAGTTGGTGCCAGTTTTGTTGTTGCTCTTTGTATTCTTTCTAATTTTTTTTATATTCTTTTTGGTACTGGGTGTCCATAGTGTTGCTGCATACTCGAGTTTTGGTCTTATTAGTGTAGTTAATTTTTTTTCTATCATTTTCTCGTCCAAATAGACAAATGCCACTTTTATTGACCTCAATAAATTGTAGGTTTCTCCGACTATTTTATTAATAGGCTTGTCCGGTGTCATGTCTTTGCTGATCATCACTCCAAGGTCTTTTGAGTTTACTTTTTTGACCTCTTCACCAATTTTATAATCTCTCGATATTCTGTTTTTACTTTTTCCAAATTCCATTATACTACATTTCTTGATATTGAATTTCACGTCCCACTTTTGAGTCCATTTCCAGATCTTGTCCATGTCTTGTTATAATGAGTTGCAATCCTCCGTTCTTACTTTCTTTAGTATTTTTGTATTTTTATATAAATTGTGCTTGGTATGTGTAATTTAAGTTTGTTTTGGGGTAATTTCGTATTGCTGGAATGGATTAATTTTATTTCCATTAATTTAAATGGGAATAATTGTTTTGAGATGATTTTTTTGATATGCAATGTTGGTCATGGAATGAATGAATTTCGTATCTCAAGGTATCACTGTATTTTCATTAATATACAGGATATGATTTAATTGTTTAGCATTTCTAAAAATGAGTGGATAACTCATCAGGAGTAATTGTTTCCTCTCTTTCTAGAGAGAGTGAGAGGAAATATTCCTTATGAGTTATCCATTTATTTTTAGAAATGCTAAACAATTAAATGCATACTTTGCTATGCAAAAAATGACTAATTTAATAAAAATGACATTGAAATAAAGAATATCTAGTGATTAAGAATCTGAAGGAATTTGAAATTTTGCTATATAAAGAATAATTATATTCCATTATAGATCAAACCTAAATAATTATCTTATTACTCTTTTTTTTTTTTACTGGTGTTTGGTCCAGAAGTACTAGAACCGGTTCAATTGAAGTTGAATGATTTTCTTCAACCAAGTATTCACTGTTGCTCAGCCTCATTGTTTTCAGTAGTCCTTATTATTGTGGGGTAAATGCAAGGGTAGTGGGTCAGGGATTGGCGATGGTTAAAGAAAATGGAGAAAAGTGGAAGGTGAGCCAGCTGTTGTTTGCAGACTACACTGCGCTTGTGACAGGATAGGAGGAGGGATTGAGGAAGATGGTGACAGAGTTTGGGAGGGTATGTGATAGAAGAAAGCTGAAGATAAATGTGGGTAAAAGTAAGGTGATGAGATGTACAAGGGGTGAAAATGGCAGTAGAGTGGTAGTGATCATTAAGGGTGAGGAAGTGGATATTTTTAGATACTTGGGTGCAAATGTGGCAGGAAAAGGTGGAGTGAAGGTGGAGGTAGAATGTAGATTGAGAGAAGCGAGTAAATGCCTTGGTGGATTGAAGAGTGTAATGAGGAATAGACATTTGGGAATGGATGCTAAGAGGAGACTGTATGAAGGAGTGATTGTACCAACAGCACTGTATAGGGCAGAAACAAAGGAAAAGGGGACAAGTGTGAGTGTAGTAGTTTCAAAGGGATCAATTTGTTAAAGTGTAGTTGAGAAGGCTTATGGGAGGGTTTTGATTGAGAGGATTAGGAGAGGAACAGAGGGAGTAATTGGTGAGGAACAGTTTGGGTTTAGGACAGGTAGGGGTTACGTGGCTCAGATTTTTGTGGAAAGACTGGTATGTGAGAAAGCTTTAGGGAAAGGTGAGGATGTTTTTTGGGCCTTTATGGATTTGGAAAAGGTTTATGACAGGGTAGACAGGAAGGCACTGTGGGAGGTATTGCAGATATATGGGATAGGAGGAAATCTTTTAAGAACAGTTGAGTTTTTATGAGAGTAGTAGAGCTTGTGGAGAGAGAGTGGTTTGAAGTAAAGGTGGGACTTAGGGATGTGTTATGTCACCTTGGGTGTTCAATTTATACATGGATGGGGTGGTGCAAGAGGTAAATGCAACAGAGGTCAAGTGAGAAGATGTTGACAGTTCAGAAGCTCGTGTGTGTGTGTGTATTTACCTAGTTGTAGTAGATGGGAAAGGGAGCTATGTTCGTAGTGCCCGTCTTTGTATCTCTCAACATCTAATTTGTTCTTAAATTCTTGTATGGTGTTTGCACACACTTGTGCATTTGTATTATCATTAACTAACTTCAACTTGCATAAGTACATTGATTGGTTGTCATGGGGTTAATGAAAAACCTCTGTAGTCTGTAGGAAACCTGAAATACATACATATGCCAAAGGCACCTTCCTTTTCACCAGGGTGGTAGTAAAAGTCAAAAGGCATAATTCACTCCCACCCATTCCACTTCCATCCACCACCCCTCCCTCCATCTCATCTTGTTTCCTCCCGAATGATGGGTCATCCCTGCATCTTGCCCACTGGCCTGGGTCAGAAGCAATGTAGCAAGACACAGCAAGGCCATTTAATTTAATTGGCAACCCACCTCTTCATCCCCTCATGCAGAAACATTGAAGATGGGGAGAAATCCCTTTGGGCTACGTTAAAAAAATCATTCACACATAACCATTCTCTGAACCCTCTGTTCCCCACCCACTCCCTTTCATTCATCAAAGTATCATCCATACATAGCCATTCTCTGTTCACCCCTATATTCTGCCTTCTCCCTTCCTTTCTCAACAGACATCCCCTCCTACCTTGTTCAATGCCCCTTTCACCCTATCCATTTCATCCACAGTTGCCCCCTCACGTTCACTCCACCCACCTCTGCCTTCCACACTTCTTTTACTAATGTTTCTTCACTCATTCTTTCCATGTGTTCAAACAATCCCAGTACTCTTTCATCAACCCTATCCCATCTATTCCACCCCCACCCTCCTCCTCATCTCCTTGTTTCTCACTCTATCTAACGTTGTAACCCATACTACTACTCAGACAAGTCATCTCAAACACATTTAAAACTCTTCCTCTCTTAAGTTCCATGTCTTTACCCCATACAGTGTTGTCAGCACAATCACCCCTTCGTACAATCTCCTCATAGTATTCATTCCCAAATGTTTATTTCTTGTTACACTTTCCAATTTATGCCTTTACCTTTTTGGCTACCTCCCTTGGAAGGGGGAAAAAGCCTTGGTATATGTATGTATGTACACTTTCCAATTCCCCAAGGCACTTACTTGCTTCTCTCAACCTATGTTCTACTTCCACTCCTCCATTTCCTGCTTCATGAAATAATTTACAATAATAACCTTGAGTATTGTTTCCATAGGTGGGAATTAGTGGCAGAATTGCTTGAAACACTGAAGGAAGGAACCTCTGTTATCATAGATAGATATGCCTTCTCAGGTGTAGTCTTCTCTGCCGCCAAACAGGTGAGAAAGGTTTTTTGTTGGAAGTTATCCTTGCTTCATAATGTGAAGATACACATATATTTTTTTATTTTTCAAGGATATGTTAAACTTCATATTGGTGAAATAAACTATCTGTGGCCTCTTGGAAATTTTTATAGTTTACCATTGAACTAATTTTAAAGTAATTGTTTTTAAAGGGAATGGCTCTTGAGTGGTGTAAGCAGAGTGATGTAGGTCTTCCCAAGCCTGATAAGGTGCTGTTCCTAAATTTGAGTCCTGAAGAAGCACGGAAAAGGGGAGACTTTGGTCAAGAGCGTTATGAGAAGGAGGAGATACAGAAAAAGGTGCACGAATATTACATGGAACTCAAGGATGATTCATGGAAGGTTAGTATTGTCAAGAACTGTTTAAATCCATTCAGGTCATAAACCTGAGATATTAATAAAGATAGATTGCCTATATGAACTGGGCATTAGCATGAGAGTGTGTTGCAATCATTAGATATTTAATCAAGAACAACCCAGTATCTCAGACTAAGTGGGGAGGTGTAGCAGTTTGTTCTATTGGTGAAATCTCAGTTGGGAAAGGTGAGGTTCTGCTACTAGTCATGGATCCTTGCAGTCAGTGACCACTTGAAAGTCTGCCATGATGCTACCTATACCATCATACAAAATTTGACATCAGTGTTAGAAAATTGTATAATGGTTACTTATTATTTTTAATACTTTTCTTATTTTGCAGATTATTGATGCATCCAAGAACATGGATGTTGTGCAAGAGGAAATAAAAAAGGAGTGTTTACAAACAATAAAAATGACAAAACAAACTTTAGGGAAACTGTGGGTTGTTGAAGAATCATCAGAATGATACACATGTAGTAGGTTGGAACATTTTTATTTTGTTTATACTATACTTAAAAAGATCAGACATGTTTGTAAACATAATTTTATATGATTTTTATATATACATACATATTCCAAAGGCTTTTTCCCCCTTACACGGGGGGTAGCCTAAAAGAAAAAGGCATAGAAATCACTCCCACCCACTTCATTTCCCATATATTCCACTCCCCTCCCCTCCACCCTCCCTCCTATCTTGGCACCTCCTGGATGATGGGTCATCCCTGCATCCTGTCCACTGCCCTGGGTCAGAAGCAGTGTCACAAGACACAGCACATCCACAGCAAGGCTGCTTCATAAATTCGGCGACTGCTGTCACTCTCTCCCCTTGTACATCTCATCACCTTACTTTTGCCCACATTTATCTTCAGCTTCCTTCTTTCACACACCTCAAACTCTGTCACTAACTTCCTCAGTCCCTCCTCTGATCCTGCTACGAGCGCAGTCTCGTCAGCAAACAACTGGCTCACCTCCCACTTTTCTCCATTTTCTTTAAACATCTCCAACCCCTGACCCACTACCCTTGCATTCACCTCTCGCACCACCCCATCCATGTAAAGATTGAACAGCCAGGGCAACATAACACATCCCTGACGAAGTCCCATCTTTACCTCAAACCATTCACTCTCCATTTCTAATCCGAACACAAGCTCTACTACTCTCATAAAAACTCTTGACTGCTCTTAACAGCTTTCCCCCCTATCCCATATATCTGCAGTACCTCCCACAGTGCCTTCCTTTCTACCCTGTTGTAAGCCTTTTCCAGATCCATAAAAGCCCAAAAAACATCCTTACCTTTTCATATATATATATATATGATTACTTTAATCATTAAATTAAATGATTAAATGAAGCGGCCTTGCTGTGGATGTACTGTGTCTTGCGACACTGCTTCTGACCCAGGGGTGCAGGGATGACCCGTCATCCAGGAGGTGCTCAGATGAGAGGAAGGGTGGGAGGGGTGTGGAGTGTATTTGGGGATGAAATGGGTGGGAGTGTTTTTATGCCTTTCCCTTTTTGGCTACCTCCCTTGGAAGGGGGAAAAAGCCTTGGTATATATATATATATATATGGGATTACTTAATTTTCCAGATTTAATGAAGCGGCCTTGCTGTGGATGTGCTGTGTCTTGCGACATTGCTTCTGACCCAGGGCAGTGGACAAGATGCAGGGATGACCCATCATCCAGGAGGTGCCAAGATAAGAGGGAGGGAAGAGGGTGTAGGGGAGTGGAGTGTAATAGGGTTGGAATGGGTGGGAGTGGTTTTTATGCCGTTGGATAGATTTAAATGAGTGCATAGAGGGTTTAGGAAGAAATGTCAATGTAATAGTACTGGGAGACCTTAATGCTAGAGTGGGAAATGGTCCAATCGATGGAGTGGTTGGGAAGTGTGGAGTTCCAGGAAAGAATCGTAGTGGAGAGTTGATGGTGGAAATGTGTCTAGAAAGAGAGTTGATGATAGCAAATACAGTGTTTCGGAAGAAAGTCAAGCATAAGTACACATGGGAGAGGGTGGTGGAGGGAAGGGTGGTAGATAGAGCGCTAATGGATTATGTAGTGGTAAATAGGATTATGATAGGAAGAGTTAAGGATGTACATGTGCTAAGGGGAGAGGGTGGGGGAATATCAGATCATTTTTTGGTGGAAGGTAAGTTGAGAGTGGAGGATAGATGGAGAAGGAGGAAAGGGACAAAAGGTAGGGAGGTTCTTAGAGTGAACTCCTTGAATGAAAAGGAAAAGGAGAAGGAGTACGAAAAGAAGCTGAAGGAGGAGTGGGAGGGAGTTAAGGATAGAGCAGAGATGGGTGTGGAGGAGGAATGGGGATGGTTCAAGGAGGGAGTCTTAAAGTGTTCAAGGATGGTGTGTGGAACAAGAAGGACAGGGGGAAATAGAAGAAAGGGTAGTGAATGGTGGGATGAGGAAACAAAGAAGGTTGTAGAAGAGAAGAAGCGAGCATTCACAGATTGGTTACAAAAGAGGACAGGGGAGTCATATGAGACGTACAAAGAAAAGAAAAGAGAAGTAAAGCAAAAGGTAAAGGAGGCAAAGAGGAGAGCAGATGTGAAATGGGGTAGGAGTATGACAGAAAATTTTGAAAGTAATAAAAAGATGTTTTGGAAAGAAATTAAGAGAGGAAGAGGAGGCGAATCAAGTAGGGAAGAAAAGGTAAAAGGTACAGATGGAGAGTTGATAATGGAAGAGATGGCAGTGAGGGGAAGATGGGCAGAATATTTTAGGGAGTTGCTGAATGTGAAGGAGGATAGGGAGGGAAAGATAGCTGCAGTGGGAAATACGAAGAAAATGAGAGTGATGAGTGAGGAGAATGGAGGAGAAATAAGGAAGGATGAGGTGAAGGCAGTTGTAAAGATGATGAAAGCAGGTAAGGCACCTGGTCTGGATGGATGTCATGCAGAATGTCTGAAAAAGGGAGGTTCAGTGATGGTGGACTGGTTGGTGAGATTATTTAATGTTTGCTGGAGAGAGGGTAGAGTACCGGAGGACTGGAGTAGTGCCTGTATAGTTCCTCTTTACAAGGGAAAAGGGGACAAGTGTGAATGTAGTAATTTCAGAGGGATTAGCCTGTTGAGTGTAGTAGGGAAGGCTTATGGGAGAATCTTAATTGAGAGGATTAGGAGAGGAACTGAAGGAGTAATTGGTGAGGAACAGTGTGGATTTAGGACGGGTAGAGGTTGTGTAGATCAGATCTTTGTGGTAAGACAGATATGTGAGAAAGCTATAGGAAAGGGGAAGGATGTTTTTTGGGCTTTTATGGATCTGGAAAAGGCTTATGATAGGGTAGACAGAAAGGCACTGTGGGAGGTTATGCAGATTTATGGGATAGGAGGAAAGCTTTTGGGAGCTGTCAAGAGTTTTTATGTGAGTAGTAGAGCATGTGTTAGGATTGGAAATGGAGAGAGTGAGTGGTTTGAAGTAAAGGTGGGACTTGGTCAAGGATGCGTTATGTCGCCCTGGCTGTTCAACTTATACATGGATGGGGTGGTGCGAGAGGTGAATGCTAGGGTAGTGAGTCAGGGATTGGAGATGGTTAAAGAAAATGGAGAAAAGTGGGAGGTGAGCCAGCTGTTGTTTGCAGACGACACTGCGCTTGTGGCAGGGTCAGAGGAGGGATTGAGGAAGCTGGTGGCAGAGTTTGGGAGAGTATGTGATAGAAGAAAGCTAAAGATAAATGTGGGTAAAAGTAAGGTGATGAGATGTACAAGGGGTGAAAGTGGCAGTAGACTGGAAGTGAACATTAAGGGAGAGCGACTGGAGGAAGTGGATAGTTTTAGATACTTGGGTGCAAGTGTAGCAGGAAAAGGTGGAGTGAAGGTGGAGGTAGAATGTAGATTGAGAGAAGCGAGTAAATGCCTTGGTGGTTTAAAGAGTGTAATGAGAAATAGACATTTGGGAATGGATGCGAAGAGGAGACTGTATGAAGGAGTGATTGTGCCAACAGCACTGTATGGGGCAGAAACGTGGAACATAAGAGAAGAAGAGAGAAGGAGTTTGAATGTGTTTGAGATGAGGTGTCTGAGAAGTATGGTGGGGGTTACTAGGCTAGATAGAGTGAGAAATGAGGAGGAGAACAGGGGTGAAAAAGGATTTGGGAGATAGGGTTGATGAAAGAATATTAGGATGGTTTGGACACATGGAAAGAATGAGTGAAGAAAGACTAGTAAAAGAGGTATGGAAGGCAGATGTGGAGGGAGTGAACATGAGGGGATGTCCTAGGATGAGGTGGATGGATGGGGTGAAGGGGGCTTTGGGGAAGAGGGGAATGTCTGTTGAGGAAGGAAGGGAGAGGACGGAAGACAGAGGTGAGTGGAGAATGGTTGTATATGGATGATGTTGTGACTGCATGAGGAGGAATGGTCGGGGGGGTGGGGTAGTATGTGTGAGTAAATTTTGACGCAGCCCGAAGGGATTTCTCCCCGTCCTCTCCTTATATGCAAAGGGGGACGGAGAGGGGGGTCGCCGATTAAATGAAGCGGCCTTGCTGTGGATGTACTGTGTCTTGCGACACTGCTTCTGACCCAGGGCGGTGGGCAGGGTGCAGGGATGACCCGTCATCCAGGAGGTGCTCAGATGAGAGGAAGGGTGGGAGGGGTGTGGAGTGTATTTAGGGATGAAATGGGTGGGAGTGTTTTTATGCCTTTCCCTTTTTGGCTACCTCCCTTGGAAGGGGGAAAAAGCCTTGGTATATGTATGTTTTTTGGCTACTTCCCTAATAAGGGGGAAAGAAGCCTTTGGTATATGTACATACATATACCAAGGCTTTTCCCCCTTACAAGGGAGGTAGCCAAAAAGGAAAAGGCATAAAATCATTCCCACCCATTCCATCCCTGAATACATTCCACACCCCTCCACCCTCCCTCTTATCTTAGCACCTCCTGGATGACGGGTCATCCCTGAACCTTGTCCACTGCCCTGGGTCAGAAGCAGTGTCTCAAGACACAGCACATCCACAGCAAGGCCGCTTCATTAAATCAGTGACCCCCCCCTCTCCGTCCCCCTATGCATAAAAGTCTGGGGAGAAATCCCTTTGGGCTGCGTCAAATTTTGCTCACACATACTACCCTCACCCCATTTAATTTTCAAGCTTAAACCAAGGATGAATTATTTTGAAAGTTGCATAATCAAATTGATGCACATTCCTTTCTGTGTGATGATGTCCTTTCTGCTAAGCAAGTCAATTGGTGATGGAAGAAAATCCCTAATTTATGCCACCTTGCTGAAGGTGTTAGGTGAGGAACCCATAATTTCTCCATATAATGATGCCCCTGCAGCTGAATAAAATACTTATCCATACATATACCAAGGCTCCCTCACATGGGAGGTAGCCAAAAAACAAAGGCATAGAAATTCCTACCCATACCATCCCCTACATACTCCTCCACCCTCTTATCTTGGCATCTCCTGAATGACTGGTCATCCCTGCATCTTGTCCACTGCCCTGGACAAGATGCAGATATTTTTGTGTGCAGGAACTATTTGCACTCCAAGGGGTTTAGAAAAATATTATGTACTGCATACCTCTGCTTTGGTATCCCATATGGTATCGGTCAGTTTCTGTTAACATTGTGTATTGGGTTGGTTTGGACACATGAAAAGAATGAGAGGAAAGAGGTGTGGAAGGTAGAGGTGGAGGGAGTGAACATGATGGGGTAACCATGGATGGATGGGGTAAAAGAGGCATAGGGAAAGAGAAGAATGATACCAAGGGCAAATCAACAATAAGTATTATTATATATGCACTGAAGATTTCTCTCTAATAAAATATATGGTCCATGAATGTTTTTGTGATTACCTTTCTGAAGAGGATAAAAATTCTATAAAATATTTTCATGGGTACAGTTCATTGTATGAGCTATTTTATAATCATACATAAAAGATTTCCCACTATTCATAACATTAGACTAACTCTCATTCACATCTGTAGTTTTTACACAAAATTTTCATGGGTGGCAAGGGAAATGGTTTGTGTGGTGGATAAAAGTTTGAAATATTGGACTACCACATTTTGTAAATGGATACTGAAAACCTTCTGAGGTGCCAAGAAGTTATGGTGACTCGGATGTATGGAAGATGTCAAAACTGCACAACTCTGGGCAGAAATAACCCTTTCCCACATACCCTTAGCCTTGACTCCAGGTTACCATTACTCCCATTGTTAAAATTGGGATGGGACCTACAAAGAGCTTATGCCATGTAACTGCAACTGGAGTAACCATATCAACTCCAGAACTTATGGATGTTGAGTGTAGGCAAACACACTGAGAGGGAATGAAATCTTTTGCTTCTTTAAGTGGGGGATGATTGTTTTCCAGAAATCCTTACTTTACAGGAGCAAAGGGAGCGGAAGCATGAAAACCTATGCTAATGCTTAGAGTTGTATAAATTCTGGCTCCCAATTGTTAGCCCATGGTGCCCCTGTTCAAAACAATATATACAAGGAGTCAAGTGACCTGACAGTATATTTAGTCTCTGCAACTAACCCAATAAAAGTCCTGCAATGATGACATGTCACACTGCTCTGTATTTTGACAGGAAGACCAGGCGAATAAAGTAGAGAAGAAAAGGTAAAAGGTGCAGATGGAGAGATGATATTGGCAGAGATTACAGTAAGAGGAAGATGGGCAGAGTATTTTAGGAAGTTGCTAAATGTGAAAGATGATATGGAGGGAAAGATTGCAGTGGGAAGTACTGAGAAAATGACAGTGAATGAGGAAAATGGGAGAATTAAGGAAAGATGAGGTGAAACCTGTTATTAAAATGATGAGAGCAGATAAGGCACCTGGGTTGGATAGATGTCAAGTGAAGTGCCTAATAAAGGAAGGTACAGTGATGGTGAACTGGCTGGTGATGTTGGTTTAATGCTTGTCGAAATGAGGGTAGAGTGCTGGAGGACTGGAGGGCACTTAAGTGCCCATATAGTTCCACTTTACAAGGGAAAAGGGGATAAGTGTGAGCATAGTAGTTTCAGAGGGATCAGTTTGTTGAGTAGTTGGGAAGGCTTATGGGAGGGTTTTGATTGTGAGGATTAGGAGAGGAACAGTAAGCATCACTCAGGTCAGGTCAAATTGGGGTAGCTGCTTCAAACAGCGAGATGGTGAATGGTTGTATCTCAGTGATCAGCGCTGAAGAGGTACAATCTCTATGTAGTGGAATTGTAGCCTTAGAGAAGATTGTTCATGGCCCAAAACATGGACAACAAGTCACGTGGAAATCAGTGACCAAAAAAACACGGAAAGATAGTAAAAAGTCCTCGCCAGGCCCGCTTGAATGCAAACACTCTTTTCAAGCTCTCATGAGCCTACAAGAAAAAGAAATGAAGATGCAAGAGAAGAGGGGCAGGGCAGTTGCTGGATCACTGCCCACAGGTAAGATTTTGGTTGAAGGGGATAGCTAGGCAAGATATTTAGATTAGGCTTTCTGTGACATAGGAAGCATAAACCCAGGTGTGTTTCCCTGGGGTAGGGATAGGTGATGTTAGTCAGAGAAGGTGAGAAACCCATTGTTTGCTTGAGTACAGAGGGGAATGACATAGGTAAGTTAGGGAGTGAGGAATTATTTGCATGGTTCTGGGATGCACTGGATAAGATTAGGAATAAGAGAGGGGTTCCTGTTGTATGTAGAATCCTTTTGAGGTGTAGAGTTGGAGGTATATGGCATTCCAGGGCTATTGCAATGAAATGCAAGCTGGGAAAACGCCAATGAATGGGCATTTGTCGACAACTGGGATTGCCCCTACGGTAAGAATCATCTATACAAGGGACAGGGTGCACTTGTCACCCAAAGGATTTCAGGTAGATTACATGGGAGTCAGCGGTGGGGGGGGGGGAGTATCTGAATTATAGTGTAGGCAATAGAAACTGCTCAAAGAGGGACTATGAAAAGAATCTCCTTATCAGGTGGAGGGAAGATGCACTAAAAGTTTACTATACAAACAACAGAAGTGTATTAAGTAAAACTTATTTGCTACAAGATAAAGCATGCATAGAGAGGTTTGATATTATAGCTATTACTGAATCCTGGATCGATATGATTGACAGACATTTCCTCCTGGAAATTGAGATAGAAGGATACAAGTTTTTTCACAAGGATAGGGTTGGCAGGAGTGGGGAAGGAGTAGCACTTTTTGTTAAAAATACAATAAATTGTATTATCAACATTTCGATTAAGGAAGAGGATAGTACAGAATCTATTTGGGTGGAGATTATAGGCAAGAATAAGAAACTTATTGTTGGCACCCTATATATGCCTAATCTCAGCATTGAGCAGACTGATCCCCTGATTCGTGAAATTAGCAGGGCATCCCAGTACAAAAACGTTGTGATCATAGATTTTAATTATAGAGACATTGAGAAAATTTAGGAGATCAAGAAATGCAATTTTTTTTAGATGTGGTGCAGAATTTCCTAAAACAAATGATTACTGCTCCTACAAGGGTAGAGAATACTCGACTTACTTTTAACTAATAATGAGAAATGTAAAAGTGGGAGATAGTCTAGGCTCTAGCGATCATCAAGAAATAATATTTAATATCATTTGGGAAGAATTAAATAGTATGAATAATGTTCTAGTACCAAATTTCAGGGGAGCCAATTTTGATAAGATGAGAAAGTATTTATGACATTTGGTCACGAGACTGACCCGGGGGGCTGTGATGGGGTAGGATACACAGTCATTCCAGATGTCATTAGTGCAGTCAGGTGTCAGGTCACTGAGGGTAATATAGGTACCTTGGGTCAGGTCACTTACAAGCATGAGGTCAACAGCCTGGTCAGCGATTTGGATGAAATGTACAGTAACCTAACAGTTTTAATTCTAAATGCACAAAATAAATTTATTTCCCTCAGGTCAATATGGAAAAATAGTAAACTCCCTAATGGATAACGGACAGGCTATATGAGATTGGAATGAAAAGAGAACTTTAGGCAGGAATAAAAAAACAGGGAAACACACTTTAGATCCCACCCAAGAAATAAGGATAGGATAGGCCCAATTAAAAATGACAAGGATGTCATGATAGAATCAGAGGAAAAAATAAGTGAGGCATTTAACAACTATTCTCTCTTGGTATTTATCAAGGAGAGGTTAGATAAGGTACCTGACTGATCCAATTTTCAGTGGGGATGAAGAAAGTAGATTAATATCAGCATTAGTGAGGCAGAAATAGTCAAACAGATTGAAAGACTTGAGCTACAAAATCTCTGGGTCCAGACAAAAAAATTCCGAGAGTGCTTAAAATGTAAATTCTAAATCTGCAACCATTTAACAGAAATATTTAAAATATTGGTAGACATTGGTTTTATGCCTATCCCTTGGAGGCAGGCAAATGTTGTTCCCATTTTCTAAAAGGGAGATAAATCATCTATATGCAACTATAGATAAATCAATTTGACATCAGTTATGGGTAAAATGTTTGAATCAATAATAGTTAATAGAATTGGAGATCACATCAAGAGACATAATTTGATTCATGACTCACAGCATGGTTTCTCCAAGGGTAAGTCATTTGTGACTAATCTTCTTTTTACACTAAAGTATATAAGGTATTAGATAACAATGATAGTTACAATGTTAGTTGCCTTGGCTTTAGCAAAGTATTTAACAACATGCCCCACCAGAGACTACTAAATAATATCAAAGCCCATGGCATAGGAGGAAAAGTATTTGAATGGATTACAGCTTGGATCAATGACAGAAAACAGCGGGTCACCACAAATGGTGTAAAATCCAAATAGGGGAGTGTTTCTAGTGGAGTTCCCAGGGCTTGGTTTTGGGTCCATTATTGTTCATTCTCCATTCAAGATAGGGGTGAATGGAGAATGGTTGTGTATGGAAGATGCTGTGATGCATGAGGGGGAGTGGGTGGGGGATGAGGTAATATGTATGAGAAATAAATTGACGCAGCCTGAAGGGATTTCTCCCCATCTTCTTTTCTGCATGAGAGGATGGAGAGGGGGGATCGCCAAATTAAGGAAGCGGCCTTGCTGTGGATATCCTGTGTCTTGCGACACTGTTTCTGACCCAGGGTAGTGGACAAGATGCAGGAATGAGCCATCATCCAAGAGGTGTAAAGATAAGAGGGTTGAAGTACATAGGAGATGGAATGGGTGGGAGTGGTTTCTATGCCTTTTTCTTTTTGGCTACACCCCGCGTAAGGGGGAAAAAGCCTTTGGTATATGTATGTATAATAAGGGCAAGTGGAATAGCATACTACACATATAGACATCATTAACATAACAAGGTACAATTATAATATGAATAATATTCTAGCTAAGATAAAGATGGCCCTCAAGCACTCTGACAGTTGGACTTGGTAGTAGCCCTGCAGTAGGTCCAGTTTCGTCACCCACTGTGCTGGACCAACGTCGTCAATGCGTGGCAAGGGGTAGCCCTGGCTTGGTGATTGTGTTAACCTTTCTACAACCGACACACAGCCACATAGAGCTATCGGGCTTCGGCACTAAGACCACAGGAGAGGCCCAAGGACTGCTACTGGGCTCCACAATACCAACCTCCTGAAGCCGTTGTACCCCCTCACGGACGTACTCCTTCTTGAATGCCTTCAGGCAGTAAGGACGTTGACGGATGGGCCGAGCTCCGTTGGTTTCGATGTCATGCTCTACAGCTGAACAGGGGTGAGGATGGTCACTAAATATATCACTATAGTCTGTCAAAAGAGGAAAAATATCACTCGCTTGGTTATTAGAGAGATGGCCTAACTTTGCATTAGGATCAGAAAGTATGGTGGAATTGTCCACCTTGGTATACAAGCCACTCTGGAGTTCAGAGAAGCTGTGTTCCTGATCATTATCACATGCAGGCACTACAACACAAACAGGCAAGGGAGATTCAACACTTGCCTCCCCTTCTTTATTTTTTCTCACTCAGTAGGGTTTAAGCAGGTTGACATGAACCAGACATTTTTTCTTACACCTGTCTGGAATGTATATAACATAACTGACCTCACCTACCCTGTCTACAATTTGGAAATGTCCCTCATACTTTGCCTGGAATGGGTGTGTCTGCAGGGGCAAGAAAGCTAACACCTTATCACCTACCCTAAATTCCCTAGGCTCTACCTGATGTGTTTTGTCAAACTGCTGCTTCATCTTGATCTGAGTAGATTTTAAATGGGCATGAGCCAGCCTCACAGCAGCTTTTAAGTTTTCCCTAAACTTAGCTACATATGGTACCAAGGGTGTGACATTATCTTCCAGCAGCCAACTTTCTTTATGGATTTTGAAAGGTCCTCACACCTCATGGCCTTAAATGAGTTGAAATGGGGAGAATCCTAAGGATTCTTGAACAGAGTCCCTAACCGTGAATAGGAGCAGGTCAACCACCCTCATCCCAATCCTTTCCAAACTCCAAGCAATAAGTGCGCAACATGCGAATGTCTGATGGAATCGCTCCTTCACCCCCCTGGGATTTTGGATGATAGGCTGAAGACCTAGACTGCTGGACACCCAAACTCTGCATTACCTGATTAAACGATCGGGAAGTAAAACTGGACCCCTGGTCTGACTGCACTACTGTGGGAAGGCCTACTTATTTAAAGAAGTGGATGAGGGCTCTCACCACATTCTTGGCCATGATGCGGTGCAAGGGAATGGCTTCTGGATAATGGGTGGCACAGTCTATCATGGTAAAGAGAAACTGATTACCTCGTGAGATCTTTGGCAAAGGACCAATGCAATCAATGACAATTATGCCAAAGGATTCTTCAATGACAGATAGGTTGTAGAGGGAACGGTTCAACACTGGGGTGCTGTTTCCCTGCTACCTGACAATGGTGACACATACTAATATAGGAACTAATCTCTCTCTTCATTTTAGGCCAATAAAAATGAGCCAGAATTTTTGCACTAGTCTTCCTAACTCCCATATGTCCTCCTACACCATCATGAGCAATACCCAGGATCTCCTTCTGTAATGGGCTTGGGACCATAATTTGATGACAAACAGATCAAGGGTGATTTGCAGGGGAATCAGTAGGACGGAACTTCTGCATCATTATACCTGAGCTAAGGTAATAACGGTTGGATTCTGACTTAGCTTCCTCTTCACTAATAGCTCTATGGAAACAACTGGCTAGTTCAGTGTCCTCTTTTTTTGGAGATGAATGAGCTTACTCCTAGTGACTGGGGAGGAACCAAAACTATCCAGGGTGGTACCATTGTCTCCCTCAGAGTCGTTTTCGCTAACAAACCTATTCTGAAGGTCACCAGGTGGAGGAGACGTTTAAAAAAAATCACCTAGATTTAAATCAGCAAGGTCAGGCTGAGTAGGAACATCCTCTGTGTTCTCACTTGGCTGGGGGGGCAACTACACCTATATGAGCATCCTCTTTATGCTCGCTAATCTCTGCCTCCTCTCTGTGGCTCATACTACGGCTAACAGAAGGGAATATGCCCGGAATGTCTGACTCTAATTGGGAGGCATTATTCTTGGCAGAGGGACACGAGGAGACTATGGCATTAGGTAACATCTTACCCCCAGTGAGGTAATTTCCTATCAGGAGTGAGACTCCTTCTATAGGTAACTTGTTGACTACTTCTAGCTGGGCATAACCTGTCCTAACATCTGACTCCTTGACATATAGGGATATGTGACCCGTCTGTCAAACCGTTCACAAGGACCCAACTCCCAGTATAATATGTATCTATCAAAGCAGCCACATCATTTGTAATTAGTGATAAGGCTGAGCCTGTGTCTCTCAGAAGCTTAATAGATGTGGGCAGGCTATCTTGATCAAGGGCTAATGAACCAGAAGAACAGGACAGTTCAAATGTGGATAACATAGATGGGGAAGAGTTATCTGGGACAACTGATGGGCTAACAGCAGTGAGACAGGGTTAAAAAAAACTTTATGATTGCTCAGCCAGATTGATTGAGAGAGGGGGGGGACCCTTGGAGAGAAGCCTTTTTCTGTTGTAGTTTGAAACAGTCATCAACATGATGTCCTGGCTTTTTGCAATACTTGCAATAATCTTCCCTCCAGTAAGGGTAGATCCTCTGGTCTCATTATTAATGGGCTTACCTGAGGTAGATGAAGCAGACGATGAGTGGACCGGTGGTCAAGGAGGGTTGTGGAAGTCCGACTGGCTTGGGGTCCCTAGCATGGGGGAAGCTTTGGGACAAGGCACGGTAAGACCTGGAATGTATTCTAGGATTAGTCAATTGATAATAGTCGGCCGCTGGGCCACCCTCTGCCAAGGTACGGATACCTCGTTGATCCAAATTAGCTCGCACATCTGGAGGGATATTATTTCTAATATCTTCCATCAACATCAATTCTTTGAGTTTTTCCAGGTCAACATGAGCCTCCTCGCTTTCCACCCACTGGGTGAACAATAGGTGTTTCTTGCGGAAGTACTCCACATAGGTATCCAGGTTGGATTTCCTGTATTTCCTGAATTGTTGCTGGTAGGCTTCAGGAACAAGCCTGTAGAAAACTAGATTTAACTATATAATAATCCTTACTCTGACTCTCTCTCTTAAGAATGTCTGAAGAAAGGGGGTACAGTTATGGTGGACTGGCTGGTGAGGTTGTATAATATTTGTTTAAGAGAGGGTAGAGTGCTGGAGGACTGAAGGAGTGCCTGTATAGTTCCGCTTTACAAGGGAAAGGGGGACAAGTGTGAGTGTAGTAGTTACAGAGGGATCAGCTTGTTGAGTGTAGTTGGGAAGGCTTATGGGAGGATTTTGATTGAGAGGATTAGAAGAGGAACAGAGGGAGTAATTGGTGAGGAACAGATAGGGGTTGTGTAGATCAGAGTTTTGTGGAAAGGCAGATATGTGAGACAGCTATAGGAAAAGGTAAGGATGTTTTTTGGGCTTTTATGGATTTGGAAAAGGTTTATGACATGGTAGACAGGAAGGAACTGTGGGAGGTATTGCAGATATATGGGATAAGAGGAAAGCTGTTAAGAGTAGTCAAGAGTTTTTACAAGAGTAGTAGAGCTTGTGTTAGGATTTGAAATGAAGAGAGTGAATGGTTTGAGGTAAAGGTGGGACTTCATCAGGGATGTGTTATGTTGCCCTGGCTGTTCAATCTATACATGGATGGGGTGGTGCAAGAGATGAATGCAAGGGTAGTGGGTCAGGGGTTGGATATACATACATACATATACCAAGGCTTTTTCCCCCTTACAAGGGAGGTAGCCAAAAAGGAAAAGGCATAAAATCATTCCCACCCATTCCATCCCTGAATACACTCCACACCCCTCCACCCTCCCTCCCATCTTAGCACCTCCCGGATGACGGGTCATCCCTGCACCTTGTCCACTGCCCTGGGTCAGAAGCAGTGTCGTAAGACACAGCACATCCACACAGCAAGGCCGCTTCATTAAATCGGTGACCCCCACCTCTCCGTCCCCCCATTGCATAAAAGGAGAAGACGGGGAGAAATCCCTTTGGGCTGCGTCAAATTTTGCTCACACATACTACCTCACCACCCATCCCCCCGCACATTCCACCTCGTGCATCACAACATCATCCATATACAACCATTCTCCATTCACCCATGTCTTCTGTCCTCTCCCGTCCTTCCTCAACCGACATTCCCCTCTTCCCCAAAGCCCCCTTCACCCCATCCATCCACCTCATCCTAGGACGTCCCCTCATGTTCACTCCTTCCACATTTGCCTTCCATACCTCTTTTACTAGTCTTTCTTAACTCATACTTTCCATGTGTCCAAACCATCCTAATACTCTTTCATCAACCCTATCTCCCAACTCCCTTTCCACCCCTGTTCTCCTCCTCAACTCCTCATTTCTCACTCTATCTAGCCTAGTAACCCCCATCATACTTCTCAGACACCTCGTCTCAAACACATTCAAACTCCTCTCTTATGTTCCATGTTTCTGCCCCATACAGTGCTGTTGGTACAATCACTCCTTCATACAGTCTCCTCTTAGAAAAAGTAAAGGGTTGGATATGGTTAAAAAAAAAATTGAGAAAAGTGGGAGATAAGCCAGTTGTTGAAGTATCCTTCTTGAGGAAATGAGTTAGTGGGGAAGCAATTGCAGCAAAATTCCTAATAAACGTATGATAGTACCCTGCCTGACCAAGGAAGAACGTACATTCTCAACTGACTTAGGTATAGGGAAGTCCCTAACCGCTTTGACCTTATCATCAGTAATGTGAATACCATGTTTGTCAACAACATGACCTAGGAATTGGATGCTAGACTCAAGAAAAGACCAATTGGGCAAATTGAGTTTCAATCCAGCATCAGCAAACCATTGCAAGACAAAGGAACAACTTAGTGAAGTGGCTCTCCACATCTTTGGAAACTAAGATCAAATCATCCAGGTAAACAAAAAGTCTGTTGCCTATTAGACCATGAAAAATGGAGTTAATCAAGCGCTGGCAAGTCAAAGGAGCATTCCGCAACCCCATGGGGCAACGAAGCCATTCATAATGTCCATTGGGAGTAGAGAAGGCTGTGATTTTACGAGACTTCTCCTCCAGGGGTGTCTGCCAAAAACCAGCTTTCAAGTCTAAGGTGGTGAACACCGTATTACCAGTGCCAATGGACTGAAGAAGGTCACTTAGTACAGGCAAAGGGTAATGGTCAGGAATAGTGACCTTGTTAATTTGCCTATAATCAATAACAGGACGAAAAGATCCATCCTTCTTAGGCACCAGGAAGGGTGAGTTCCATTCTGAGTGAGACTCTTGTAAGACAAAATCCCCGGGTCCAGACAAAAATTTTCTGAGAGTGCTTAAGGAGTGTATATTTGAAATCTGTGACATGTTAACTGAAATATTTAATAAATTGGTAGACACTGGTTTTGTGCCTCGTGCTTGGGGGCAGGCAAACATTGTTCCTGTTTTTAAGGAGATAAATTGTCTACATGCAACTACAGGCCAATCAGTTTGACATTGGTTATAGTTTAAATTCTTGAATCAGTAATAGTAAATAGACTCAGAGAACACACTGAGAGATATAATTTAATTCGTGATACACAGCATAGTTTCTCCAAGGGTAAGTCGTGTGTGACTAAATTTCTATCCTTTTACACTAAAGTATATAAGGCATCAGACAACAATGATAATTAAAATGTGATTTACCTTGACTTTGGCAAAGCATTCGACAAGGTGCCACACCAGAGACTACTAAATAAAATCAAAGCTCATGGCATAGAACGAAAAGTGTTAGAATGGATTAGAGCTTGGACCAGTAACAGAAAACAGCAGGTCACCATAAATGGAATAAAATCTAGGTGGGGCAATGTTATTAGTGGGGTTCCCCTGGTCTCAGTTTTGGGTCCCTTGTTATTCATTATGAACACATACGACTTAGACAATGGGATAAATAGTGATGTTAGTAAGTCTGTGGATGACACTAAAATAGGATGCCTAATTACATCAGGAGACAAGGCAGAGATTCTGCAGGATGATCTTAACAAATTGTTCACATGGTAGGTGAAATGGCAAATGACCTTTAATATCTCTAAGTGTAGCGTGTTAAACATAGGGCTACACAACCCCGAAAATAGATACAGCTTAGATAATACATTTTTAGAGAAAACTGGGTGTGAGAGAGACTTGGGAGTTCTAGTGAGTCCTGACCTTAAAACCAGGAAACAGTGCATTAGCACCAGTAATAAAGCTAACAGAGCATTAGGTTTCATTGCTAGGACGTAACGAATAGAAGTGCAGAGGTAATTATCAAACTCTATCTAGTGATAGTTAGACCCATCTTTGACTATATGGTACAGTTTTGGTCTCCGTCCTATAGAATGGACAAATTCACTAGAATCAGTTCAGAGAAGAATGACCAAAATGATACATGGACTCAGAAATTTGCCTTACGAAGAGAGACTTAGGCACTTTAAACTCTCTGAAAAGATGCAGAGTGTGGGGTGATCTCATAGAGGTGTTCAAATGGATCAAAGGCTTTAACAAGGGTGATGCAAACAAGGTCATTATATTAAAACAACAGGGCAGGACTTGCAGTAATGGATATAAACTGGACAAATTTAGATTTAAGAAGGAAATAGGCAAGGATTGGTTTACTATACTCGTTGCATCGAGAAATGGCCATTAGGGTGGAGTACTGGGAGTCCCCCTGTGGTGCCACATATAATTATTTTATAATTTCATAATGTTGCCACATATAATTATATTATAATTTTTGTCACACACCACCACTGAGGTAAAAATCAAAGCAATGTTTTCTATACAAAGGTTTCGTTTCCTCGATTTTAGATATGGCATATGAGCAGGAGAGAGTGACGTTGCCGCTACATCTAATCTCTGGCCCCGCCCCCCTCACCCTGCATTCAGAAAACATTGCATCCACACTCCACACGCACGTTCTCGCCATGAATCCCCACGTGCGGCAACACCGGGAAATCTCGTAGCCCCGCCTTAGCGGTCATTTCTCGTTGTGCTGACTATAATAGGGTGGTCAACGAATGGAATAGACTTAGTAACCATGTAGTGAGTGCTGAAACTATCAGTTGTTTTAAGAAATGGTTAGACAACTTTATGGATGGGGATGACCGATGGTGATGGATATGGAGCTGCCTTGTGTAGGCCTTATAGTCTCTTGCAGTCTCCTTCATTCTTATGTTCTTATCACACCTAATACACCCCCAAAAGATGGTCAAACCATTATGTGCATATGCACAGGGAAAAAATTTGTCACATGCAACTTTCATGATACAAAGATGATCAGGGTAGATGCCCGATATTGCCAATTATATACCAACCCACCATATGCACATTTGTATATGTGCATAGTTGATCACCCACCACAACAGTGCACATTTACTAATAACATAAGAATGAAGGATTCTGCAAGAGACTATAAGGCCTGCACTAGGCAGCTCTGTATCCATCATCATCCATAAATTTGTCTAATCGTTTCTTAAAACAACTGATAGTTTCAGCGCTTACTACATGGTAACTAAGTTTATTCCATTTGTCAACCACCCTATAAGTAAACCAATTCTTGCCTATTTCATTTTTAAATCTAAATTTGTTCAGTTTATAACCATTACTGCAAGTCCTGCCCTGTTGTTTAAATATGATGACCTTGTTTGCATCACCCTTGTTAAAGCCTTTGATCCACTTGAACACCTCTATTAGATCACCCCGCACTCTGCGTATTTCCAGAGAGTGTAAGTTAAGGTGCCTAAACCTTTCTTCGTAAGGCAAATTTCTGAGTCCATGTATCATTTTGGTCATTCTTCTCTGTACTGATTCTAGTGAATTGATGTCCATTCTGTAGGACGGAGACCAAAACTGTACCGCATAGTCAAGGATGGGTCTATCACTAGAGTTTAATAATTACCTCTGCACTTCTATTCGTTACCGTCCTAGCAATGAAACCTAATGCTCTGTTAGCTTTATTCCTGGTGCTAATGCACCGTTTCCTGGTTTTAAGGTCAGGACTCAATAGAACTCCTAAGTCTACCTCAAGAGGACTAAAGGTATAAATCCACTCCCACCTATTTCATCCCCACATACTTCACTCCCATTCACCACCCCTCCCTCACTCTTTTCTTGGCTCCTCCTGGATGATGGGTCATTCCCTGCATCTTGCCCACTGCCCTAGGTCAGAAGCAAAGTATCAAGACACAGCACATCCACAGAAAGGCTACTTCATTTAATTTGGTGACCCCTCCTTTGATAGTAATAATAATACATACACCAAGTGTCATGTTCCATGATGCATCACTGATACAAAGGACGTGGGTATGGCGCCAAGCCACATCATAGCTAGGGCCACAGTGCCCGCCTTCTAAGTAAATTGAATAAAATGTTGGGTTACCTTAAATGTAGTAAGATGTATGATTATAACATAGGTAACTTACAGAAATATTTAGTTGCAGGAGATTTGCAGGCCAACGGCTAAGGACTATAAAAATGAAGCCTCCTGCCCTCTGAGGTCAGAGGTCACTATAAATGATGACACAAAGTAGCGCCCTTGCAAAATTTTACATGTATTCCTTCTTGTGTTAGATAGCTAGAGACTGGTAAATTGTGAGACTTCTTCACACAAAAATCAACATGTAGATTGTGTGGAGCTGGGCAAATAGTGATAGAATAGGCTATATTGGTACATATAAGCACCTGTGCCTGGCACTGGTGCCATGCGGCCATGGTATAAGTTAAGGTCTGTTCACACCCAACTTTGTTGTAAGTTAAAAACCATTTTGTATGTGAATTAAACAAGTTTTGTACATCACTTTTGCTATCCAAGAAGAAGTGAATATATCTATGAAAAAGGGAAAAAACTTTGTCCTGGCCTTAGACTTGAATTCGTTTATGGTTCCAACTTAATCTATATCTTTGATTTCTAACTATAATTTTTTCATTTGAACTTGTCAAGTTCAAATGAAGTCTTGTGTATTGTTTGAGCTTGGGCTATATCACTTAAGTTATTCCACATATACATCTATATGGGAAACTATTTCTTCACATCCTTTCAACATGTAGTCTTTCTTTATTTACTTCCATGATCTCTTAAAGCCCACCCATCTTTAATTAGGAGATCATGTCATCTCTTTCTCTTCAATCTTTAGTCATTCCTCATATAGCTTATCTGCCAGGCTGGAGACCAGTTTGGTTGCAGCCTTTTGTATTCTCTCAATCTTGCTTGTATCTTTCACTCTGTGTGGGGACCATATCATTGACGCATATTCCAGTCTTGAGTGTATTAGTGTTTTGATTAATTTTTTCATCTTTTCATCCATATAATGGAACACCACTTTAATCTTCTGCTGTAGTCCATACGTCTCTCCCACAATCCTGCAGATATGTCTGTCAGGTGACAGGTTGTTTTTTTATCAAGACTCCAAAGTTTTTCTTCTCTTTTGCTTTTGTAATGTGTTCACTTCTCAAGGAATAGTTAAAACAGGAGTTTGAAACTCCTGTTCAGTCTGCCATGACAGTTTAAAGTTAAACCTCATGACTATTTTCTAGTTTTTTGACAGACTTTAAATAATATACCAATAGTTTTGAATTAACTCTTCCATTTCCATGCAGTGGAACTATACATAATTATGTGTAGTTTTTGCTATTGCCAAGGTTGGTACTACCACCATGTGACCATTGTAACACTTTGTTAACTTGACTTACCTCTCTCTCTCTGTTTGGAGGAATCGATCACATAACAATCCTTAAATTATCTATGATAACAAAATAGAAGATTAAAACTATCTTCAACAAAATCAAGTCATGAGACATTATGTATAACAAATGTATTGTTTTAAAGCGGCAACATTCCATTTTTTGTGAGTGGGTGCATTATGTCAGTAAACATTAATTAATAATTGTAGTATTTTCTTTTATCCGGCCATACACTGTCCACTATTTTCTGTTGTTCCAGGACCAATATCTGCAGTACAGTATCGTTCTCGTATTCTAATGGTGTAAAATGACAGTTACAAAATACATATATATGGTGGTAATATTGTTAATTATTAAATTAGAGTAAAAATATAATTCTCATATCATCAGTGTATAAACCCGGTATCAAGGGAAATTGAGCTCTTCGGGACTTCGGTGTTGGCTGATCACTGTTGGACACGAAAAAAAGTATCTCCTAGAGTCCCAGAAGGAAAATACATTTGAAAATCACACAATTCTACATTTTAAAGTTAAGTTTCATTGAAATATCAACCTCATTTATTAGTTACAATTGTTTCAAAAGAATTGCAATAAATCAAAGAAAACGGTAGAGCAATAAACGAAATTTGTATTTTAATAATTAAAACATAGTAAGATGAATATTTTTTCTATTTCATATCCTTTTGTGTGTATACTAATGCAAGAATCCCATAAGTAATTATACAAGCCACACTACCGCGACCATCATGAACATACATTGAAAATGAGAAAAAAGAGGAATTTTATTTATTTTAGTCATCCCTAAATCTTTAAAGTGCGCATTTGAATTAATTTGTGAATTTGCAAGACACCGGAATACAAAACAAAAAAGGTAATCTAAAATTTTTTCTGCATAAAGAAAAAAGTAACACTGCTATTTGGAATATCTGTCAAGAATTTTATGTCCAATTTTATTTATGTTTTTTTTTTATGACAATTTAGTCAAAACAACGAGTCATCAAAACGATAAATATACAATGATTACAAACTACATTATACAAGAAGTAAACTTAAAATCATGCATAAAAATACAAAATTATTTTTAATATTAAAGCTCATTTAAAGCTAATCAAATTTAAATTATATCGATGTGGAATAGAAGGGATAATAAAATTTGGTAATTTTTTAGAAGTACACACCTACGCGATATAGCAATAAAAAATTAATTATCTTTGTAAATTATAATACATCAATGTTATATGCGATTTTCTTGGGGGAAATCAATAATAAAAATGATGACATCAAGTAAACATAACCAAATAGAACAATTTAATTGAATCTGTGTGACATATTGAAGAAAATGAATTGCAAAAGCAGTGTATTGCTTATAATTTAGCATTTAATGTGTATAAAAAGCATATTTTCATTGATGGACGCAGTTCCACGCAAATTAGGGTGATCGCGGCGGGAATAAAGAACGACCATTTAACAGACGAAGTAAGTTATCACATTTGGATAAGGTGTTCTCGCGTATTCATGTAACAATATTCTTAAACCATAATATTTTTATTAAGAATTATTGTTTCAACCATGAGGAACTTAATTACTTCAGATATGAAATGTTGATGGCAGAGGGAGTACATTAGTGTGAATTCTCTCCTAGTCACTAGCTAGTGCTGGGGTCAGAGGGCTCCCTTTATTTATAGTTTATAAGATGGATAGCTGAGTCAAATTATACAATAATGATAACGATGATAATTTCTACTTAGAGTTTTATTGTATGGAAACATGTAGCTCTTCAGCAATTACCCTTGGGCTTTCCTGCTCGGTAGATCTCTAGAAAGGATCAGCCATCGGCAAGTGGTGGTCTTATGATGGACGTCGGAGAGAATCGTTTCCATGCCACCATTTTTTAAAACCTGTTAACTCCCTCGCCTCTTTCTGGAGGTGTAACACCCAAGGACACTACATCTTAAGGCTTGGGCAAAAATTGTGCTCTCTATTAGAATTGAATGTACCTCCCATACATTTTCATAACAGGAGTGGTGACAACTAGCAAGTAGACCCTAGTAAAACTCCAGAATCATTGAAACAGATATTTAACATGGAACTTACATTGTCTGATAACTCCTAACCTAATATAACCTAACCTAACAACCTAATGTAACCATTCCATAGAAAAAGTAGATCTGTCAAATGCAAAAAGAAAGATAATGAATGTGTTTGTGTGGTACTGGAATAGAACCTATAAATAATAAATTTATAATAAACCACTGACATAGGAACAGTCCCACATTAACACAATACAGACAGCAGTCCAACATTTCTTCTTAGAAGAAACTTTTAGGGGGCTCGAGGTCTTCTGCTGACTATTTTGGGTTGCAATTTTCATTTAGATGAAATTTAAGGGAATAACTAGTATAACTATTATTATCAGTGGAAAGAAATGGTAAATTGTTGAATTAGTATTAGAGTTACTACACAGCCACAGCCCAAGGTAATGTTTAGATAATGGATTACTTAGTATTATCATATTCTAATACATATGAGTGTGTATTTTCCAGAGGAAGTTTTATATATTAGCATGTCTTGTAGTATCCCATATCCTGAACTTACTTAACTGCAATATACCTTTACATAGAATGTGTACCATTTCAGCTAGTAATTCATTGTGAGGGTTTTCTTGTTTTGTTACTCTGGTTCCTTC
Organism: Oratosquilla oratoria; assembly: GCF_046742065.1. NCBI lineage: Eukaryota > Metazoa > Arthropoda > Malacostraca > Stomatopoda > Squillidae > Oratosquilla > Oratosquilla oratoria. The sequence goes on from NC_134782.1 coordinate 10,803,204, forward strand.
TCCCAAATTTTTAACTTGAAACTATTCTTATGTATTATAAAAGTTTCATCATTATGATGATGCAGCCTGTAATCAGCATTACACTGAAGCACTGGATAAGAATTAATTGATTTTATATTCCTGTAGGGTCTTCTAGGTGTTAGAATCTGCAGCTATAACATGCAACATGATGCACTTGCAACTCAGTGCAAAATTGAGGAACAGAGATCATGCAAGACTTAAGAACATGGTAACCATGGAAGATACCCAAAAAACAAATGAATTTCAGAGTGGCAGTAAGGAATTTGTACTTTTGTATTTCTAAAATCCATTAATTCAGTTTTCTCTTAGCAAGATAAGTCTTGGAATATATAGAAATGTTACATTTTGATAATGATTAAGTGTTTTTATTGTTTATTTTCATTGGTCATGCACAAGTCATGTTTTCTTTTCATACATGTATTATGCAACCCTTGATTATTGAAAATATTGAACTGAGTTGAAAGTTGACTTAACACTTTAGTAAAATATATATTTATATATTTTCTCACAGATTCAGAACACAGAGGACAACATATAGAAGTTGGTGGAACATGAAGTGCAAACCTACTTCAGCAACATGCCTGATTAAGTTCTTTATATTCCTGCTCTGTGTGAGCATTTTATTTTTCCTTCTTGCTTTGAGAGAGTGGATGTATACCAGGAATCCCACAGCAGTAAAAATGGGATGGAACAATGGAACAGGAGGTAGAGAATCTGTTGATTTAATTTTATTTTAAAACTTGCAAATGTGCATCAAGTGGAGATATTCATAGTAAATTAACTGGAAGGGGTTTTGTTGTGGAGATTAGGCTATTTCAATTTGATAGAATTTGCTCTTAGGTATTGATAAATATATAACAATGGGTTGACTAGTATGTGCTTGAGATAATATGTTACTGTCATGTTAGTTTTTGTTTAGACACCATATTATTGTTGAGCAGAGGTAGGTATGTTTTATAATGAATATTTAAATGATATATGTTATGCCACCACAATCACATATGCACCTTTGTAATGGAGGTGGCCCTTTCAAAGCATGCCTTGAGTCTTTACGGGAGAAAAATACAAAAAGGAAGATCTCTAGTCCTCATACTTCACTCCATTTATTTGCATGTTGTGACATGCATGGGAATACACTGGTAGCATTCATATCCCCCTGCCATAGGAAATGGGAAAAAAAGTTGTATCATAGGAATGGTGCAGGAGAATTTTATGAAGGAACAACAGAAGGAAGATATAGTAAAAGTTTGGCTCAGCATTCCTGCTGTGTGTGAAGATTTGTTGCCCTAGATGCAACCATCACAGAAGACACTGAGCATCTCATCCTACACTGCCCTACACTAATTATCCCTAGACAACAATACTTCTTTCCTGAGTCACCTATTGACCTGTCAGGTAGCTGTTGCCAGTTACCTGAGAGCCATGGGTTTCCTGCAAGAGAGACCTGGGGCAGTGGATTGATTGAATGATCAGAGATTTATCTTTGAACACTAAAGAATACTGCACAACTATGGCCCTTAAGGGTCCCACTAAAGTAATATTTAGAAGTGTAATTTGAGGATTATTTATGTGCCACCCTTGCAGCACATAAGATTTTATTACTATTATTATTATTCTTTTAACCGTAGGTCACCCTAAGCTGGCATTCACTTGAACAAGAATAAGAAAATGTAAAAAAAACAAAAAAAAAAACAGAGATCCAAAAGAGGTTAATAAAGACTATTTTTCTAACCATTTTTGGACCACAGGTTTCAATTAACTTAGTTTCCATAATCTTACAATATTAACCTGATTAAACTCCTTAAATGTGTTATAAAAGACCCAGTGGTCTGAAAGAGGCATGTTACAATGGAGTTCTGTTCTTGTGCAATGTTGTAATCCAATTTTTGGGGTAAGAACCAGCCTAAATAAGCACTTTCCATGGTGAATGCTTACCTTTTCTTCAATAAACTGACATCAGAAGAGTTTTCCTTATGCTTGGGAGCCATAATGAAGGGCCGAAAGTTTCCATAAAATTTGAGCAAATAAGAGAAAGAATGTTAAGTAGTACAGTAATCTAAAATGGCACATCCTTCCTCTGTCTTCACTTGATGAAGTATTCCTTGACTATGCTTACCAACTAGTTCTTTGTATTATGAAAATGATAAATGAATGGGGAAAAAAGTCAGCAAAGGGGGCAAGCACTGCCAGTGTTGTAACCACAAAACGGCAGAAGTTTAGACTGTCACAAATCAAGACCTCTGTATTATAAAGACAATCTAGAATCACATTTCTTATAGATTTAGAGGTGTGCCATCAATACATAAAGAGTTGAGTCTCTGCTAATATTAGTTTTAGGTCCAAGAAAAACCACCATCTAGTCTTCCTGATGTTTGTATATATTTGTTTTCATGGATATTAGTAGTCCACCAGTGCGTGAATATTGAGGTGTCACCATCTTGGCCATGATGGTTGGTACATTATTGTTGGAGACTTAGTGTAGTATAAGTTGTAATGGTTCAGTTTCATTTTGCTCAACAGCAGAACACTTAGTAATATTGTGTATCTGAAAAAGGGACTGTTCATGAATGATTATTGCTATTTAATGAAACAAATTTTTGTTTGCACAGCCCCATAACAACTATGTGCCACAGTGAAATTCTGTACTCTAGTTTTTGTGGTCAACAATACATATTTTGATAGAATCCCTTTATTAATTTCAAGAGAAGATTTTCATTATCAAATTATTTTTTTCACATCTTTATAATGCTTTATAAATGGGAACTAGGTACTTGAGGGTATGTATAAATTTTTAAGAAATAACACAATAAGAAGTGAAAGGATCAGGGTACAGATGGAATTGGGAGAAAGATTAAAATAGGCCAACCTGAAGTGGTGTGGTGATGTTATGAGAATGGATGGAAGTAGATATCCTTACAGGATACATGAATCAGTGGTGTAAAAAGTGGGAGTAAGGGGTAGGCCAAGGAAAAAGTGGAGTGAGTGAATATAGTCATTAGAGCACTGTTTCCCAACCCTTGGGTCGTCAATCGTTTTTCCTGGGGTTGCAAAGACATCTTGTATGCTAGATTTTTTTTGTTGAAAAATCATATGAATTCAGTACAATAACAATGATGATATTAACACATATACAAATAGATCAGTGGGGTTGTGGTCATATCATGAGGATCATATTGGGGACACCTGAAAAAAAGTTTGGGGAACACCGCATTAGAGCATGTGGTTAGGATGATGAACAAGTGAAAATGTGTGGGAGTGATTTAGAATTGGAGAAAAAAACATATGTGTACATATATATAGATATATATATATATATATATATATATATATATATATATATATATATATATATATATATATATATATATATATATAATATATAAGGAGGCTTGGTGGCCAAACGGGGTAGGGTGTCATTATTTGCAGCAAAAATTGAGGGGATGGCGGTTCGAACCCTACCACAGGCAAAGTTGAAAAAAGGGCATGGTTCATTAGATTTTATGCTACAGTGTCCTCTGTACAGGGCACTGCCTTAACCTCCCAATATCTATATCATCATCATCATCATCATCATATATATATATATATATATATATATATATATATATATGCTAATAAACACTGGTAACTTGTGTTCAATTGTACAAGATTGAGCAATGATTAAAGAAAAATTTAAGTAAGCAAAGTGCTTTTGTGTATTTACATCTTCAGTGCAAAGTACATCTACTTTTGCATTAAATATATAAATACACAAAAGTGCTTTGCTTTGTAAAGTTTTTCTTTCCCAGTGGTCACTTTTGCATATGCCAGTACAGGGTGTTCGGGATAAATTTGATATATTTTTTTTAATCTTCTGTCATTTCAGAACCATTTGAAGGATTTAATAGCAGTGAAGTGCAGTGGAGAGCTGATTCTGTGTACTATTGGTGGGTGTGAGAGCTAGAGAGCATGGACAACTGGAAAGCACTGGAATATTGAAAGAGTGACCTGCATCATGATGATTTGTGCCGGATTAAAAAATTCAGAAATCTTAGCTGCAGCTCAGTGCTCCTTGAATACTGTGAAGGCCATGAGATGTGAGCTGGAGAATTGTGACGGAGATGTGGAAGCAGTGGCTAGCAGGAAGGATCATAGCAGGCATTCTGACTCTGTCTGCACAATGAAATTCATCAAGAAGCTGCAGAAAAAAAAAGTGCAGCAAGATCCAGGCAAGGCAATGCAGACCTTGGCAAGAGAGATGTAGCAACTATGAGGTGCTGAATGAGGATCTTTGTTACTCCTCATACAAGAGATGCAAGGGCCAACTACTCACTGCCAAGGCCCAAGAGAACTACCTTATGAAACCCAAGAAACTCCTCAACAAGGTGAAACGCCCAGTTGACCCGGGGATGCTCGGGTTCCTCTCAGACATGAAGAACTTCTGCCAGGACCAGTTGCACAATGCACAGAACAACAGGTGGCTAGCCTACAGTCCCATGATTCATGAAGACCAGGTTCCCTCAAATTGTGATGGTCTTTGAGTGTGTTTCCAGCGAAGGCCATGTCATGCCCCCTACTATCTTTGAAGAGGGACTCAGACTTACTTCAGATGGCTATATTGAATTGCTGTCCACTGTTGTCAAGAGTTGGGTGGAGAGGGTGGCTATGGGAAGACCATATGTGTGGCAGCAGGATTCAACTATATGTCACACCTCCGGAAAAAAACCCAGATATGGCTCTCTGAGACCTACAACTTCACCAGTCCCAAAATCTGGTTCCCCATCTCGCCTGATTGCAACCCCATGGACTATTATGTGTGGTGTGCAGTTGAAAAAAGACACCAATCATACCACCTACAACACCAAGGATGAGCTGATTGCCAAGATCAAACTGGTGTTCAGGCATCTCTTGAAGGACACCATGAAGGCCGTATGCTGTAGGTTCAGGTCCCGCCTGGAGGCCATGGTGGAGGCTCAGGGTGGCTTCTTTGAGTAAGCTGTATTTGGCAATAGATCCTCTAAGAGAAGCACTTTTTTGAGAATACTTGATTTTTTGGCCAAGATATGACATTTTTCTTTCCTTTCCAAAAGTGTCAAATTGATCCTGAACACCCTGTATGTGTGTATATATATATATCACATCCACAGCCTAGCTTTGGATGTGCTGTGTTGCTTGTGACCCAGGGCGATGGGTGAGATGCAGGGATGACCTGTTGTCCAGGAAGAGCCAAGATGAAAGGGAGGGAGGGGTGGTAAATGGGGTGAAATGGATGGAAGTGGAATTATGCCTTTTGACTTTGGCTACCTACCTTGTAAGGGGGAAAAAGCCCTTGATATATACATGTATATATATATAAATATATATATATATATATATATATATAGTATATATATATAGTATATATATAATATATATATTATATACATAATATATATATATATATATATATGTATATATATATATATATGTATATATGTATATATATATATATATATATATATATGTATATATTTATATATATTTATATATGTATATATATATATATATATATATATATATGTATATATGTATATATATATATATATATGTATATGTATATATACATACGTATATGTATATATATATATATATATATATATATATATATATATATATATATATATATATATATATATATATATATATATATATATATATGAGCACCAGGCTGAGCCTGACCCCACTATGTGTGGGCTCAGCTCTTCAGGTGAGCTCATTTTGCTTGCAGGTGCCTTCAGCCAATCAGTTGTCTCCTGCTGTGACATCACCACTCTTGGCCAATCAGTCATCTTTGTTGCTGTAACATCTACACTATCTCAGCCAATCAGGGGCAGGATGGGATGCATCCCCTTGAGGGATTTCTGGTTTCTGGTCCAGTATAGATTATTATCAACAGGAATTCTTTTATTAGTGTATATATATATATGTGTATACACAGTCTGGGACATATATATTTCATTATTTTTAATCTGGCTCCTAAGTTTTTGTCCCCCACTGTATATATATATATATATATATATATATATATATATATATATATAAGACTTATTAACCCACTGTCAGAGAATAGGGTAAACAGAAGATCCGTATATTTCGACCACTATCTACAGTCCTCTTCAGCAGGTAGATACATAGAGTTGAGTACATGAATCGATATACTGTAGCTAAGAGGGGTACAGTTAGGGGACAGGGAAAGGGGGGACAGCAAGGTGAAGTCCGGTCGCTTTTGGGATGAATTTATTTGCAGCCATCCAAATTATACAATCAGAGGACCACTGACCTTTTGTAGTATTGAAATTTGGAAGATGTTTTATCAAGGAGGATTCAATATTTTTTCTTCGAAAACTACAGTAGAATTTGTAGATGATAATGGCATTATTCCAGTCCTTGCTGTTGTGTAGGAACACTGCAGAATTCTCTTGGCCATATTTGATGAAGTTTTCATGTTCCTTGATTCTTGTTATTAAATCTCTTCCTGTTTGGCCCCAGTACACTTCATTGCATCCTTTGTAAGGTAGTTTGTAAACCTTAGGGCTGTTGTCCACATTCATTCTGCGATGTACATTCACTATTTTCCTATAAATACTGTTAGGGTAATTGAATATAATTTTAATTTGGTTGTTAGGTAGTATTTTAGAAAAGATGTTAATAGACTCATTGTATGGTAATATGATATGACACCAGTTGAACTTATTTTCATGGTAGGGTGTCTTATAAAAATTACTTTTTGCCTTCCACAGAGTTTTGGATAAAAACCATCCTGGATATTCTAATTTTGAAAGTTGTGAGCTCACCAGTACTAACTCTGTGTCCAAATGTTGTGGACCACATATCCTAAGAGCTCTTAGATATAGACCAGTTAAGCTGCATTTAATATTATCCAGTTGATGACTGAAGAAATGTAAGCAGCTGCCAGGGTGGATGGGCTTCTTATACACAGAAAATGGACACCTGATCAATATATCCAGAAATGTGATTTTCCCTCCTACCCATTCCTCCTTAAAATTTACTCTGTGAGCTAGTTTATCAAAACAGACATTGAAAGTGCCCCATTTCTTATCCCAAACAGTAAAAATGTCATGAAGACATCTATACCAAAACATATCAGCTGGCTTAATGTCAGGTAATAGTACACATTCAAAATATTCCATATATAAATTGGCAAGAACTGGAGAAAGATTGGAACCCATGCTGCATCCATATTTTTGTCTGAAATAAGAATCTTTGAAAGAAAAAACATTAGTATTAAGACATAAGCAGGTAAGACTAATAATTTTTTAAACTAAAAGTGGGAGTTGATATTGATGCAGTTTGGTTCCAAAAATCTTAAGACCTCTTCAATGTTAACATTAGTAAATAAGGAAACTATGTCATAGTTTCCTTATTTACTAATGTGAATATCGATTTGAAATTATTGTTCATAATTTCTGCCATTTCTACTTCTGTATATTCATAATTTTCCAGGTGCAGCTTTTCCATTTCTTGTTTATTTTTTAGTTTACTATTTACGTACTTGTAAAATAGTTTAGGTTGCTCCTTGCATTTTTCTATTATATCTCTTTCATAGTTTCTCTTTTCATCTCTGCATATTTTTACATAATCATTACTTAGTTTGATATGTTTGCCATTTACTTGTTTTTTTGTCTTTTTTTCCATCTTTTCCAAGCTTTGTCTCTTTTATCCTTAGTCACACTACACTTTTTGTTGTACCAGCTTTTTATGTATACACTTTCTTGCTTTTGTTGTGGTATATATTTGTTCATTCTCTCATTATAAATTTCTATTAGTATATTCCATTTCTCTTCCATCTTTGTTTCTTCATTTTGGAATTTATCCCAGATTGCATTTTGAAGGAATTTTTTGAGTATCTCAAAATTAATTTTGTTGTACATTAGTCATCCTTTTCTATGTTTCTCATTTCTTCTTAAGTCCATCTGCTCTTTTAGTTCGAATTCTATTAGTACATGGTCACACTTCCCTATTGAAGTTTTGTAATCAATTCTGTCCATAATTTCAGGCTCTGACATAAGTATTAAATCTAGTCTCAATGGTTGCTCATTGTTTCTGTATCTGGTATTTTCTTTTATCCACTGAGTCATTGTGTATTCAATGGTCATATCAAGTAGTATGTTTCCCTAGAGGCCTTCTCCACCCTTCACTGTCATTTCTTCCCAACATATTTCTTTTGAATTAAAATCACCCATAATTACTATATTTCCTCTTTCAGTATATTAGTTCATATTTTGTATCTTCCAACAGTTTGGAATGATCGCTTTCTGTCCAGGACTGTGTTTTGGGGGGCACATACACTACTACAAATTTTCTACTTTTCATGTAATTGCTTTCAACTTGTACCGTAATTGATTCTACATTGTTTTTTTCCTTCTGTTATCTTTGTCACATTTAAGTCTTTCCTAGTCAAAATAATACTCCCCCACCCATTCAGGAGGTCCTAAGATAAGAGGGAGAGTGGAGGGGTGTGGTGTGTATTCAGGGATAGAATGGGTGGGAATGATTTTATGCCTTTTTCTTTTTGGATACCCCCCATGTAAGGGGGAAAAGGCCTTGGTATATGTATGTATTATTTGTCTAACAGTTGTATAGATCTTACTCCACAATATTTGGTGGTAGAGGACTTTTTAATTTCATTTCTACAATTCCCATTATGTCTGGTTTTTCTAATGCCAGATAGTCATTTAATTCATTCAGTCCTGAAATCATTCCATCTATGTTGGTATAGGCTATCTTTAATTTGTTCCTTTCTCATCCTTTTTTGTCTGCTTTGTATCCTTTTTTTTTTTATATACCACTTTCTCAGCCTTAGGTCCACCACTCTCCCCAAAAAAATCATTCTTTTCAGTCTCAGTTCTATTTTAATTCTTTAATTTGCTTCATTTGTAAGTTCCTTTTTTTTCTCTTCATCACTCATTTTTTTTATCCATATACTTTTGTAATGTTCACTATTTGATAGTTTTGTTCTAGATAGTACTTCCTCTGCTATCATTTGAGACCTAAGTTTTACTTTTAGTGGCCTATATTCTTTTTCCTTTGAGTATTTTCCTGTTCAATATGTTTCCTCAATTTCTTTATATTTTGTCCTTCCTCTTGAATCTCTTTCAGAATTTCTTTAGCAATCTCTTTCTCCTATTTTTCTCTCTTATATCTAGGAACATCATGCTTCTCTTTAATACCATAGATTACAATGCATCATTTTTTATCCTCCGTGTCCCTGACCTAATTGCCTTTCTCCTTAATTACTTTAATTACTGTTTCCTTATCATTTTTCTTGACTTGCTGCTCCACTATTTCTTTAAAAGATAATTTTTTACTTTCCTGTTCTACTTTCCACTGTTTATTTCTTGGAAATAATTTTCTTTGGTCTTCTCTTCCACTTTCTCAGTCACTGCCTGTATTTGAGCCTTCATTTCTTTCTTTAATGCCTTATTTTTTTATATTCTAATTTTTCAATCTTTCATTTTCTCCCTTGATCCTATTTAGTTCCTTTTTCAAATCATCTATCTCCCTGTTATTCTCTTCATTGGCCTTTCTTAGCAGGGCTACCTCTTTGTACATCACTTTATACTCACTTTTGAGTTTGATTATTTCATCTAATAAGTCGTTGATTTCTCTATTTCTCATCATATTTTTAATCCTGGGTTCTCTATCTATCTCTATCCCTCTGTACATAATTCCACCCTCTCTGTCATAACCGTTTTATTTTTTCAAACCTTTGGTACATCTTCAGTGTTTCATTCAGGCATGTCCTTTTGGGGATCACCCCCAGAGGTGATTCCACCTTACTTATGTCCAGGCATCTCTTCATTGGTTCTTTATCTCTTAAATTGCCATTATTTTCTTCCATTTTTAGAGTACCTGACCAAGAAAAAAAATAATAAAGACACAAAGACAGTTACATTTTTTGGTCACTCATAGTACACTTCTCCCTTCCCAGTTTTTAGTAAACACAACTAGGGCTGGTTTCAAATTCGTAAGTCAACAAAGCACTGTTTAACGCTTCGGAGCTTCTTTTCATATGTCCTACTTCAACCGCTGCTGGAACATGTATGTGTGTGTGTGGAGAGGGGGGGACTGTAGTAGTAGCATGATGTCCCATGATAAGAGTGTAACAGGAATGAGAGGGTTGTAACTCTTACTAGGTAATAAGATGCAGTCTTCATATAGCATTACCAGAAGGCTTAAAAGAAACATGAAGAATGGGGTTTGAAAAGGATAAGGATTTTCCTTTCCCATGTCTAACTACCTTGCTTTCTGGGTAATGATTGCTTGGATGAAAAAAGAATTACAATGCCTAAATCACATTATTAAGATTCTCCTTTCTTTAGTGTATTATGAGTGGGTTGTATTGCTATAGTTTGACAACTTGCCCATAGAATTGCTACTGCAAAGTTATCCACAGGGATCAGTGATGGGTATTTATATGTGGTGGTCCTGTAAGATTGATCCATGACACTTCAACTCTATTTCTTATCCCTTTTCACACATGGAGAGCTGACAACTGGCAACTGCTCCCCTCCTACTGCTTTCAGCCAGTGACCAAGAAACAGTCCCACACCAATACAACACAGACAACATTCTAAAGTTTCTTCCCAGGGAGATCTGTAGGAAGACCCAGGAACTATTGCCAGCCACTGTAAGGTTGCAGGTTTCCCACTCGTGAAACTCAAGGCAGTAATAATTATAATCAATGCACAAATTATTTCAAAGTTCATATTGAGTTTATGGGTTTTATTATGTTTTTTTTTTTTATCTATTTATTAATTTTTGTCACTTCCAATGTATGTGCTTTGCAGTGTAAAAAATATCTTTAGAAAAATCTTCCATTTTGGATTTGCCATTTGAAGCTAGTACATTTGTGTAACAATTTTTGATACAAAGAAGCTGGTACAGGAGACCACATGCATGTTTAGGTTTTGGAATAGTAGATTAGTTAATTTGCTTAGCTGATGTCCTATATTAACACACTAGGAGAAATATGCCATTTAATTTATGCCTTTTGGTATGTTCTCTACAGAAGTTTAGATGTATTAAAGAAGATAACCTAATTGTGCAATATTGATACCTTTAACCTGATGATATACACCTTGTCTAAATACAGGAATGAATAATACAAATGATTCAGTTGTATATTTCACTTTTAGGCCTACAGAGAAAATGTGGTCTTTATAAGTTCTTATATAGTTGTATATTTTGTATAGTATAATTACATGTTCTTCCATATACTGTATAATGATAATAATCATTGCCTCAACTTTTGCTGACTGGAAACCTGCAGCCTCACATTGGCTGGCATGGTCCTCCCATAGATCTCTTTGGGAAGCAACTTTGGATTATTGTCTCTGTTGAATAAGTGTGGCACAGTTTCTGTGTCACTGACTTATAGTAGTGGGATGGGAACAGTCACTTCTTGGCAGCCCTCCACATGTGAAAAGGTAGAGGAAATGCAGTTGAGGTTCATGGAGATCTTGGGCCTGGTTTGGAGATGGAGTATCAGTTCTTTGAGGCTGCTCCTCCAGTTGAAGGTAACGATGTTCATGGATTTTAAAAATAGGCAGCAGGGATATGGTTCTCTCTGATGTTCAACTTGCAGGACCACCCATAACAGGTACCTGTCATTGGTCCTTTGTGCAGTCATATCACAGAAATAATGTACATTATGTATCTTAATTCCATACTTGCAGGAAAATGTGATCTTGAAATTTCTTCCATAGTAATATATTTTGCGTAGTACAATTACATGTTCTTCCATAGATTATGCAGTCATATCACAAGAATAAGTTATATGAATTTATGCCTTATATGAAGAGTGATTTGTTGGTATAGAATATGTATTTTTATGAATAGTTTTAATTGTGCTGAGTTTGAAAAAATAATTTTTACATGTAGGAAGTTAAACTTTCAAGGACAAAAATGTTAAGCTATAGAATCTTTTCTGGAAGTTTATAAATAGAATATGAGAATACAAATACTTCTTTTAATTTATGAAACCTTGCCCTATCTGTGATCATAAAACGTGCTTGTTTTTGGTTCAGTCTTTAGCTCATTCATTAACAGTACTCCCATCATCTAAATAAAATAGTGTACTATTAGCCAGAAAAAATCTACAAACTACATCACCAAAAGTTTGACTGAAGTAGTTATAACCCTCTCAGTACTGCAATGCTCCCTTAATTGAACAAGTTTTGCAATAAAAAAAAAAAAAAAAAAAATCCAACATGTCATATCATTTCAAAAGAGTAGAAGGAAATAGGTGACCCAGTTGTTGTTTCTGGATGACACTGCACTTGTACCTGAGTCAGAAAATTGAATGAAACAGTGGTGGCGTTTAGGAGGGTAGGTGAGGGGAGAAAGCTGAAAGTAAACGTGAGTAAAGTAAAATGATGAGATGTACAAGGGGTGAAGGTGGCAATGAGTTGGAGATAAGGTGAAAGGGAAAGTTTTAAGTAACAAGGGTCACATGTAGCAGGGAATGGAGGAATGGGGGTAAAGATGAATTGTAGAGTAAGGAAAGCAAGAAATTGTCTGGGAAAATGAAAAATGTCATTTGGAATAGGTATTTGATGATGAATGCAAAGAAAAGGAGTGGTTATGCCCAGAGCACTGTATGGATTGCAGACTTGGAATTTGAAGGAACCTGAATGTGTTTGGGATGAAATGTTTAAGGGGTATACTGGAGAGGTTTATGAGGATAGATCAAGTAAGAAATGTGGAGGTGGGGTGGAAAGAATTGGGAGATTGGGTGGATCAAGGCATGCTGTGATGATTTGGGTATGTGAAAAGAATGAGATGAAAAACTAGCCAAGAGTATAAAAAGCTAAAGTGGATGGATAGGGTGAAGGGGGATTGAATACAAGAAGAATGTCTGTTGAGCAAGGAAGAGAGAGGGCAAACTATGGGTATGGGTTGAGAGTGGTTGTAAGTGGAAGAAGAAATAGTGCACCTCAAAGGGATTTCTTGTCTGTTCTGTATATTTATTGACTAGATAATGTGCGTGTGTGTGTGTTTGGCCATGTATTGAAGTGGTGGTGGTAAACCAACTTTGACAGTTAGGCAGTGCTGTGGAGGTATTTGCCTCTGATTTGAGCACAATGGGCTAAAATGGATGGGGCAATGAATTGAATCCTGAATGGGTTTATACTTTGATTCAGCCACCCATTTATAAAGGGGAAAAGACCTTTTGGTACATGAAACATGGCATAGTAAAGTACAAATCTTAAATCACTCCCCATTCACTCCTAGCTTTTACCCTTTCCCTTCCTTCTGCAACAGACATTCTTCTTGCATCCAGTGCCCCCTGTACCCTGTCCACCCACTTCATTCTTGGTATTCCCCTCAAGTTTCCTCCACCCATTTCTGCTTTTTACACTCATTTTGTTAGTCTGTCTTTACTCACTTCTCTGATGTGAAAAAGTTAACATGTTGATTGATTTCCCATCATTGTCTAAAGGAGGTACAGTTAAACAGATGATAAAATATCTTTCAAAACAGCACAGATGCATATTTGAACTAAAGTTGTGTGGTGTTTTCTTTGAGAGTATGTTTTCTTCCAGATGTGGAGAAGATACATTCACCAGAATTCCAGAAGTTGATAAAAGGCCTTGATCCAAAGTTGTGTGACAGGAATGTCTGCGAAGAAATTCTCCCCATGAAAACTGCATCATATCTAAGTTCAGGACATCATAAGTCTGTCTACAGGTATGATAAATTGGAAAAAAGTTTTGCAGAATCATTCTCTCCATTATTTTTAAATGGAATGGTGATAATACTTTTTGCCTTGTTTTAGTGTGTAAGGGTCAGGAATGGAAGGAGTGAATGTGGTTGAGGTTAAGGTGAGGCTGCAACAGGGTTGTGCAATGTCATCATGGTTGTTCAATTTATATATGGATGGGTTGTTGAGGGACATAAATATGAGGTTGCTAGGGAGGGGTGAATGAGAGCGGAGGGAAACAGTATATGCTGCTTGCAGATGGCACTACATTTTCAGCTAAATCAGAGGAGAGACTGAAGCAGATGATGACAGAGTTTGGGTGGATATGTAAGAGGAGAAAACTGAAGGTAATGTAGGCAAAATTAAAGTAATAAGATGTACAAGGTGGTCGGAAGTGTATTTAAAGTGTGAGCCAGGTAGAAATGGGAGGCTTTAAGTATTTGGGATTACATGTGGTAGGGAATAAAAGAGTGGAGGATAAGGTGAATTCTAGCACAAGGGAAGGGAGTAAATGTCTGGGAGATATGAAACTTTTGATGAAAAATAGGTATCTGGCAGTGAATGCAAAGAGAAGATTTATATTAGAATGAGTGTGTCCACACCACTGCATAAAACAGGATGCACAAAGGAAAAGGCTGAAAGTTTTTGAGATGAATTGTGTAAGAAGTATGGGAGGTGTTATGAGGATAGAATGAGGAATATGGAAGTGACTTGGAGATTGTTGGTGAAAAGAGGGCTGTGCAATGGGGTAGATCAAAGATGGCTGAGATGGCTTGGGCATATGGAAAGAATGATTGAGGAAAGATTAGCAAAAAGGAATGTGGAAAATAGATATGGACAGAGTGAATTTGAGGTGAAAATCAAGAAGGAAATTAATAGATGGGGTGAAGGAGATATTGGATGGAAGAGGAATGTCTGTTGAACAAAGAAGAAAGAGTGCAAAAAGATAGGAGTAAATGAAGAGTGGTTTTAAACAGATAAGGAAATGACAGGAAGTGAAGGGATGTTCTTGTCTACTTCGGAAATTTCTCAAGTAAATGAAGGGGTGGGTTCCCATTTAATGAAATAGTAGAGGGAAACTAGCTCTGGCTGTTGGATACTGCTGTTGAAGTGGTGTATTTTGCTGCATTGCCTTTGGACTGAGCAGTGTGGGAGGGGACAAGGATGACCCTTCATCCATGAGGTGTTAAGATGGGAGGAATGAGTAGCTTTTGGATGGGTATATGGTGGGTGTGTGCTTTGACTTATTCCCCATAATGGGGAGAAGGCCTTTTGGTATATGTATACAGGATATTAATTGTGCATTGCCTGTAACCTGATTGGTGTGATGGGGAACATCATCTGTGATGTGCTGAGATGGAAGAGGAGGTGAATGGGTTTTGGTTGGTGTGGAGTGGGTGTATGCTTTGACTCAACCCCCCCCCCCCTTTTAAGGTGAAAAAACCCTTGGGTATGTATAGCAACACTGAGTATGACTATTCTTTTCATGTGATAATATAGGTGATACAAAAGTGACAGCATATTGCCATGCAATTAATGTAAGTCTTATTTATACTAACAGAGTGGAGGTGTGTGGGAAGACTTTTGCACTCAAAACTGTCCACCATGAAGGGCCCTGGCAGGTGGAATGTGAGAAAGACAGATCAGAGTGTGAAAATGAACTTATAGTCAGCATAGCCAGGGAAGGTTGGATCTTATCTAAACTAATTCATCCAAATATTCTCAAGGTAATTTTTTTTACCTTGGAACATGAGAGATGGGAGAAAATATGAACTTCAGGGCATGTTTTTCTTTCATATACATTGCTCTTATTATAATTCTTATATTTTGTCTGTATTAAATTTTAATAAACATTAATGGAAAGATAGAAAGTGAATTAGTCATGATTTATATATTAGGAGAAAGTGAAGGAGTAACACAGTTTTCTTAATTCTGAAGATCTTTGGCACATGCTTTAGCGATATTGCTGCTCAGGGAGAGGATTCAGAAAGAATTGCTGTGATAACAGAATTGGGGATCCCATATGATTTGGTCCCAGAACAACACAAAACAACAGGATTTAGGTTGAAGGTAACTTTTCTACAAGTTTGCGGTTATGTACATGCAAAATTTTTTGCCCATCCGAGTCTATGATTACCTGTTTTTGATTATGTAGTAATGACCTGCTGTCTCCATCTTTTCTTACTGGAAACTCACAGCCTTGTAGCAACTGTTCACCTATTAGTAGTGTACAGGACTGAGTCAACCTTCATATTATTTCATCTATTATGATTCTTGTAGTTTAAACCAACATCATTCATTGAATTCATGAAAGTTTATGATTTTATTGTAGGTCATAGCAAAAACATCATACTGGGCATGTCACCGGACAAATATATCAATAAAATAGTTGGAGAAATCTTCAGCCTACTTAGGTCGATGAAAGTGGTATTTGACTATTTGGATGAAGAAATGATCAAGAAAATATTAGTTACACTAATAAGGCCAAAATTGGAGTATGCTGCAACACTATGGATACCACCTAATACTAAAAAGAATATAAAGAAATTAGAAGGAATACAAAGAGCAATGACAAAGATGGCACCAACACTCTCCAAATTGACATACGAACAAAGATTGTCCAAACTGGAATTACCAACTCTGGAACAAAGAGGAGAAAGAGGAGATCTACTATTTATAGAATCATGAAAGAAATGGATAATCCTAGATAGAGATGATTTATTAAAGTGGGACAATAGAAAAACGAGGACATGAAAAGAAACTTAAAAAGGATAATTATAGAAGAGATCTGAAAAAGAATAGCTTCCCACACAGAGTAGTGGATACCTGGAATAAATTAGATAAGGCAACAGTGTGTACAAACACTATTCAAGAATTTAAGAACAAACTTGATCCTGAAAGATACAAAGACAGGTCACTATGAGCATAGCCATTTCTACATCATCTATATATTCATCATTCCCTTGACACAGTTTCACTATTTCTTGTTTATCTTTTCATTTACCATTCACATTCCTATAGAATAGTTTAGGTTGGTCCTTGCATTTGTCTATTATGTCTTTTTCATAGTTTCTTTTTTCTTCCGTGCATATTTCTATATATTCATTTCTTGGTTTGGTATATATTTGTCACTTTATTTATTTATTTTTTTCTTTCCTTTTTTCATCTTTTCCAAGCTTTGTCTCTTCTATCTTTAGCCTCACAATTTATTTTGTTATACCAGCACTTAATGTACACCCTTTCCTGCTTCTGCTTTGGTACGTACTTATCTATTCCTTCTTTATAAATTTCTTTTAATATATTCCATTTCTCTTCCATCTTTGTTTCTTCATTTAAGAAGTTTTCCCAATTTACATTTTGAAAGAATTTTCTGAGTTTCTCAAAATCCGTTTTGTTGTACATTAGTCTTCCTTTTCTGCGTTTCTCATTTCTTCCCAAATCAATTTGATCTTTTAGTTTGAACTCTATTAGTATGTGGTGACTTTTCCCAATTGGTGTCATATATTCCATTTTATCCACAATTTCAGGCTCTGACATAAATATTGAGTCTAGTGTCGACGGTTCTTCCTTGATTCTATATTTGGTATTTTCCTTTACCCATTGAGTCATTGTGTATTGAATGGTCATATCCAGTTGTGTATTTCCCCAAAGGTCTTCTCCACCTTTCACTGTCATTTTTTCTCAACATATTTCTTTTTGAGTTAAATTCACCCATAATTACTATGTTTCCTTCTTTCAGTAATTCAATTAACCCCTTCAATATAGGCCAAAATCTCG
This sequence comes from Oratosquilla oratoria, assembly GCF_046742065.1. Lineage (NCBI taxonomy): Eukaryota > Metazoa > Arthropoda > Malacostraca > Stomatopoda > Squillidae > Oratosquilla > Oratosquilla oratoria. The sequence continues at coordinate 10,820,746 of NC_134782.1, forward strand.
TGGGCAGCATTAGCTGTCAGACGTGTGATCTTGTGTCATAATACTGGCATTATAAAAAATAAAGTTACCGCTGTATTGCTCATTCTCTTTCACCCATGAATTTTGATAACCATAGAAAATGTGATGAAGCCAGTTTACAGAATATAGGGGTCACGCAGGTACAACTACAATATATATATAATCAAGACGCCGACATCGGCATCCTCGCGTACCCACTTGCTCCTCATGACGCCTATGTAGGTGTCATCGTATCGAAGGGGTTAATGCATGTTTTGTGTCTTCCAACATTTTAGAATGATTGCTCTCTGTCCAAGAATATGTTTTTGGGGCTACATATATTAATACAAATTTTCTACTTTTCATGTCACTGTTTTCAACTTTTACCATAATTCCACATTATTTATTCCTTCTGTTATCTTTGTCACATTTAAGTCTTAGTCAAAAATATGACTCTACCCTATTTCTCCTTTCTATTTTTCATCAAATGGTTGTATAAACCTAGTCCCACAGTATTAAGTGGTACTGGACCTTTTAATTTCATCTCCACAATTTCCATTATGTTCGGTTTCTCTTCTACCAGATAGCTGTTTTATTAATTTAGTCCTGAAATCATGCCATCTGTGTTGGTATATGTTATTTTTAGTTTTTTCCCTTTTCCTCCTTTTTGTGTTTATTACGTTACCTTTTTTTTTTATATACCATTTTTTCAGACTCGGGTCTAGTCCTCTCCAAAAAAACTTGTTCTTTTTGGTCTGTTTTTTTTTTTTTTTTTGTCATTTGCTTCATTTCTTAGTGTCTTATCTCTCTTTCCTCATTGCTCATTTTTTTTTCTTTTTATCCATACATTTTTGTAAATTTCACTTTTTGTCAACTTTGTTGTTTTTGATAGTACTTCTTCCACTATTATTTGAGACCATAGTTTGATTTTGAGTGGTCTTTATTTATTCTTTACAGTATTGTCCCGTCTGTGCACTTCTATTTCTTTTTCCATTGCTTGTCCCTCCTCTTGTATCTCTTTCAGAATTTCTTTTGCAGTTTCTTTATCCTCTTTTTCTCTGTGGTGTCTAGCTAAATTATGTCTTTCTTTAATGCCGTAAACCACTATGCACTTTTTTTTTTATCCGCTGTGTCTGTGACCCAATTCTCTTTTTCCTTAATTACTTTAATTACTGTTTCTTTAGCATTTTCTTCCACTTATTGCTGTACTATTTCTTTAAAAGTTATTTTTTTTTCTTGTTCCTTTTTCCATTGATTTTTTTTATTTCTTGGAGATCTGTCTCTTTAACCCTAGATTGGTGGAGGTGGCGCGCGCTGGCGATTCCCGTGACCACTGTATCCAAAAAGATACACAGAATAAAAAATTAAAATAAAATATATGCGTGTGTTTTTTGTCCATTTAAAGTTACTATAATATAAATATAGGGTTCGTAGAGTCCTGCTAATACAAAATTAACGTAATTCCAAAATAAAAAATGACAACTATGAACAATTGAAAAAAACTTTGACAGAAAATCAAAGGATTGAGATTACGTGTTCCTGAGCCTAATATAAGAGGAACTTGGTAAAAAAAACATTATAACAATGACCTACATATGTCCATTCATCTCATACAAAACCTTTAAAACCTCAATTGTACAAAAAAAACTTCGTCATGACTAAATGAATATGGGTGATTTTGGAAATGAATTTTTATGTGTAATGTGTAAAAATAATGCATGTACTTATTTTTCTTTTATGAAATTGTGTTTCTATGTGAAACATATATTCTTTGTATGAAATTGCACTTACATAGAGACGGAAGTGGAGTGTGAGAGGGGGAGGGGGGGGATTGGTGCGTAGGCCTATGCACTGAGGGAGAGGAGGTAACCGGATGTGGAATTTAGAGGGGGAGGGGAAGACAGGATGTAATGACAGCACTCAAATCCCTATGAGGACCTTCTAAGCATTCAATAAATGTCTCTGGCGACGCAAAAAATATAAATAGGTGATATTGCGAGCACTGTGCCACCTTGGCCCTCTGTCCTAGAACCCTCATTTAGTCACGATGGTTATATTATTACTTTCATTTATTGTCACCGACGTATTATCACAACCATGTTGAAACTCATGAGAGTTTACATGCTGTGCTAACTCATCTTCAGTGTAGTATATAGTACGTTTCATTTTTGGTTTCGACAACCTAAAATGAAATTGAAAAAACTATATAATGACAATTCCTTCTCTATTATAGAGTTGTGTATACAATTATAGTATTTTTTTCTACCTATACAATACAAAATTTTTGTTTCTAAGCTACCATGTGAAGATATATAATGATTTGACTTTTCCCATCTGACGTCCACAAGCGTAGCATATCCGGTAGGAACTGGACCAATCGGATACACACTACCTTATAGGGGCTATATTATGTATCCAGATGGGGTAAAAACACCCTTAAAAGAAAAATATAATAATTACTGATAACTCAAACAATAAAAGTTACCACATAGGCATTATTGTGGACAAAAAAGCCCGCGAAAATTTAAGCGCGAAAAGTGTGTATCCAATTGGCCCCGCTCCACCAATCTAGGGTTAATTGTTTCTCCAACTTTCTTGGTCACTGCTTGTATTTGTTCTTTCACTTCTTTTTTCAAAGCCTCATTTTTGTTTGTATCTTCATTTTTCATTCTTTTGTTTTCACTTTTGACTATAATTCCTTTTTTAAATCATTAAGCTGTTAGTTTCAGCATTCAGTTTTTTTCAGTATGTTCACCTCTCTGTACATTGTCCTATATTCAGTTTTCAGATCTATAATTTCATTGATCAGTTCTGTAATCTGATTCCCTAGGATATTTTCAAACCTTGATTCTCATTCCAATTCTAAACCTCTACCTAGTATTCCACTTTCTTTTATAAACCTGGAAAAAATGTTATTATCAAACCTTTGACTTGATTTTGGCGTTTCCATATTACAAGACTTTTTAGGTATGACCCCCAATGGTGATTTCACCCTGCTTACATCCAATCTTCTCTTCATTGGTTCACTATATTTTTGTCTTTCTCTTTCATCAATCTCCAATGTGTGTATTTATCACTAATGTGAAATTACTCTTATTTTATAATCTTGGTCACTCGATAAACACAGTTCCCTATCCCGAATATAAATACAATGCTAGGTGTTTCCTACAAATTTATTGAAAAAGCCCTGCACATCAGAGCTCGTTTCTGGCCGTCTGTTCCTGCCTGTGGTTCATCTGTGTATTATACCTAGTATTATACGGGAAGGAAGCCATACTCGTAGTGACCCGTCTTTATATCTTTCAGCATCAATTTTTTTCTTAAAATCTTGAATAGTGTTTGAACACACTGTTTCCTTATCTTATTTATTCCAGGTATCCACCACACTGTGTGGGAAGCTATTCTTTTTCAGATCTCTTCTATGATTATCCTTTTTGAGTTTCTTTTCATGTCCTTGTTTTTCTATTGTCCCACTTTATCATCTCTATCTAGGATTTCCATTCCCTTCTTGGTTCTATTGTTAGTAGATCTCCTTTTTCTCTTGTTTGTTCCAGAATTGGTAGTTCCAATTTGGACAATCTTTGTTCGTATGTCAATTTTGAAAGTGTTGTTGTTGTTGTTGTTGTCGTTCCCTAGACTGTCTGTCCGAGCAGTCCCATCTCCCCAAGGAAGGCCACAGCCGAAACTGGGTTTTCCCACAAATCCTTTATAGAGTGTATGTTGTGTTGTTTGCGTGCATGATTGTGTATAATGCAGTCTTCCATTATGTGTTGTATGGTATGGGGTGAAGTGTTACATCCTGGGCAGCTGTTCACAACACGGTCGTCCAGCCTCTTCTGGTAGCTTAGAAGTGCTGGGTGGTGACCGCATCACAGTCTGGCCAAGTGGACTCTGTCCTTTCGTGGGAGAGAGGATTCAGAAGGGTGGATATCAGGGGGTCTGGCATGCAGCAGTGTGTTGTCTTTCAGTGTGTTAATGGAGCGGTGAGTGATATGATTATGAATATGTTTCCGGAGGCTGGTATTTGGTGGTTGTGGAGGAAGAGAAGAGAGTATCTGTGCGTAATAAAGGTCTTTGGGTGTAGTTTTAATGTTTCTTGGTGTGTGTGGGTGTTCTGCTATGTAGTGTAGCAGGTGTGATGTGTTTGTGGTGGCTGCGGCAAGTGTTTGTGTGCCTCTCATGTCGAGGTGGTCCTTGACTTTGAGGACTTTTGTTTCATGGTGTAAATGGTCTGTAGGTGTTGTATTTGTGCAGCCTGTAATTGTTTTTAGGGCTTTGTTTTGTATGATTTGAAGGGTGTTGTGGTGTGTCTCACTGAGATTAGGAGCCCATGCAGGACTCGCATAATTCAACACTGAGCGTATGCATTGTTTGTATATTGTTATATTAGTTTCTTTGTTTTGTCCAAATGTTGTTCCAGTGATTGACTTAAGTGCGTTAAGTCTAGGTGTGCATTTGTTTTTTATGTTTGTGAGGTGTTGTTTGAAAGACATGGATGTATCGTATGTTACACCAAGAATTTTCGGTGTGTTTGTGTGTGGTATTAGAGTGTTGTTGATGTAGAGATGAGGTATGTATTTGTGTTCTTTTGTCCAGTTGGTGAGAAGTGTTGCTGTAGATTTGGTTGGAGCTATTTTGAGTCTGTTTGTGATGAACCATGTGTTGAGTGTGTCAAGGTAAGGCTGGATTATTTCTGCAGCTTTGTCTGTGTTACGATGTGTGCATGTGATTGTTATATCATCTGCGTAGGAAGAGATTTGTATTTCTGAGGTGTCTGGTGTGGGTAAGTCATGCATGTATAGATTAAATGATGTGGGGGATAGAACTGAGCCCTGTGGTACTCCGTTCTTAATGTTTCTGATGTGCGATGATTGGCCATTATATGACACATGAGCATTCCTGCCTGCCAGATAATTGGCCAGCCATCTTTTGGTGTTATTGTGCATGTCTGTGTTATATATTTTATTTGTTAGGTTGTGGTGGGGGATAGCATCAAAAGCTTTACTAATGTCCAATGTTACAAGAAGTGTTCTGTGGTGGGGCCTATCTGAATTGATGCCATCTAAAATTCTTTGTGTGAGGTTTGTCAGAAGAGTGTTTGTGGAGTGTAGTGGCCTAAAACCGTGTTGTGAGTCAGCAAGGGGAATATATGGTGTGACAAGTTTAAGTATTAGGTGTTCAATGACTTTAGAGGGGGTGCAGAGAAGTGTGATTGGGCGGTGCGATGTTGGGATTGTTGGGTCTTTGTTTGGTTTTGGAATGGTGATTATTTTACCATGCTTCCAGATGTCGGGTATAGTGTTGTGTGAATAGCTGTAGTTTGCAATGTTTGTGAGTGCGTGTATACCTTGTGGTCCAATGTGTTTTAGGTGGATGTTGCTTATGTTATCAGGGCCACAGGCAGATGAGTGCTTGAGATTATGCATTATGAGTTTTGTCTGACTGTCTATGAAGGGTGTATAGTCTGAGTCTGTGGGGAAGTCTTTCTTACGTCGAATGGTGCGTCGGTCGTCAGGGTGAGAAGTAAGATGGCTCGTCTGTGCAAAATGACGTATGAGTGCGTTTGCTTGTTGTCTGTTTGAGGGTAGATTATCTGTTGTGAAGAGTGTTGGTGCCATCTTTGTCGTTGCTCTTTGTATTCTTTCTAATTTCTTTATATTCTTTTTAGTACTGGGTGTCCATAGTGTTGCAGCATACTCCAATTTTGGTCTTATCAGTGTAACTAATATTTTCTTGACCATTTCCTCATCCAAATAGTCAAATGCCACTTTCATCGACCTTAGTAGGTTGAAGGTTTCTCCAACTATTTTATTGATATATTTGTCCGGTGACATGTCTTTGCTGATTATTACTCCTAGGTCTCTTTCCGAGCTCACTTTTTTGATTTCTTCAATTTTATAATTTCTTGATATTCTATTTTTACTTTTTCCAAACTCCATTATACTACATTTCTTGATGTTAAAGTTCACTTCCTACTTTTGACTCCATTTCCAAATTTTGTTTAGGTCTATCTGTAGTGATTCACAATCTTCCTCTGTACTTACTTTCTTTAGTATTTTTGTGTCATCTGCGAAGTTCATATAACATTCCACACCTTCATCCATGTCATTTATATATATGGCAAACATGATTGGAGCCAATACTGAACCTGGCAGGACACCACCTAGTTGAAGTATTTGTCTCTAATTACTATCCTCATTTTTCTCCCAGTCAAGAAGTCTTCCATCCATTCCAATAATTTTCCTTTAATGCCACCTATTGATTCCATTTTTCTTATTAGTTTTTTGTGTGGTACTTTATCAAATGCTTTTTGTAGATCTAGAAAAGCACAGTCCACTCATCCATCCCTTTCTTGTATTATTTCTATTAGTCTTGAGTTTGTGGTACATGATCTTCCTTATCTAAATCCAAATTGTTTTGGATCCAGTATATTTTTTCCAGATGTTTAACCTATCTACTTTTGATAACTTTTTCACATATTTTTGCTATTGTGCTTGTAAGAGAGACTGGTCTGTAGTTAGTTGTGTCAAGTTTCATGCTTTTAACCCAAAAATACACTATCTTAGGCTTAAATCCCCTACTAATAGAAGGAAAGTCAGATTGTAGTTGAATATCTTAGGTTATTCAGCTTTCTTTTATAATCTGGAAATCTTTAAAGTTGAAAGGCTAATGTTATTTAAAGTAAGAAAGTCACAAGAGATGGAATGTTTTTGAGATTTTGTCTCAATCGCCACTTACAGGAATAATTTTCCAATATGTTGAAAATATAGTATACATAACATGTTATCCATTATTGCTTACTGAAACCTCACCTGCATGTAAGTCACATAAAATCTTCTTGTCATTTAGATGGCTCATCATGTCTGTCAAGTTCTGAAGTACCTGGCTTCATCTCCGCTGGGTCCTCTGCTGATGCTTGACATGAAACAGCAGCAGTTTGTTCTTGTACATGATCACCTGAAGTTGTCAGATATGGACGATGTTGTCATGGGGGACCCATCATGTGATCAAGTGGAGGACTGTCAGCGTGAAATACATGAAACTGTACTTTCAGGTAAATTCTAGCAGTTGTTGAAATTGGGTATCTGGAGTGTGACAGAGAATTTTGAAAAGAACAAAAGGATGCTTTGAAAAGAAATGAAGAGAGTTGAGGGCAGGGGGTGCTGGAAATAAGGTAGAGAGGAAATGTTAAAGGGTATAGACTGACAGATGTTAATGGAAGTAAAATCAATTTTATTCAGCTAAGGAAAAGCCCTTCCATGGGAGAAGGGTTAATTAACTTTTGATGTATAGGGCACCAAAGATTTTGATGTTGCTAATAACAACAAGATATATGTTTGATTGAGGAAGAAATATTATTTGCAGCCTAAAGTAGGGTTTCTGGACTGAGGGTCTCTGGACTTTATGGGGCTTTGCAAAGGCCATCCAGGGGGTCCATGAGATCATAACTGCTTGTGCAAAATTAATGTACTCATTAGGGAGCATTATTATGTAGTTTGTACAGTGCATCTTCTCTAGGTTTGAAGCTTAGGGGATTCCTAGAATATTATAAGACCTAAGGGGCCACAGAGGCAGAAAGGTTAAGAAATGCTGGCCTAAAGGAATGTTCTTGTTTGCCCTCTATATTTCTCAAGTGGATGAAGAAGGGGAGGGGGGATTGCCATATAATGAAATGCCATGTCTTGCTGCATTGCTTCTTATCCAAACATTGTGACAGGAGCCAGGGATGACCCTTCATCCACAAGTGCTAAGATAGGAGGAATGATGAATGGGTTTTGTGGATGGGTGGAGGATGAGTGTGTGCTTTGACTCAACCACCCTCCTTAAAGGAACAAGTCCTTTTGTTATATACATATGTAAGAACATGAAGGAGTTGATATGGCCAGTTTTTGTTTGAAGTATATTATTGTTTTATTTATATTTCAGGAGAATGTAGTGCAGGAATATGTGAAGGGTTGAATGCTATGATAAATACTGTCACTGCAGGAAGAACAATACTACGAAGCCTTCTCATTGATGGAGCAAGTCTGGCCCTTCAACAAGTAGCTAAACCTCTAATAACTGACCTCATTGAGAATCGGTCCAACATCACAGATTTTATAAATCGTTTGAATGAAATAAGCTCAGATATTTCAGAGTAGGGATACTAATTGGTTACATTGATTTTATCTGCATTCAATCTGTAGGCAGAAAGTAATCTCAGTACATGATTAAAATCAAGGAGAATTTGTGTTTGCATTTCACCACAATGGGAGGAGTGATAGGTTTTGATGATTGGAGTATGGGTGTTGTGTGGAAGTATTCTTTGATGTAACCATCCTCCTTATAAGGGGGAGAAGGTTCTTTGGTATGTATATACTGTATGTGTGTGTGTGTGTATATATATATATATATATATATATATATATATATATATATATATATATATATATATATATATATATATATATATATATATATATTATATATATATATATATATATATATATATATCAATGTGTGTGCATTTTCTCAATAATAATTCACCAGTATATTTATCCTTGAAGACAATATTATGCCAAGATTGAAGATTGTAATGGCACTATGGAGCAATGTGGTAGGTGCAAATTAGTGAAGAGGAGGAAGCATAGGAGCATGATATTTTTAAACAGCAAGAATTTTGGGACTAGGAATCCTGCTACCTGTAGCCCCAAAGGGGACATTCCTAATAAAAAGTAAAGGCATAAGAAGGTCTTTTAATGTGCATGGATGTGGTACAGATGAGAGTAAAAGGGAAGAGATAGGCAGTATGTTTGTGAGAAGAAAGGTGGATGTGTTGGCATTGAGTGAAACTAAGTTGAAAGGGAGGGGTGAGTGTGAGTTTGGGAGTGTAGTGAGGAGGTTCTCAGGAGAGAAGAGAGGATGAGGGAGAGAAGAAGTGGCTATACTAGTAAGTGAAGAGATAGGTAAGCATGTAGTGGAGTGGAAGGAGGTTTCTTCAAGGTTAATGTGGAAGGTGAAGTTGGGAAGGGAGATGTGGGTTTTTGTGTGTATGGGCCTAGTAGTGAGAAGAGCGCAGAGGAAAGGGAGGCTTTTTTGGATGGATTTAAATGAGTGCATAGAGGGATTAGGGAGAAATGTCAATGTAGTTGTATTGGGGTGGTGCGAGAGGTAAATGCAAGGGTAGTGGGTCAGGGATTGGAGATGGTTAAAGAAAATGGAAAAAAGTGGGAGATAAGCCAGTTGTTGTTTGCTGACGACACTGCACTTGTAGCAGGATCAGAGGAGGGATTGAGAAAGTTAGTGACAGTTTGGGAAGGTGTGCAAAAGAAGGAAGTTGAAGATAAATGTGGGTAAAAGTAAGGTGATGAGATGTACAAGGAGAGAGAGTGGCAGCAGACTGGAAGTGAATATTAAGGGAGAGAGACTGGAGGAAGTGGATAGTTTTAGATACTTGGGTGCGAATGTGGCAGGAAAGGGAGGAGTGGAGGTGGAGGTAGAATGTAGATTGAGAGAAGCAAGTAAATACCTTGGGGGATTAAAAAGTGTAATGAGAAATAGACATTTGGGAATGGATACTAAGAGGAGATTGTATGAAGGAGTGATTGTGCCGACAGCACTGTATGGGGCAGAAACATGGAACATAAGAGAGGAAGAGAGAAAGAGTTTAAATGTGTTTGAGATGAAATGCCTGAGAAATATGATAGGGGTTACTAGGCTAGATATAGTGAGAAATGAGGAGGTGAGAAGGAGAACAGGGGTGGATAGGGAGTTGAGAGATAAGGTTGATGAAAGAATATTAGGATGGTTTGTACACATGGAAAGAATGAGTGAAGAAAGACTAGTAAAAGATGTATGGAAAGCAGAGGTGGAAGGAGTGAACATGAGAGGTCAACCTAGGATGAAATGGATGGATAGGGTAAAGGGGGCATTGGGAAAGAGGGGAATGTCTGTTGAGGAAGGACAGGAGAGGACAGAAGATAGGGGTGAATGGAGAACGGTTGTCTATGGATAATGCTGTGATGCATGAGGGGGTGAGGGAGTATGTATGAGAAATAAATTGATATAAATGGAAGTGATTTCTCCCCGTCTTCTCCTTTTCTGCATGAGGGGATGGAGAGGGGGGTCACTGAATTAATGAAGAGGCCTTGCTGTGGATGTGCCGTGTCTTGCAAAACTGCTTCTGACCCAGGGCGGTGGACAAGATGCAGGGATGACCTGTCACCCAGGAGGTGCCAAGATAAGAGGGATGGAAGAGGGGAATGGAGTATGTAGGGGATGGAATGGGTGGGAGTGGTTTTTATGCCTTTTTCTTTTGGCTACCTCCCATGTAAGGGGGAAAAAAGCCTTTGGTATATGTATATATGTATGTAGGAATATTGGGGTGGTACATTAAAATGTCTGTATGTTAACCTGTTCAATAGGAGTCAAATTCTCCTGGGCAGTATCAGCTGACTACAATACTTGGTTTATAAAATATAAAGTTACAGCTGTATTATGGTACTCACTCTCTTTCACTCTGAATATTGATAACCACAGAAAATATGATCAAGCCAGTTCACTGAATATGGGGTTCACTCTGCTACAACTACAAAATAAATATAATTAGGATGCCAATGCCGGCATCCCTATATACCCACTCACACCTCTTGATGCCTACATAGGTGTCATCATATGGAAGGGAGTTTGTCTTCTCATGGAATGTGTAGAGAAAAGATAGTGGTATTGGGTAATGGAGATGGTTCTCTTAACTGACAAAGAAAAGATAACTTTTTTTTTTTTCCATTCCCCCCCTCTTCTCTGAGAAGTTAACTCATCAAAAAAAAGTAACCTTCAAAAACCAGCTGGAAATGAGTTTATTTGTCACTTCTGAGTCTTTGTGCACCTTTCTGAGCATCAGATGAGTATACTCGATGACTCATATATCTGGCAGTGGTCTCTACCTTAAGCATCCCCATGATGATTAGTCAGCTGACAGTTATTAGATGGGACATACACAGTTATTTCATTTAACCTATTCTCACTCAATTCCCCCCCCCCCCATTTTTTCTGCTAATTACACCCAAGATGTCCTCTGGAGAAGAGAGTGTTTATGAGTCTTCTGATGTAAGCTTAGATACATCTGATGAGAGTGAAAGTTTATATGATCATTATTATTCTTCAGGTGAGGATAGTGAAGAGGAGGAGGAGGAGGAGGAAGCAAGATCTTAGTGTCTCGATGTGTTGTTGGAGGAGAACCTACCTCCACCCCCTCCACGTTTCCCATCACAGGAAATCCAGGGATTTCTCTTGGTGGTGACCCAGCACAAATGAGTTCTTTTGAGTTTCAGTCTGTTGACAAGAGAATTATTGGTGGTGTAGTGGAGGAAACCAACTGTTTTGCTGATCAAACTGGACACTATGATACATTGTGGTAACCTGTCACAGGGACTGATATTATTGTATTTATAGCTTTGAGAATGTTTGGAGGCATTGTGAAAATGCCAGATCAAGAAATGGACTGATCTACAGATGAACTATGTGAGAGACTGATCTTTCGAAAACTGATTAAATTGAAGTGTTACAGTAAAATAAAATGGTATCTCCATTTTGGTAGTAAGAGTAAGAAAATAAATGATTGTAAATATATCATAAAGAATGTAATCTACAGTATAGGTTGATGAGTTAACTTGTGTCTACCGAAAGTAGTACTTGCAAATTAAAATCTTGTACATAAAAAATTGAAAAAATAAAAAATTATTTATAGGTCATAATCAGGATTAGAAATGCTATATAAAGACAATATACATATATTTTTTTCAATTGTGGTTAAGGGGTGAAAATAAAAAGTATTCACTTTATGCAGTGCAGTATTAACAAAGTCAATACATTATTGAGTAGTTTACAAGAAAAATAGTGTTATATTTGCTTACTGAAGGTAGTCTCTATACCTAGGGCAGTTTCCCCCTTACCAGGGAGGTAGCCAAAGTCAAAAGGCATATACCCACTCCCAGGCCTGTAGCCAGAACTTATGACTTGGGGAGGGGGTTGCTTCCTGCATATTTGGAGCTAAATAAAATAAAAATAACTAATCTTGTATAGCACTTAGGGAAACAGTAACGCAGCATTGTTATGACAACACTGCTGAACCATCAGACACTGACTATGATCATCAGTCAGATTGGACATCATGTACAGATTATGCTGTATAAGCACATGCAGGTGGTGCCAAGTTGCAAGATAATAAATTAAGGACATTTTTGAAGTAAAATATTCTTGAAACTACAAATTAACTTCCAATTATATTCTGACAATCACTGTATATGAAAATTGACTGAAAAATACTAATATGTGAGTTTGAGAGTTGGGGGGTTACTGATTTTTCTTGGGGGGGGGGGGTTAAGCCCCTCCATAGCCCCCCTGTGGCTATGGGCCTGCCCAATCCTACCCATTCCACTCCCACCCACCACCCTTTTCTCCCTCTCATTATACTTCCTCATGAATAACTGATTTTGTTCAGGAGCTGCATTGCTACTGACTGAAAGTTGTACCTGCAAATTTAAATTCAATGCCTAAAAAAAAAAAAAAAAAAAAAAAAAAGATCATAATTAGCTAATTGTGCAATTATTATTTTTTAAATGTGTTTTCTATATGTCTAACTATGGATTTGTGTTCCTTTGAAAGGAGGTTTATGACTTCACTGTAGGTGGTCATGTTTGCTATATAGTGATTTCGGGTTAAAGACCCTTCTTCAGTAGCTCTAAGTAATATTCTATCTGGTCAGAATAAGAATTATTCCAGTGTTATGTTTAATTATTTTACTATATATACTTAAATTTCTGTACTTATTTTTCAATGGGGAGGTCACCGGTTGCCTGGAAGAGGTTACCTGGTAACTCAGGCAGTGATGAAATGTCACATACGAGGGGAAGCCTCCAGTTTCATGTTGTGAAGAAGTGTCCTGTGCTTGGGATTGTGGCGTTTTGTCTCGGCTTTGATTTGTGGGCTTATGTCTTATGCTTGGATTAGTGGCGATTCATCTCATGGTTGGGAGGGCCCTAAGGTCATCTGCTTGTATATTTAGATTTGGGCTCAACTCTTTAATGTATAGTGCTTCTAGGATTGGGAGGCATCTATCATCTGTACATATTTCTAAAATCTCGGGGTTTTCTTTGAGGATGCTTCTTGTTAATGTTGTGCTATGGACTTTGCTTAAATTATTTTTAGGGGCTCCTGATGTCAGGTGGTAAGAAAGGCGACGGGATAACCTCATAGTCGTCATGCCAATATAGGTGGAGGAGAGGGCTTCACAGTTCCCTCATGTACAAGACCTATGGATGACATGTGATTTTTGAAGTTAATTTCTCTCTTGGTGGGGGCTGTTTTTAAGATCACCAAGTTTATTATTTTCTCAGGATTAGTTGGTTTGATATTTCTCTTTATAATATGTTTCATTATACACTCATCTTCTTTATAGGCTGATGAGAATATAGATTTATAATAGATGTTAATTTTTTCTGCATTTTGATTATTGTTGTTATCTTTATACCAGCTATCAATTATTTTCTATGTCTAGTGGTTAATCTCTTTCTTACTGAAGCCATTATTGATAAGTACTTGGGTGGATCATTCAATTTCATTATGTAGACCAGAGGTTCCCAAACTGGGGTCCGGAAGAAAGCCCGAGGGGGTCCGCAACACAATGAAGGAAAGTAATTTTTTTAACTGATGAAAAATATATATAGCCTACAATAAAAAAAATATATCACTGCTTCTCTATCATCATATTTTCTTGTTTATATGATGTGCAGCAATAAGTAAATATTAAATGTACTCCGTTGTACTGGGTAATACTGGGTATTCCGGTATGGCATTGATAACTTTTATTTGGTTGGGGGTCCTCGGCCGGGACTCTTCGTGTTTGGGGGTCCCTGGTATGGTCAAGTTTGGGAACCTCTGATGTAGGCTACTTGTTTCCATGTGCTACAGTGGGTGAGTGCTCTTCAGATGTAGACATCGATTGTAGAGTCCTTGTATCACTGAGGGCACTCACTAGAACCATTGAGGGTTTGTGGGTTTGGTTTAAACTTCTGTGTTACAAGAAAATTCAGTTTGTTTCACTAGGATATCAAGGAAAGGCAAATCTCTGTCAACACTATCTTCCATAGTAAAGGTGAGATCAGAGGTCTCTTGTAGTAGGAGTCGTAGTTTTTCAGCTTCACTAGTGTTTTTGGTTTTTATGAAAATTATGTCAATGTAGTGACAGTAAATGTCTGGTTTCTCTGTTTTTCTGAATACTTCCTCTATGCTGCCCATGAAGAAGTTTGCCATTAAAACTCCAAGGGGGGGATCCCATTGTCACTCCAATTTGACAGTACTTTTGATAACTTTTTCATATATTTCAGCTATTGTGCCTGTAAGGGAGACTGGTCTATAGTTTGTAGGGTCTTCCTTATCTCCCCCTTTATATATTGGTACGATACTTGGATTTTTCAAATCTTGTGGTACCTTTCCTTCCTTGAGTGAGCAATCTATTATTTTATATATCTTGTCCACTAGCTCACAGTATTAGGTGGTCGTGGGTCTTTTAATTTCATCTCTACAATTCCCATTATATTCGGTTTCTCTTCTTCCAGATAGTCATTTAATTAATTTAATCCTGAAATCATGCTGTTTATGTTGGTGTACATTATTTGTAATTTTTTCCTTTCTCCTTTTTTGTGTTTTCTTTTATTTTGATATACCATTTTCTCAGCCTCAGATCTAGTACTCTCCAAAAAATACTTGTTCTTTTCAGTATCTGTTTTTTTTTTTTTCCCAATTCTTAGTGTCTTTTCCTTCTTTTTTCCTCCTCACTCATTCCTTTTTTTATCCATACATTTTTGTAATTTTTGCTTTTTGCCAACTTTGCTGTTTTAGATAGTACTCCCATTATCATTTGAGATCTTAGTTTAATTTTTAGTTTGTTTGTTTTTTCTTTAGAGTACAGTCCCATTTTATGCACTTCTATTTCTTTGTCTATTTCTTGTTACTCCTCTTGTATCTCTTTCAGAATTTCTTTTTCAATTTCCTTCTCTTTTTCTCTTAGGTATCTAGCTACATTATGTTTTTCTTTAATACCATAAACTAATATGCAATTTTTTTTGTCCACTGTGTCTCTAACCCAATTCTCTTTCTCCTTAATTACTTCAATAACTGTTTCTTTTGCTTTCTCTTCCACTTGTTGATGTACATACATACATACATATACCAAGGCTTTTTCCCCCTTCCAAGGGAGGTAGCCACAAAAGGAAAGGCATAAAAAACACTCCCACCCATTTCATCCCTAAATACACTCCACACCCCTCCCACCCTTCCTCTCATCTGAGCACCTCCTGGATGACGGGTCATCCCTGCACCCTGCCCACCGCCCTGGGTCAGAAGCAGTGTCGCAAGACACAGTACATCCACAGCAAGGCCGCTTCATTTAATCGGCGACCCCCCCTCTCCGTCCCCCTTTGCATATAAGGAGAGGACGGGGAGAAATCCCTTCGGGCTGCGTCAAAATTTACTCACACATACTACCCCACCCCCCACCCCCCCGCCTATTCCTCCTCATGCAGTCACAACATCATCCATATACAACCATTCTCCACTCACCTCTGTCTTCCGTCCTCTCCCTTCCTTCCTCAACAGACATTCCCCTCTTCCCCAAAGCCCCCTTCACCCCATCCATCCACCTCATCCTAGGACGTCCCCTCATGTTCACTCCCTCCACATCTGCCTTCCATACCTCTTTTACTAGTCTTTCTTCACTCATTCTTTCCATGTGTCCAAACCATCCTAATATTCTTTCATCAACCCTCTCTCCCAAATCCTTTTTCACCCCTGTTCTCCTCCTCACCTCCTCATTTCTCACTCTATCTAGCCTAGTAAACCCCCACCATACTTCTCAGACACCTCATCTCAAACACATTCAAACTCCTTCTCTCTTCTTCTCTTATGTTCCACGTTTCTGCCCCATACAGTGCTGTTGGCACAATCACTCCTTCATACAGTCTCCTCTTCGCATCCATTCCCAAATGTCTATTTCTCATTACACTCTTTAAACCACCAAGGCATTTACTCGCTTCTCTCAATCTACATTCTACCTCCACCTTCACTCCACCTTTTCCTGCTACACTTGCACCCAAGTATCTAAAACTATCCACTTCCTCCAGTCGCTCTCCCTTAATGTTCACTTCCAGTCTACTGCCACTTTCACCCCTTGTACATCTCATCACCTTACTTTTACCCACATTTATCTTTAGCTTTCTTCTATCACACACTCTCCCAAACTCTGCCACCAGCTTCCTCAATCCCTCCTCTGACCCTGCCACAAGCGCAGTGTCGTCCGCAAACAACAGCTGGCTCACCTCCCACTTTTCTCCATTTTCTTTAACCATCTCCAATCCCTGACTCACTACCCTAGCATTCACCTCTCGCACCACCCCATCCATGTATAAGTTGAACAGCCAGGGCGACATAACGCATCCTTGACGAAGTCCCACCTTTACTTCAAACCACTCACTCTCTCCATTTCCAATTCTAACACATGCTCTACTACTCACATAAAAACTCTTGACAGCTCCCAAAAGCTTTCCTCCTATCCCATAAATCTGCATAACCTCCCACAGTGCCTTTCTGTCTACCCTATCATAAGCCTTTTCCAGATCCATAAAAGCCCAAAAAACATCCTTCCCCTTTCCTATAGCTTTCTCACATATCTGTCTTACCACAAAGATCTGATCTACACAACCTCTACCCGTCCTAAATCCACACTGTTCCTCACCAATTACTCCTTCTGTTCCTCTCCTAATCCTCTCAATTAAGATTCTCCCATAAGCCTTCCCTACTACACTCAACAGGCTAATCCCTCTGAAATTACTACATTCACACTTGTCCCCTTTTCCCTTGTAAAGAGGAACTATACAGGCACTACTCCAGTCCTCCTGATGTACTTTTTCTTTAAAAGTTATTTTTTTATTTTCTTGTTCCACTTTCTATTGAGATGAAATGTCTGAGAAGTATGGTAGGGGTTACAAGGTTGGATATGATGAGAAACAAGAAAGTAAGAAGGAAAGCAGTGGTGGAAAAGGAGATGGCAAATAGAGCTAATGAAAGAATATTGGGATGGTTTAGACACATGGAAAGAATGAATGAAGTTTATTAAAAGAGGTGTGGAAGGCACAGGTGGATGGAGTGAACTTGAGGGGACAACCAAGGATGAGATGGATGGATGGATGGGGTGAAAAGGGGCTTTGAGCAAGAGGGGAATATCAGTTGAGCAAGAAAGGGAGAAGGCAGGAGATAGGGATGATTGGAGAATGGTTGTATGCAAGTAGGGGATGGGCAGGGAGTATGGAGTGATTGTGTGTGGATGATATTTTAACGCAGACCAAAGGGATTTCTCCCCCTCTCTTCTTTTTGCATGAGGGGACAGAGAAAAGGGTTTGCCAGTTAAATGATGCAGCCTTGTTGTGGATGTGCTGTGTCTTGCTGTATTACCTCTGACCCAGGGCAGTGGACAGGAAACAGATGAGCTTAGATTAGAGGGAAACAAGTGTGGTGAACGGGAGTGGGTGTGTTCCTTTTGATTTAGCTACCTCCCATATAAAGGGAAAGAACCCCTTGGTATATAGATAGCATCTTCAGTGCTGACAAATATGATAATTGACAGATAGATAAAATTGTTAAAGCTTTTCTATTTGATGTTAAATTAGTTCTGGATAAAATTAATTTCATATGCAAAGGGCACCCCATAACTGAATAAAATTATGTGGGTCAGCCAGAAAACTAGGCATTATCGTAATGCTCGATAAAGGATGAAAACAAGTCAGTCTTGAGACATACAGAGCCATTAGACATGTTCTGAGTTGTTCAGAGTTGAAACATAGTAACTCTTATACAAGTCTTGAGACATACAGAGCCATTAGACATGTTCTGAGTTGTTCAGAGTTGAAACATAGTAACTCTTATACAAGTGAATGTATGTAGGCTGTTGTAGTTTACATCACTCATCTTGAGGCACCTTCGTGATTTAGATTGTCACATTTCTAGGTGTTTATTCCACTACCCTTACCATTATTTGAACAAGTTACTGTCCCAGGGTGTTCACTAAAAAGCAAAGAAAAATCCAAATAGAGTGGAGTACTAATGTGGACAGCAGACACTTGTGTATCTCATTTGTTATAACAGCTTCCCTGGTGATTATAAGACATATACCACATTACTTCTAGTTAAGATTAATTTGTATTTGGTACCTGCAATGCCCTGGAGATGTTTGCTCACTTGCTTATACCCAGTAGTTTAGGAACTGAGAGATGTACAGTTATTACTGACTTGTTTATTTATTTCATGTAAGAGGTGAACAGGTTTTAAATGTAGGCAAGGATTTACTGTACTCGTGTATTTTTACATGCATCAGTAGAAGCTTGGAGTAGAACTCAGAAAAAGAAGCAAAAAAAAAAAGAAAAGAAATGTAAACATATGCTATGAGTTGAGTTGGAAAAAAAAAAAAAAAAAAAAAAAAAAATATATATATATATATATATATATATATATATATATATACATATATATATATATATATATATATATATATATGATACTGATGACCCACTTTCGGAGAAGAATAAGCGAAGATATAGAGATCTGTATATTTCGATCACTTACTGTGATCCTCTTCAGCAGATATGAATTACAGAGTAGAGAACAGTGTGTATTTGTACTAAAACAGTGAGGTAAGCTAGAAGGGACGGGGGCTCAGGTGACTAGTCCGGCGTGCATGTGTGGATCTTGGTGGCTCAGGTCACGTGCCTGGCGTTGTGTGGACTTTGGTGTCTTTTGTCCACCGTTAGTGTAGATGATAACATTTTATTTATAGCAAACGAGGAAATACAATCTGGTGACCATTGACGATAGGAAATGTTATAATGGACCAGATCGTATTTCCTCTTTTGCTATAAATAAAATGTTATCATCTACACTAACGGTGGACAAAAGACACCAAGGTCCACACAACGCCGGGCACGTGACCTGAGCCACCAAGATCCACACATGCACGCCGGACTAGTGACCTGAGCCCCCGTCCCTTCTAGCTTACCTCACTGTTTTAGTATAAATACACACTGTTCTCTACTCTGTAATTCATATCTGCTGAAGAGGATCACAGTAAGTGATCGAAATATACAGATCTCTATATCTTCACTTATTCTTCTCCGAAAGTGGGTCATCAGTATTATTTTACAAATGTGCTACGACATAACTTTGTTGTGATATATATATATATATATATATATATATATATACAGTAGAACCTCTACATACGAATTTAATTTGTTCCAGGACCTACTTCGTATGTTGAAATGGTTGTATGTTAAATCAAATATTCCCATAAGAATACTGTACACTGTAATTTGTTTAATTCGTCACACAGCCCAAAAACCTATGATAACTCCTTAATAAATACTGTACTGCAGATAATTACACATAGCAATAAAACAAATGCATTACTGCATATAAGAGAGATGTAAAAAAAAAATAATTTATAAGGAAATAATCAATAAAAAGGGGTTTTTATTGTCACTTTATCTTAGAGACAGGCGGACGGAAGTGTAGGCTTGGCAATGCAGGAGACGGTAGGTGTGGGTAGAGAGGTGGTGACTGAGATACGTATTGTAACTTAGGCTACTCTAACTTACACTAGGTGAACTTTAAACTAACTTAGCTCATACATGCGAAACTTCGACAACTTCGTATGTTGGAAATTACTTCAGGTGTAGAGTCAAATATTAGATCGAATTTCACATCGTATGTTGGAAAATTCGTATGTTTAGGCAATCGTAAGGAGAGGTTCTACTGTATATATGTTTGAGATCCACCATATGGCTACATTTGTAGCTATCACTTATTTTTATGTCATCTACACTTTTCTACCTACTCACTGAGGACCAAGAAACTTTTTTATTTTAATTCTATAACTGTATAACTATATTGAACCCTTCATAAACAACAAATTAAGCATCATTGTTGTAACTGCACCCATATTCTTATTTATTCCTGTCATCCCAGCTTACATTTTTTGTCATGAGAAAAAAGAAAAAGGACAGCCAGCCTGAGCCAACACGAGTGTAAATAAGATATCAGCAGTTTTACAGTACTTGACAAAGTCATATATCTTAACTGATAACAGTCCTGATTAAGAGAATTCCTATATTGTATGCAAGAATTACCCAAGTGTTGACTCTTACAAGTGAATCTTAGAAAAAAAGTTCTGCTGATTATATGTTTTTCTTAAGGATAATCAGAAGAAAAGAAAAAAAGACAGGCATTATGTGGATCAAGATTGAACAGGGAAGTACCAACCTTATATTGCCCTGATATTCTATTTCTCCTTTTTCCAAATTCCATTATACTGCATTTCTTGATGTTAAAGTTCACTTCCCACTTGTGACTCCATTTCCAGACTTTGTCCAGATTACTCTGAAGTGATTCACAGTCTTTCTCTGTACTTATTCATACTTGAATCAGATGAATAATCCCACAACAACCACACTACTTAGTAAAGAAACAATCATTTATGTCAACTCCTATATTTGGTATTTAACATTTTGTAATTAAAGTTGATAAGTACAATTGCACCATGTCCTTGTTTCATTACATTACTTTCCTTCAATAATGCTGTAATATCTAGATGAAAAAACATGACCAAAAATCCTCGCACAATATCCTTGGAATGTAACCTGGACTTAATGCTAGTCTTATGAGGTGATTTGTTTCAATTTGTGTCATGAATCCTATTTTAACCCCTTCCATACGGTGCCGCACACGTAGGCGTCATGGACTTAGATCTCGGTGGCAGCAACCAATGCCAGCCGTACGACGTGTCGTAATAATACTCGCATCATAAAATATAGTCACCGCTTATATCGATCGTTCTCTCTTCACCCGTGAATTTTGATAACCATAGAAAATGCGATTACAAAAGAATTAGAAAGAATGTCATTATGGAGGGGCGACTACAATAAATATAATCAAGACGCCGATATGGCAGCCTCGCGAATACACTCGCTCCCCATGACGCCTACGTGTGCGGCCCCGTATGGAAGGGGTTAAGGTCGTGCAACCCTCCTTACCATATCTTCCTATTAAGAAGAGGATAGCAGGAAGCTGCAGGATCTTGAGGCAAGACTTGAGGACAAGCCATCTGGAAGAAGACCAACTACTGCCTCATCACCTCCAAGTGGTGCTTCCTGAGACCTACACTATGACCCAAGATAATAGTCCATGATAATTTGTTCAATTTCTAAATAACTATCAAAGGGATATTCATGATAATTTACTTGATAGTACAATACACGATTCCTGGTTTGTTTACAAAATTTATAGTTTGTAACTTTCTAAGTTTTATGTAAATGTACTTGTTATTATTCCAAATATTAGCTTGAAGAGATGGAGCATGGAAAAGATCTTACAACAAAGAAGAGAAAGAGGAGACCTGCTAACCATATACAAAATTATGAAAGGGATGGAAGTCCTTGATAGAGATGACTTACTAAAGTGGGATAGAAGAAAAACCTGATTAGATGAAAAGGAACTTAAGGATAGTTACATAAGAGATCTGAAAAAGAATAGCTTCCCACACAGAGTGATAGATATCTGGAACAAACTGAATGAAGAAACAGTGAGTACAAAAACTATACAAGAATTTAAGATCAAACTGGATGCTGAAAGATATAAAAATCACTACAAGCATGGCTCTCTTCCTGTAAAATACAACTAGTTAAAACAACTAGGTAAATACAGTGTGAGAAGAGCAAAATTATAAAATAAGTAGGTAAAGGCAAATCTCCAGATGAAGTGGCCAATTCAAAGATATTTACAAAATCCCAAGTATTGGAATGTGTTCAGTGGTAAAGGCAAGTCCCAGTCCATCACAGTGTGAGACATTTACCATCTCGAGCAATGCATACTGAAAAACCCTGTATCTACAAGTAAACCTTTATTTGCAGAATCTGGAATTCAAAATGTCTCCAAAAACCCCAAAATAAAGTAATTGTTACCTTTACAAAACAGAAAAGACCTACATGTAGGCCTCCACTGACCTAAAATACAAGCTCAGTTAGAATGGGCTAGGAAGTATATGAAGACCAATATCAAGAATATTTTGTTCACTAACAAGTGTCGAGCCATGCTAAATGAACCTAATGGTTGGAGCAAAGGATGGGTGTTTCAGAACAACCTTGATTACATGCATTTGTGCCATCAGCAAGGGAAAGGAGTCATGTTTTGGACTGGCATCATGGGAGACAGGATGATTGGTCCAGTTAAAGTGCCAGAAGGTGTGAAGATTGCTACTATCACATACTGTGACTTTATTAGGGACATCCTATCTGGCTGGATGGGCTTCCATTAGCTGAGCTTAACAAAGTAGTTTCTATACATGATAATGTCCCAGCACATGCTGCTAAGAGAACCACAGAGTTGCTCTCCTCAATGGGATTCAAAGGAGACACTTTGATGAAGTGGCCAGCCTGTTCTCTGGATTTTAATCCCATTGAGAACTTATTTTATAAAAAAGGAGATTTACCAGAATGGCAAGCAGTGCACATCTATACAACCATTGGATAAAAAATAGAAAGGAAAAACAGGGTGTGGGGGTATTATTTTTGACTAAAATAGACTTAAATGTGACCAAGATAGCAGAAGGAAAAAACAATGGAATTAAATATGATAAAAGTTGAAAACAGTGACATGAAAAATAGAAAATTTGTAGTAGTGCATGTGCCCCCCAAAACACAGTCTAGGATAGAAAGTGATCATTCCAAACTGTTGGAAGACACAAAATATGAACTAATTTACTGAAAGAAAGAGAAAATATAATAATTATGGGTGATTTTAACTCAAAAGAAATATGTTGGGAAGAAATGACAGTGAAGGGTGGAGAAGACCTCTGGGAAAACATACTATTTGATATGACCATTGAATACACAATGACTCAGTGGGTAAAGGAAAATACTAGATACAGAAACAATGAGGAACCAACGAGATTAGATTTAATATGTCAGAGCCTGAAATGACAGAATTGATTACAAAACTCTAATAGGGAAGAGTGACCATGTACTAATAGAATTCGAACTAAAAGAGCAAATGGACTTGAGAAGAAATGAGAAACATAGAAAAGTAAGACTAACGTACAACAAAATCGATTTTGAGGAACTCAGAAAATTATTTAAAAATGCAAATTGGGACAACTTCCTAAATGAAAAAGCAAAGATGGAAGAGAAATGGAATATATTAAAAGAAATTTATAATGAGGGAGTGTACCAAAACAGAAGCAAGGGTATACATAAAAAGGTGGTACAACAAAAAATGTAGTGAGGCTAAGGATAAAAGAGACAAAGTTTGGAAAAGATGGAAAAAAAAGTAAATGTCAAACATATATCAAACTAAGAAATGATGTAAAAATATCCAAAGATGAAAAGAGAAACTATGAAAAAGATGTAACAGAAAAATGCAAGGAACAACCTAAAAAACAAACAAGAAATGGAAGGACTCTGCCAAGGGAATTATGAATATAAAGAAGTAGAAATCACTGAAATTATGAACAAACAATTCAAATCAGTATTCACAATTGAATGTGCACTAAACTGTGAGGAAATAGGGAGAGAGAGAGATACCCCCAAATGAAGGAAATAACTGTGACACAGAAGGAAATCAGGGACCAAATTAAAAACCTTGATATCAGAAAATCACACTGTTCGGATGGAATTGCAAATTGGATATTGAAAGAATGCATAGAGTTAATGGACAAAATATACAAGATAATTAAACACTCAAAGAAGGAAAGGTACCAGAGGACTGGAAAATGCAAATATTGTACCAATATATAAAGGAGGAAACAAGGAAAATGCAACCAACTAAAGACCGGTCTCTCTTACAAGTACAATAGCAGAAATATGTGAAAAAGTTATCAAAATTAGATGGGTTAAACATCTGGAAGAAAAAAAATATACTGAATCCAAATCAATTTGGATTTAGAGAAGGAAGATCATGTACAACAAACTTGATCTGCTTCTATTCAAGAATAATAGAAATAATACAAGAACTGGATGGATGGGCGGACTGTGCTTTTCTAGATAAACAAAAAGCATTTGATAAATTACCACACAAAAAACTAATAAGAAAAGTAGACTCAATAGTTGGCATCAAAGGAAAATTATTGTAATGGATGGAAGACTTCTTGACTGGGAGGAAAATGAGGTTAGTAATTAGAGACAAATACTCGACCTGGGAAGAAATGATAAGTGGTGTCCCACAAGGTTTGGTATTGGCTCCAATCATGTTTACCATATATATAAATGACATGGATGAAGGAGTGGAATGTTATATGAACTTCTTTGCAGATGATGCAAAAATACAAAAAGTACAGAGGAAGATTGTGAATCGTTACTGATAGACCTAGACAAAATCTGGAAATGGAGTCAAAAGTGGGAAGTGAACTTTAATATCAAGAAGTGTAGTATAATAGAGTTTGGAAAAAGTAAAAATAGAATATTGAGAAATAAAATTGGTGAAGAAGTCAAAAAAGTGAGCTCAGAAAGAGACCTTACAGTAATAATCAGTAAAGACATGTCACTGGACAAACATATCAATAAAATAGTTGGAGAAACCTTCAACCTATCAAGGTCAATGAAAGTGGCATTTGACTATTTGGTGAGGAAATGATTAAAAAATATTAGTTACACTA
This sequence comes from Oratosquilla oratoria, assembly GCF_046742065.1. Classification (NCBI taxonomy): domain Eukaryota; kingdom Metazoa; phylum Arthropoda; class Malacostraca; order Stomatopoda; family Squillidae; genus Oratosquilla; species Oratosquilla oratoria. The sequence continues at coordinate 10,845,470 of NC_134782.1, forward strand.
ATAAGACCAAAACTGGAGTACGCTGCAACACCATGGACACCCAGTACTAAAAAGAATATAAAGAAATTAGAAAGAATACAAAGAGCAACGACAAAGATGGCACCAACACTCCAAATTAATATACGAAAAAAGATTGTCCAAATTGGAACTACCAACTCTGGAACAAAGATTAGAAACATGAGATCTACTGACTATTTATAGAATCATGAAAGGAATGAAAATACTAGATAGAGATGATTTATTAAAATGAGACAACGGAAAAACAAGGACATGAAAAGAAACTCAAAAAGGATAATTATAGAAGAGATCTGAAAAAGAATAGCTTCCCACACAGAGTGGTGGATACCAGGAATGAATAAGATAAGGAAACAGTGTGTGCAAACACTATTCAAGATTTTAAGAAAAAACTTGATGCTGAAAGATACAAAGACTGGTCACCATGAGCATAGCTCCCTTCCCGTATAATACAACTAGGTAAATACAGGCAATACAAGATTCTGCTAGTGGCAGTCTGACTCTCTACCATCAAAACACTGACTGCTTCAACTAACAACCACATCTTTAAGGTCATTAAGCAAAATGGTTCATACACCAAACACTAATCAAGGGTTTAAGGGTTGTGTAGACAGTTTATTCATTTATGTTGCTGTTATATGGTATATTTATGTCATATGAGTTATTCAAGATAATTGTTTTCAAATTAATTGGTTTATCCTCATAACTGATCAAAACTGTAAATTCTTATTCCAGAACTATTATTGCAGTTCACCTGAAAGACAAGTATGTTCATTAAAATAAAAACTAAGAAAGCTACAAACTATAAAATTTGTAAACAAATCAGAAATAATGCACAGTACTATCACGTAAATTATCATGAACCCCCTTTAATAGTTATTTAGAAATTATAAAAAATGATCATGGACTATTATCTTTGGTCATAGTGTATCACTATTTGGGAGTTGCCAAGAATGAGTGACAGTATATTCAGACACTATCAAACTTTACCTCCATTTAATAATATCTCCATTCATCCACTTCATGTACAGAATTTTTCTGGTGATGGCCAATGATGTCTGTAATGGGACAAGGGGCACTAGAATTTGGGGTCCACCCTGCTCACCCAACAGGAGGAGGAGGTGTTCAGAAATGGTCCCCATACTCCAGCTTGAATGGGGAACCACCCTAGTCAAGGTCACTCAAATGTGGTATGAATAGTAATAACTGTAATGACCAAACAGCAACAACAGGGAGTGACAGCTCTCCCAAAATCATAGTCTCTCACTTGCATTCATCACATGCCCTAAAAATGTATTCGTGAACACCACTTGGGATGGTGATACTAAAAGCAAGGTAAGAACTGAATGACTGATATGTCCCTACTGTACCCTTTCTCCCTACCAACAATACTTTTGTTCCCCACTTCAGTTAACCTCCGAAAACACTCAGTGTAATGGTGGATGGTAAAAGGGGGAAGGTGATTTCTGGAAGTTTTAAGTCAAAACTTACACATGGGCGGTGCAGGTCTCATGAACTGCAACACTATGGACTATGGCATTGGGATAGAAAAGCGGTACAATATGGCAGGAGTCTGCAACCTCAACAGCCCTATTCAAAATCCTCTCTGTTTGCTCCACATGTTGAAAAGACTAGAAAAGGTAATTCAGAAAAAGTACCATATGAAGATGAAGTGTTTACTGGTACACTGTTTCAATCTTTCTATATTTATCAGGTATTAGCCAAATTACCCGTGCATTGCTGCAGGCAAATGATGATCATCTTAAGTTTGATAGAATTTGTGAAGAAAAGTTACACACCGATAGCGTTTTTTCCCGATAAAATTCCCTCTAGCGATATTATTTATCAATTTAATCATTTATCAAAACTTACACGAGAAAGGCACAACATTCATGTGTTAGCATGGTAAGTTTTAAGAAAATTTGATTATTTTTTGATTATCTTTTTTTTAATATTTTGGAACAACCCGCGAAGCACTGAAGCCGCAAAATGTGAAGCGCGAAGTGGCAAGGGAGCACTGTATATGGTTATAGGGGTCTATCTGCAAAAACCTAGGAGTTTGTGAAAAATCCCTAACCTAACCATACCCCACCTAACTTTAACCCTTAACTCTAATCATATTTTTTTTCTAATGAAATACAGTTATCCAAGTACCTGGAGTGATAGGGTATCAGAATGTATATGGTTATGGGGGGTCTATCTCCAAAACCCTAGGAGTTCATGAACAAACAGACAGACAGGCAAATGAAAGTATCTTGGGTTATAAGGTTTCAGAATATATTTGGTTATAGGGGTCTATCTGCAAAAACCTAGGAATTCGTGAAAAATCCCTAACCTAACCATACCCCACCTAACTTTAACCCTTTACTCTAACCAAAATAATTTCTTTTGAAAATAAAATATAGTTATCAAAGTACCTGGAGTGATAGGGTATCAGAATATATATAGTTATGGGGGGTCTATCTCCAAAACCCTAGGTGTTCGTGAACAATCAAACAAATAAACAGACAGACAGACAGAGGCTACTACTTTATTATAGTAGATATGGGCGAATGAGCGATACGTTGTAATACCAATAAAGACTTCGTCCTCACGTAGTGCGTTTCCTGGCCTGCTTATCGCCAGTTACCTTTCTCCTTCACTGGGAAAGATGTCATGGGTATAGCTTTCTCTACTTCATCTGGCTGGTGAACCGCCCCCAGCAAGGTCACCTCCTCTACAGCCAAGGCATTAAAACAGACCAACCATCAGGTGAAATTCAGGAGCGAAAATGGGCAGCCTTCCCAGATCCATCACAGTTCTACTACTGCCACTCCGCTACGCCTATTGACCCCTTCCTCCACACACACAACAGGGCGACAAGGCCGGACTCCCCTCAACACCTTGAACCTGATAGATCCGAGAATGCATTGATGGTTACATTAACCCCTCTAACCGATGAAATAATAACCGCCATCACCAACAGAATGACCACTGGGTCTTGAACTTGTTTCTAACGACAATACTGAAAGACGTTGCATTTCCAAACTTACCCAGCTCCTCCGGTTTTCATTTCGACCCTTGTTGAGATGAAGTCTATCTGGGCATGGAATTTGAACATCTTATCCAAGCTAGTACCAGTCGATTTTATTCATCTGAGAAGGAACCCTGGACACGAATGGGGTTAATGTAATTCTAGATGTCGTAATATTGGAACGAGTTATGGAAAATATTTATCAGGTAATTTTCATTCTTGTCTGGGTGATTCATATACTTCGAAATTCAATTTACTGTACCTGAGCCATGCTAATGCACATGAATCTCGTCAAAATTGTGTGCATTTTTCAGATGTAAGGATATGTGCGCGTATGGAATATCCACATACAGTACACAACTCGCGCGCACGACCAAATGACGCTGAAAATTGGAGACATTGTGGAAAGAAACAATACCAGGAACACTATTAAATTGTCGCTGACAACTCACCAGCGTTTCCGTCCTTAAGGACGCTAATGTTGCGCCACACTGGTTCAAACCAAAACATTTGTTATCCTTTGTCATTACTCAAAAAGAAGAGCTCATTTATTGGGGGTGGGGGAGGGCAGGGGAGTTTGGTAGTCTGTGGTCTGTAATCACTTGAGAACCATTGTACACAGGCACGCCAGGAAGACATCAAAGAAGATACACAAATCAGTGTATTGTAAATGTAGGATGTGTATACGGTAGGAAGTCGACGATCTGGATTTGTATGTGTTGTCCGGATAGGATATCTGGCGATCCTGACAGGACATAAACATACGTACTATAGCCGGTGTGGGCTACGGTGAGAAGAAAAGAGTGTTGGTATGTTGTTCGTTGTTTATTAGTCGGTCAAAACTGAACTGATGGGCTATGGGCTATCTAGAATAGACCACCCGCTCGCGCGGATTGTGTGGGAGGGGAAGAATGTAAGAAAATTAAAAGACAGTAGTGTATAAAAGAGGACTATTACCCATAAGCACATTTTCCATGGGCGATTCACTAAAGGGCGATTGATGGTGGTGGCTCGGGAGGAACGGGCAGGGAACTTGGACGGCGGCGCTGACGCCTGCGATTAGAATCACCAAAAGCTGAATTGATTTTACATGCGCTCAGGAGCCGATATATATGCCGCGTGGGTAGTCACCTATGGTGCATAATTACACGATTGCACTGGATAAGGTTAGGTCAGGTCAAGCAGGGTCGTGCTGTCATAGGCAGGTGTGCGTAGTTAGCGCGTCATGTCACAACCGCGTGGGCGACACAACGCACGCTCCATTCTGACTCCACGTGGTTTGTACAGTACAAACCCTTACTACCGAAACGCATAGCGTGGTTGTGTATCTCATGTGTTCCCACCTCTTTTGCTGGACTTAGAATCACCCTGGTGACAATCTGGGCATATTAGCTGTATCAGTTGCTTACTGCGTTTAGAAAAAAAAGAAAAAAAAAATAGATACCACCCTCCTTTGTAATGACATGGTTCAAACAATAACTTCCCCACGAGGCAACAGTTGATGGAAGATAAGATTAAGTCTGATTACTCTACTCAATGCCGTGGCGTTCTTGATAAAGCTGTTCCTTCAACAGTCGATTTTATACAGCCGAGACCGGTGTGAGGGTAGAAGGACCCAGAGATACCTCCCCTCCCCCCACAACATAATGAAACCGTCTGTCTCTAAGTCAGAACCAAACCGACAAGGTGCGACACCGAATTGAAGGGAGTCAAATTCGATAAGACTTGTAACATTTGGGATCACACACTGTAGGCTTGTTGATAGCTTTAATGCGATGCCGCACTCTATAGGCTTTGGAATTGCTTAAGTAAAGTGATTTTTATATATATATATATATATATATATATATATATATATATATATATATATTATATATGTATATATATATATATATATATATATATATATATATACAGTATATATGTATATATACAGTATATATATGTATATATACAGTATATATATATGTATATATACATATATATATATATATATATATATATATATATATATATATATATATATATATACAGTATATATATGTATATATATATACATACATATGTATATATACATATATATACTGTATATATATATATACAATATATATATATATATACATATAAATGTATATGTATACATATATAAAATGCTATACCAGTGACAAACTACATACATAAACAGGTAAGGCTACTGTATTAGGTGGGTGTCATAAGAAGGAAGGTACAATAATAGTGGACTGGCTGCTAAGGTTGTTTAATGTGAATTTAAGGGGGGGGTAGAATGTCAGAGGACTGGAGGAGTGCCTGTATAGTTCCGCTTTACAAGGAAAAAGAAGACAAATGTGAGTGTAGTAGTTTCAGAAGGATTAGTTTGTGTGTAGTTGTGAAGGCTTATGAGAGGGTTTTGATTGAGAGGATTAGGAGAGGAACAGAGGAGTAATTGGTGAGGAACAGTGCGGGTTTAGGAAAGGTAAGGGTTACGTAGATCAGATTTTTGCGGTAAGGCAGATATGTGAGAAAGTTTTTTCTCTTTTGAGGGGGGTCTTTATGGATTTGGAAAAGGCTTATGGCAGGATAGACAGAAAGGCACTGTGGGAGATTTTGCAGATATATGGGACTGAGGAAAGCTGTTAAGAGTAATCAAAAGATTTTACGAGAGTATTAGTCTGTGACAGCGGCCTTGCTGTGGATGTGCTGTGTCTTGCGACACTGCTTCTGACCCAGGGCAGTGGACAAGGTGCAGGGATGACCCGTCATCCAGGAGGTGCTAAGATAAGAGGGAGGGTGGAGTGTATTCAGGGATGGAATGGGTGGGAATGAATTTATGCCTTTTTCTTTTTGGCTACCTCCCTTGCAAGGTATATGTATGTATTAGTCTGTGTTAGAATGGGAAACGGAGAGAGCGAGTGGTTTGGGGTAAAGGTGGAACTGCGTCAAGGCTGTGTCATGTCGCCATGGTTGTTCAATGTGCACATGGACGGGATGGTGCGAGAGGTAAAGGCAAAGGCAATGGGCAGGGGACCAGAGATGGTTAAAGAAAATGGAGAAAAGTGGGAGATGAGTCAGTTGTTTGCTGACGACATTGCGCTTGTGGTAGAGTCAGAGGAGGGATTAAGAAAGTTAGTGACGGAATTTGGAAAGGTATGCAATAGGAGGAAGTTACAGGTAAATGTGAATAAAACCAAGGTGATGAGATGTACAGCTACACAGAAAACTATCGTTAGTAGGGGTGTCGAAACATTCGCTAATGAACATAACCTTATGATACCGAAGGGTTGGTATTTCTGGGGTTCGAATTGTTCGAATTCCTTCTGAATGAATATGAATCGAATAATAGTTCCGGAGTTCATATGGATTCACTATGACATGATAATCTTATTTCCGATGGAGACTTCAAAGGGAACGCGAGGTAGCATAGTATCCCTTCATATTGAAGGTTTACCAAATGTGAAGATTTCTCAAAAATTGGGAGTTTCCCTGCCCACGGTAGCGAGGTGGATACAGAGGTATCACCTTACAGGTGCCACAGACAACCGTCCTCGGGCTGGCCTTCCCAGATGCACAACTGAGGAAGAAGACCAGGTAAGCATAGTGTGGTCAGGCTGTTCCTTTGTTGATAAGGATTTACTATACATAAACATGTGTAATCTTGAATATATCTGGAGATCGCAAGTAGTTCAAATTATTTGCTTCCCAGCACAAAGTGGCAACTCTAAACTTGTTGCCAAATCTATAGGAGCTCGATGTTGCCACGTGTAGTAAGAAGTGGTAGGAAAAGCGATATGTTATTTTGTCCTTTCTTTTTTTTAACCAGGCAATTGCAAGTATGACTAATGATGACTCGTTTTGCAAGGCACATGACATCCATGGTAATTTAAGGCTGTCGTGCTCTTTGGAAACAATCCGTGCGAGGCACCGAGAAAGGGGCTTGCATGCTCGCACACCTGCAAAGAAGCCCGAGTTGACGCCAATTAACATGGAGAAACGAATGGAATATGCCTTGCAATATGCAGACAAGCCACTCGCCTTCTGGGATAACGTTATCTTCTGCGACGAGAAAACGTTTTCTTCAGAAGGGACAAACACTGCAAGATATGTGTGGCGTCCAAAAAACACCAGGTACGGTAACTACACAACCCCCTCATCTCCTATTTTCAATTTCCCTTAGCTTTATTATTGGAAGGAAAGTGGTTGCTTCCAAATGAATAAATGCTATACTAATTTTCCTTATGTGTGACTTTGTATCTAATGCAGTGTTATTATTTTACAGATTTGAGTCGGAGAATGTAATCTCGAGCAGGAGGAGCGGCCGAATCACCGCAGGGTTGTTTGGGTGGATGCATGCCAGCGGTGTCGGGGAATTGACGGATGTCGGTCCTGGCAGATTTACTGGCAGGGAATATGTGGGCATCCTAGAAGAGGTTTTCCTGCCGACAGTTAGGGCTATGGTATTTCCTGATGGAATGCCCTTCTACCTTATTCAGGACAACAGCCCTATCCATACCAGCCGAGTTGTTCAGTGGTTTCGCAGACACCCCGACATAACACTGTTGCCACATCCACCCAGATCTCCGGACCTCAACCCAATTGAGAACCTATGGGCGGCCATGACGAAATACATGCGGCAAGACCACACTCGCAACCGCATCGCAGTTGTCGACAATGCCTTGCAAGCATGGGAACACCTGCGAAGTGAGGAAGGCCGTGTCTTAACTTGCGAATTAGTGGCGTCGATGCCTCGACGCTTGAACAGTGTTTTGGCAGCGGGTGGTGGGAATACAAAATATTAATCCTTGATATATTACCAATATTTTATTTACCTTATTTTGATCTTAGTGAGATATGCTAGTAACCTTTAGGTAATATGATATCAATGCGTGTGAATAGCACCTGTCATATCAATCGTCTGGCAATGCCTAATGCAGGGTTCTCACTATTGGCCAAACATAAAAAATATGTAAAAGAAAGGCAATTAATCAATGACAAAGTGTTTTATTATATTACATAATACTTGCGAATTAAAAGCCTCTTAATTTATGATTTGCCTAACATAGCCAAAATATTGTTGGAACATCACGGGTACCAACAGTTTCCCAGCGTGAACAACTTGTCTCAAATAGTTTCGTTGTTTTGTGTCAAAATGATTAGCGTGATTTACTAACGATAGTTTTCTGTGCAGCTGGACAAAGGGAGAGGATGGCAGTGAGTTGGAAGTAAGTCTGAAAGGAGAGAGGTTGGGGGAAATGGAAAGCTTTAGGTATTTGGAGTCACATGTGGCAGGAAAGGAAGAAATGAAGGTGGAAGTAAATTGTAGATTTAGAGAAGCAAGTAAATACCTCGGGGAACTAAAAAGGCATCTGGGAAGAGATGCAAAGAGGAGACTGTTTGAAGGGGTGATTGCGCCGACGGCATTGTATGGAGCAGAGACTTGGAATTTAAGAGAGGCAGAGAGTAAATTGTTTAATGTGTTTGAGATGAAATGTCTGGGAAATATGGTAGGGTTTACTAGGTTGGATTGAGTGAGAAACGAGATGAGGAGAACAGGAGAGGAAAAGGAGATGGCAGACAGGGGTGATGAAAGATTATTGGGATGGTTTGGACACATGGAAAGAATGAGCGATGAAAGATTAGTAAAAGAGGTGTGGAAGGTAGAGGTGGAGGAAGTCAAATTGAAGGGATTACCGAGGATGAGATGGATGAATGGGGTGAAAGGGCATTGAGCAAGAGGGGAATATCTGTTGAGTAAGGAAAAGAGAAGGCAGGAGATAGGGATGAGTGAAGAATGTGTATGGATGAAACTGTTGTGCAAGGAAGGGAAGGATGAGGGATGGGGGAGGGAGTAGGGGGTTCTTATGTATGAATGATATTTTGACGCAGCCCGAAGGGATTTCTCCCTGTCTTCTCTTTTTCTGTATGAAACGGACAGGTGGGGTCGCCGATTAAGTAAAGCTGCCTCGCTGTGGATGTACTGTGTCTTTCTACGTTGCATTTGATCCAGGGCACTTGGTGGGTGCAGGGATGACCCGTCATTCATGAGGAGCTGAGATGGGAGGGGTGAAAAGGGTAGTGGAGGGGAATGAAATGGGTGGGAATAGGTACGTGCTCCTGACTGAGCTACCTCTCTTATATGGGGAAAAAGCTCTTGGTAGGTAGGTAGGTATATATGTATATATATATATATATATATATATATATATATATATATATATATATATATATATATATATATATATATATATATACACGTGTGTGTGTGTGTATGTATGCATGTATATTCTGTGTACGGGCACACATACACACGACTAAGTAGGATCAATAATTAGAGAAAAGGAGACGGTACCCAACTAACGTTACTCCTTTTCCTGTATACTACAATTAGGTAAATGCAATTAGGTAAATAAAAATACACGCATAGACACACGCGCACACATAAACACACAAACACACATATACAAACACGCACATAGACCAAAGACGGATACCTACTAGCGGTATTCATGAAAGATGGACGTCAGAGAGGAATATCTCCCTGCCGTCCATCTTCAAAACCCACCAGTACCTTTAATTCGCCAATAATTTTATTCATCTGAGGGGGGGCGATTTTATTCATATGATGGGGGGAGATGGGAGGAGAATATCTGGAATTAAGGTTCTGAGGTAACGTCAACTAAATGAACATGAATATTTCGATATTTAGTATTTCCAGCATTGATTAATTGAAGGAAATAGTATCCCTAAGCAATAAAGGAATGCTTAGTGAAGCAAATTACATATCTATCTATGCTTGATTCGCATACTTATAGAATAATTCAAATAATTCCTCCTGATTTTAAAATTCCATTGTTTATTATCTTGTCTCCTAGATCGTTCGTCACGATGACGAGCACAGGCAGTACACATGTGCGCGCACACACGCACATAAACACACACAAATGTGTGTATGTGTGTATGCAAAGTTTTCTTCAAAAGTGCAGGAACTCACTGGTTCTTGAATAATTCTAGAGACTTGAAGAAAGCCTTGAGTTCTGTATGTTTGAGTTTGCTGCTAGATTAAGTTCTAAGAATGTAAAGAGTCCGATTATTTGCATTGACCCTTTGAATAGTATGACCTTGGAGTAATGTTCTGGAGCGACTACGCTATTTTAGTCGCTTCCGTATTTATGCAATTCTCGATGTCAAAACTAGTTTTCACCACCAATCAACCAATAATGAATATATAAACAATGAGAATGTGTTAACAACAATAGAAATACCTTTGCACAAATATGTAATATACACATAATATACAAATAAAGATTTCATTACGTTACACTCGTTTGAATGTAACTATTTCAACAAGGTTTGTGGATTGATAACGTAATATCGCCGTTGCTCATTAATCCCCATGCGATGGAACCTCTTCCTTTATAGAGGACAAGACACTATAAATTGTACGAGATGTGACTACACACACACGCATACACATACGCATACACACACACACAAACACGTTGGTCGGGGTGGCAGCGAAGTCTGGACTCCTGTGATATCTTCAAATTTCGAGGATCACAACGACAAGGAAGTACCTGTGTTGTATTAATAGGGAAGGGGAAAGCTCGTGGTGTAGTGGGAAAGTGAAGAAAAAGGAGAAGGGGAGGGATTACTGAGGAAAATGGAAGGAAATGAGGAAGGGGAAGATTGGGTCTAGGAAGTCAGACAGCATGTCAACAAAAGACGGCCAGACGACAATGGTGAAGTCGAAGAGATTAGTAAAAATGAAAAATTAGAAATGTAGATAAGAGCAGCGCAATGGAAGGTGAAGATTACTATTTCCATGGATTTAATGAGGGAGGAAATGACAACCTCCCCCGACTAGTAAATCTAGAAGAGAAACTAAAAGAAATGAATGAAACTTGGGAAGCTAGGTTTAACCAATTAAAGATGGTTACCCAAAGAGTTGATAAACTGGAAGAACTTAAGAAGGAGAATCAAAACTTAACTAAGGAAATAGAAGAATTAAAAAGTCAGTTAAGAGAAGTAAAGGATGAGAATGAGGAATTGAAGAGGAGTAATAAAGAGAATAAAGAGTCCATAGCAAAAGAGGTAAGTGGTTGGAAAAAAGTACAAGAGAACAATAAAATTGAATTTAGAGGTATAATGGAACAGCAGATGAAAGAACAAACTAAGGACACAGTTATTAAAGTGATGAGGGAGAGGGAAAATATAGTAAGAGACTTAGCGGATAAAAAGAAATGTATAATTATATTAGGGATGGAAGAGAAGTATAATCTAAATAGGACTACAAGAATAAAGGAAGAAAAAGAAAAAAGTAAATAAGATATTAGAAGTAGTTCAAGATGAACCAGAAACAGGGAAACAAATAGAAGAAATATATAGACTAGAGAAATACAATACAGGTAAGACCAGGCCAATTAAGGTTAAATTCAGGTCACAAACAACAGCAGAGAATATCTTAGCAAAAACAGGGAAACTAGCAGACAGTGATCAATATAAGTAGGTATGGATAAAAAGAGAAATGAATAAAGAGGAAAGAGAGGATGAGAAAACAAAAAGACTAGAAGCTAAGGAAAAAACGAGAAAAGAACAGAGTCAGACAAAGAGAAATTCTATTGGAGAGTACTGAATATGAAGGTGAGGAAATGGTTCATAGCAGAGAAAAACAGAAGGGAAACAGAAAACACTACGGAAGTAGCAGAAAATTAAGTGTCTTACACAAATATAGATGGCTTAATAACAGACTTGAACGAACTGAATGATTACCTGAAGGAAAAAGAACCGGACATAATGGGAATTGTAGAGACAAAATTGAAAGGTCCACTACCACCCAACAGTGTAGGACATGGTGCATATAATTATTGGATTAGAAACAGAGGGGGAAAGCAAGGGGGTGGAGTTATGTT
>NC_134782.1:10862400-10884900 GCF_046742065.1 Oratosquilla oratoria
GCTAAGTAACTCTCATATACCTGTCGTATTTTCCTTCTCATCCAAACCTACACTCTAAACCCCATCACTCTGTTCCTCATCTTCCTGACCACACTCAACAGAACTATGCATGCACTCTTCCAATCAACTGGGCCATTTCCTTCCTATTGTCTCCAAATTTGCAGATGATACAAAACTGTGCGGAATGGCAAATGATTACTTACCCACTTCAGTACGAGTCAAATTCTCGCGCTCAACATCGGCTGCCATATGTACAATGCATCACACTACTCGCATTATAGAATATAAAGTCACTGCTGTATTACTCGTTCTCTTTTACTCTCAGTAATAATAAACACAGAAAACGTGATCAAACCAGTTCATAGAATCCGGGGATGTCTCATGTTCAACTACAAATATCTAAATATATATATAGACATGACAGAATTCAATAGACACCAAGAAAAATGCATTTCTGCTCTTATTTAATGCTTGATATTATTCAAATTTACCTAATATGTTATATTTACCTAGATTTATGTTTGAGATTACATACAAGATTAATCAAGCATGCCACGAACCAAAGGAGCAGTAGACCTATCTGAATTTCAGCGAGGTCGTATTGTGGGTCAACATGGAGGTGGACTTAGTCAACGCAAAATATCTGAAAATCTGTCAATACCCCTTTCTACTGTTAATAGAGTGATCGTACAGTTCACCAGAGAGGGCAAGAAGGGCACAAAACCTCATTCAGGTCGTCCCGGGCCTTCAGAAAGAACCTTGCGTCTTGTCAAAAGAAATGTCAAAGAGGATCCACGTTGTAAGACCTCTGCCAAAGCAGCACAAGCTGATGTCAGTCCCAGAACAGCTGTCAGGTATCTCCACAAGCTGGGTTACTATGGCAGAGCTGCAAGAAGGAAACCACTCCTTCGTCCAGCCAATATCAAGCGCAGAAAGGATTGCCCTTCGGAGCACTGTCATTTTCTCTGATGAGTCACGATTCACATTATTTTCTGACAGTGGAAGAGTGTGGGTCTGGAGACTCTGTAGTCAAGAGTTTGACCTCAAAAGACTGCAGCCAACAGTGAAACATGGGAGCATTTCAATAATGGTATGGGGTGCAATTTGGAGTGATGGTCGATCAGAGCTTGTGGAGTGTCAAGGAAACATCAATTCAGGCAAATATGTTTCTATATTAAAGGAAGGACTCATTCCAATATTCTCCAGTGGTAGAATGAGTAAAAATGCCTTCCTATTTATGGAAGATGGGACTCCTTGTCACACTACTCAAGCAACACAAAATTGGTTGAGCCAAAATGGGATCAGGAAACTTCCATGGCCAAGTCAGTCCCCGGATATGAACCCTATTGAACACCTCTGGGGCATATTAGACCGACAACTTCGCAAAAAGAACAGGAAGCCATTTTCAAAGCCCGAACTCTTAGGATTACTACGGGAAACATGGCAAGAAATCCCTGAAGATAATATTCATGAACTAATCAGAAGCATGCCTAGAAGGGTCCTTGCATTAAAAAAAGCAAAGGGGATGTCAACCAAGTATTAGTTATTCACATTGTGACCATTTATAAGCACTTTAATTGTATCAATTGCTTGTTTAATAAATCAAACGATTTCTCTTGGTGTCTATTCAATTCTGTATATATATATATATATATATATATATATATATATATATATATATATATATATATATATATATATAATCAAGACGCCGACGCATCCTCGTGTACCCACTCGCTCCTCATGACGTCTACGTAGACGCCATCGTACTGAAGTGCTTAAACCAATTAGATATTCAAGAAGATTTAGATAAACTACAACAATGGTCTGAAAACTGGCTAATGAAATTGTACACAAGTAAATGCAAGGTTATGCACATAGGTAAAATAACAGCAAGGACGATTACAAGTTATTCAGAAATTCGTTAACAAAAGTGGTTAGTGAAAAGAATCTCGGCGTAATTATCAGTAACGATCTCAAATCATCTAAGCAGTGTATTTCAGCTTCTGAGGAAGCAAATAAGACTCTAGGACTGATTGCGCGATCTTTAGACTTCAAAAGTCCATCTCTCATTAACAAGGTGTATAAATAGTTTGTTCGTCCACATTTGGAATATGCTGTTTCCGTATGGTCACCGAATCCCATTAAAGACATTGACAAATTGGAAAAAGTACAACGGCGAGCTACAAAACGGATTCCAAATATCAAAAACAAATCATACGAAAATCGACTCAAACATATGAATCTATTTTTCCCAAAAAAGCGTAGACTCAGAAGTGACTTGATACAGGTCTTTAAAATTCTGAAGGGGATTGACAACATCAAACGTGACAAAATGTTCACACTGAATGAGAATCCGACAAGAAATAATGGTCTCAAACTGTCAGGAAATAGATTTAATTTGGAAGCTGGTACAAACAACTTCGCCAACCGTGTAATTAATACATACATACATATACCAAAGGCTTCTCCCCCCTTACACGGGAGGTAGCCAAAAGACAAATTTCCTGCAGAGGCAGTGCAATGCAGTTCAGTTCGAAGCTTTAAGATTCGTTTAGATAAACATTTAAGCAAGATGCCGTTATGCCTGCCATTTATTTTGTATTATCTTTATTTGTTTGTTATTATTTGTCTGTTTGTTATTATTCATTTGATTATTATTATTATTCATCTCTCCATTTATCATTATTTACTATTCACCTGTCTGTTTATCATTTAACTTTACCTATTTTCTTATTTTATTTATTGTTATTTATAGTATTATTTTTTATCTATTTATCACTATTATCTTCTTCCGCATCCGACCTTGTTATGGACCAAAAGGTCTCCTGTTGCCATGCTCCCCCTTTGTAATCCTTTGTAATCCTTTGTAATCTCACCAGCCATTGCACAATCACTATTTCATCCTTTATCATTCCACTTGACATCCATCCAATCCCGATGCCTTTCCAGACTTCATTCCTCTCAATAATACTTATATTTCATTCTCATTTTCTTCAACCATTAGTCACTTTGTTTACATTTCCCATCGCCTTAATTACATCATCCTTGTTCTTTACATTCAACAACTTCAAATATTCCTTCTATCTCCATCTCTATGTCTTCTCCTTCTACTCTACTTTTTCCTCTCTACATGACTCTCCTCTTTACACTCTTTTCATTTCCCCCCCAAAAACAGATTGTCCTTTTCAAAAGTCCCAGAAGCAAATATGAATATCTGTTCTTTTCCTGGTTTCCCTAACCTTACATTTAATTTTTTCGAAATAGTTCCTCTCCAGCTCACTTCTTTTTTTTTTTCCGCCGCTATAGTACTCGCCTCTTCATTCCACCATTGATGACTACTCTTGCTTATATTTCCACTCATTCTCCTCATTCCACACACCGCCTCTGCACACTTGATCCTTTTCCCCCTGAAATAAAATCCATCATTATTCTACTCCTACTTTCCTGGTGGCCTAATCAAAAGCGTACTGCTCTCGCATTCGCTTAGTTGTAGGTTCGAATCCCGCACTTCTCTCCGAATCCCAGCTGTGATTTACCTGCCCCAACAGTCCCAAAAAGCGCATAATAGGGCAAAGGTGACGGCTTGTGCCGTAGCTATTCAGCGCTTACTGGCTCACAGTCCTCACTTTCTACTACTTTGCTGGTCTCTTTCGAAACATTCAAAAAATCGCCTCTTCCTCCTTCTCATTTAACTTATCTCCAGCACCTCTCAATCCCACATCCAACGTAGACCTCATGCTCATTTTTCTATCTTTCTGATTGTTCTAATTACAAACGCTGAGGATAGATAAGATAATGCTGGCTACGCCAATCAGTCATATCACTCATATTCAACCGACTGGGGACTAAAGCTGGCTACCTCCTAAAAGTGTTCCTGTTACAAGGACGTCGGGTAGAATCATCCACAAGGAGTTAAAATAAAAGGGGAAACAAATTGGCGTTGCATGGGTGAAAGGTGGGTGAAGGGTGAAGAAGGTGGGGGTACGCAAGGAGGCGCGTAGCTGCGGCCGAAGCCGTCACAATTACCCGATTATGCGCTTTAGGGGATAATGGAGCAGCTGACAGCCACTGCTGGGAAATGGAGAGGAGTGCGAGATTCGAACCCATAATTCAGCAAATGCAAGACCGGCACGCTTCGATTACGTCATCATATGGTGTATAGATGAATATATACCATATACATACAGTATATACATACATACATATATTATATATATATATATATATATATATATATATATGTTTGTGTGTGTATATGTATATATATGTATATATATGTATATATATATATATACATATATGCATATATATATATATATATATGTATGGATATGTATATATACATATATATATATATATATATATATATATATATATATATATATAAATATATATATATATATATATAAATGGACAGACAATTCAAACACGAATTTTCCTTTATCATGATGAAACGTAACATTCCTGTGTTACGTAATTTTTTTTTTTATTCTATTGTCTACCATTTTCCTCTAATCATATGAATTAATTTTTCATGACTCGAAAGCTGCTTTGAGTATTTAATAACATACTGTATAATATTCAATACTAATAATGACAACAACAACAACAACAATAGTAATAATAATAATAATAATAATAATAATAATAATAATAATAATAATAATAATAATAATAATAATAATAATAATAATAATGATAATAATAATAATAATAATGATAATGATAATAATGATAATAATAATAATAATAATAATAATAATAATAATAATAATAATAATGATAATAATAATAATAATAATAATAATAATGATAATAATAATAATAAAAATAACAACAATAATAATATCAATAATAATAATAATAATAGTAATAATAATAATAACAATAATAATAATAATAATAATAATGATAATAACAATAACAATAATAATGATAATAACAACAGTAATGATAATAACAACACCAACAACAACAATAACAATAATAATGATAATGATAATAACAATAATAATTATAATAATGTTGATGATAATAGTAATAATAGTATTAACGTTGCAATATGATTGAAAGGAAAAGTCAATCCTTTAGATGTTTAGCGTGCACACGCGAGCACGCACGCATATGGAATGATCGTGATTGGCTAATATAAGTGCCAATAAGGCTACAGGGTTAGACAATATTCCTGCGAGGTTTATTAAGGATGGGGTCACAATTATAACTCCTCCAATAACTCATATAAAAAAAATTGTCTATCAGTTCAGTACCTTTCCCAATCGACATGAAAAGGGCTCGGGTAACACATCTTTATAAGGAAAACGCAAAAACTGAGGCAGGAAACTACAGGCCTGTTTCAATTCTAGGTATTATTTCCAAAGTTTTGGAACGTAGTGTACAGTCAGTTAAATGCCTGCCTAAGGGAACGTAATCTACTATACGACATGAACCAGCTTACACCAGCTACACCTTTACGATCTGATAAAACAGGAATGTGACAGATAACTACACGGGTTTAGTTTTGTTGGATCTACAAAAGGCATATGACAAAGTGGATCATGATATCTTATTAAGAAAACTTCAGGCATTAGGAGCTTCGAATATTGGCTGGTCCAGGTCCTACCTCACAGGTCGCAAACAACTTGTACAGGTAAATGGAGCCTGCTCAGGTGACAGAGAGATAACTTCTGGTGTAGCACAAGGTTCAATTCTGGGACCGCTTCTGTTCTTGGTCTATATTAACGACATGCCAGGTGCGGTGAACTATAAGTTACTGCTCTATGCAGATGACTCCGCACAAATTGTCTCAAGTAGGAACCCAGTTGAAGTAGAGGAGGCCCTGAGTGTTGAAATGTCATCAGTCCAGGACTGGCTTATATATAACAAGCTGTCTTTACACCTTGGTAAAAATGAAAGTATTGTCTTTGCATCCAAACTCAACCTCAGGAAACACTGCGGTGTACAGGTCACATGTGGGGGTAATGTCTCGGAGTCAAAACAGGAGGTAACTTATCTTGGAATACTCTTCGATCAATCACTCTCAGGAGGTGCCTTAACGGATAAGATTGTATCAAAGTGTTCACACAAGGTTAATTTTTTGTACAGAAAAGCCATAAATTTTGATATGGAAACAAAGAAGCTTCTGGTCTCAGCCCTGACACAGCATCACTTTGATTACGCTTGTAGCTCTTGGTACAGTAGTCTGAGCAGAGAAAAAACCAATCTTGGCTACAGGTTGCACAAAATAAGATCATTAGATTTGTGCTAAATTTACCTCAACGTAGTCATATTGGTATAGAAGAATTCAGCAAAGTAGGAATGTTACCTGTAAAATATCGTGTCCAGCAGCTGAAACTAAACCATGTTTACAATATCGTTCATAATTCTTCTCCTTCATGTTTGAGCTGAAATTTTACGTTATCTGCTGAGATCCGAACCCGGAACAGTCAAGGGTTATTATTGTAACTCAGCAGGTTCCTTCACCAAAAACAGCTTTCACTTCACAGGTGTTCAACTATGGAAATTACTACTTACGTCCATTAAGTAGTCAGATAGCAAGGTTACTTTCAAGAAAAAAGTCAAGGATTACTATATATCTCAGCTATGGAGCGAGAACAGCCTTGATTTTATGTACTACTAGCCTAGTGAGGGGTACCAGGCTCCATGAATAATACCATCCAAATCTGCGTTCACTCATAACTGTTCTGACCTTCCCTTTTGTCGTTCAGAGGTTTAGCGCAGTATAATAATGTCTGGTGCTCAAAACTGGTTTCCACCTTTGTTTTGCTTGTCATAGTATGGTATATGTTTCAGGTATGGTCTGAGAACAGTTATGATCTTATCATAATACATCAGAGATCTACACTCTGGTCGAACATAGCCACTTCCCAACCCCTCTTCGCTGCATCGTCCAGCATCACTACGAGGCACAGACCCTCTTCGCTGCATCGTCCAGCATCACTATGAGGCACAGACCCTCTTCGCTGCATCGTCCAGCGTCAATACGAGGAACAGACCCTCTTCGCTGCATCGTCCAGCACTACGAGGCAATCCTTCTTCGCTGCATCGTCCAGCATCCTACTACGAAGCAACTGATCTTCACTGCATTACCCCCACGGAAAAATCAAAGCAACAAACTCCTACAACAGTCCTACCAACATTCTGGTAATCTACAAGACAATCCCCCTCCGAGGCATTGTCCAGCATCCACGACGAGACAACCCTCGTCGCCACATCCAGTATTACTCCCACGAGTCGGACATCCTCCGCCTTATCCACGCCACCACCGTGTTGGACAACCTTCTCCTCCACCCTTGCATCTAGCTTCGCACGGGTGCGCCAACGATCTTTGCTGTATCGACAACCAACGTCCCCTCGCCCAGCATCTAGCTTCGCAAGATCTTCATCCTCCGTTCTCTCTCTTATTTTTTTTTTTCACTTATTCCTGAACTTTTTTACCTGTACATTTTTATTTTTTAAATCACCAACCAATATATTGTACTAACACCTCCCCCTGTTTCCAGCAGTACATCTTACTACCAAATGGTCCCACTACATCATCATTTAAGACTCCGACATCTTGGGTAAGTAGACATTATCATCTAGGAGGCAGACGGTCCCTGCCCTTTTTATTATCAGTTAGTCCATGAACGTGTCCAAACCCCTCTCCGACTCGGCATACGCTCACTTCCAATTCATCAAACATGTCCCCTCCTTGTGCTAGCAACGCTTTAGAAAATTCATTTGCTACTCAAAACATGACAATACAAAATCTGATCACCGTAGTCAAGGATGAGACATTACCGCTCTTTAACGGCAAGAACATTCGTATACACAATTTCATCTCTGATGTTGAATCAGAGATCACACGAAGAAACATCACACACGAGAGGGCCAAAATCTCTATACTAACTGCCAGAATAGATAAGAATAATACACTAGCTGGTGACATCATTCAGTCTGATTTATTTGAGGAAACCACAAACTATCAGGAATTCGAAGTGCACTTTAAAAAGTCCTTTGCTGCATTTGAGCAACTTGGATCACTTTCCCCTCTATACTCTTTGGCTAGAACTTACAATCATGGTCCACACCACACCAAAAAGAAAGCTGTTAAAAATTGCTTCAACATTTAAAAGTGAACTCAGATAAAGCATCGAAAACTCAGACTGGGTCTGAGAAGGCACAATTTCATTGGAACACGTGGTCTCATTCATGGCATACTTTCGACTACTCTCCCAATTACACCCAGACACACTCCAGAAAGCTAGCATAATTCCATTCACACCAGGTATCACACTAGGCGAATTCTCCAGAAAATTCTCTGACACGAACAAAGCTATCACCCAGATCCAGAGCCAGTCAGTACCCATTGCACCTACCCATACAACAGCTCAGGTCTCACGGTCCCCCTCACATAACACGAGATTAAGACATACATCTCGCACTCGACATCGCTCACGCCAACGCTCTCCTTCAGGAACACAAACGGTTTGTACATGCTGCCACAAACCAGGACACCTCGTAAGCACGTGTTACCACAGAAACCCTTCACAACCAAACCGATACTACGATTATCACGGTACATGTTTTCACACAAGTGATCGTTGCCGTGTGCTGCTAGCACGGAGGGAACACAGACCAGAATCCCCAGATCGCTCCCTTGCAAGGCATTCATGTACCACCTCTCCTGCAAGGCATTCACGTAACACATCTCCTTTATGACTACAGAATACAAGGACTCAGTGCACACCAAGGACAGTTGCTCCATGCCCGGATATTCACTCATCAACTCTACTTGTACATACCCTGGATATCCCAGACATGTCTTCCCATTCCTTAACATTCAATGCTACGTCTAGCAACACCAAGGTGACAATTTTTCTCGATTCGGGTTTCCCAGTTAACATAATGTCAACACACAGTTTCCACAAATTTCGCACTGGAACTAAACGTGTTACCATTTTGGAACCCCCCAACGTAACCTTTGCAATGTAGATAGAGTTGCACTCCCGATCATAGGTAAAATTTCCCTAGACATTAGCTTCAAAGATGAGTGTCCATCCATTTCAGTTACCACCTACGTAGCTGACGTTTGCTTTCCTGCTGATATCCTCATAGGTTTAATATTGATGAAACAATATAACATAGTCATTTACCCTGCTCAAAATGGCACCATTTATGCACATCACTTCCTCCCTGCATTCCCATCAGCACCTTCTCACATAGTAAACAATATACACGTGGCCGAGCAGGCAGAACAAAATTCCGCGTCAGTTGATTCTACTCCCCCCACTCAAACTCACTCCGCTTTATCACACGAGGATGCACCAGCTGCTAGCACAAATTGAACCACCACCCAAACACCTTCCCAGGACTCTAACTCTTCTACCTTACCGACAGCTGTTCCAAATATAACGGTCGCACTAACTCCTCCCGCATGTCCAAATCAGCAAAACTCAAGACAAAACACCCGGTAAATACAGTTGAACTTACAAAGGATTACAAATGCGGAGCATGCCGACATGAGACATTTTGATTAATATCTAGGTCGGATGCAAAAAAAAAAACAAAAAAAAAAAAAAAATCATATTAATAATAAATTAAAACTACAATAATGTAAATAACAAATAAAATACACAAATAAATGCATAGGTATAGTTGAATAACAAACAAACAGGTAAATAGTTAATGATAATAAATTGACATAACTAATAATAAATATGTCAATTTATTATCATTTACTATTTACCTGAAGACACCTTCCTCCTCTTAGAGGAATTCACAAAGAAATCCACCCCAGCCTCGGAAGTGTTATCTACATTCAAACACACGCAGCACTTATCAGCCCAAAGATGCTGTTCCTTCGTGGGTGGGCATACAAAGATACAAATACGAGTTTTTTCAAGTACAAGACACCGATATGCTCTGTATGGTAGAAACTTGCCATGTCAATGGCTTTTCCTTGCTTTCAGTCACCAGCTGTAAGTCAAAGGTCATACTTGCATTATAATAGCCAATAATACTAACGCACATCTCATAGTTGGTACAAACATTTGCTATTTCGAAGTATATCCTTCACGCATCAAAGTCATGGATAACAAGTTCCTCACTTCTCAAGTTTGTACCACAATTTCCGACGTGCCCACAGCACAGGAACCCATTGATGCATCACATTTCAACCCCATAGACTTCTCTGATGCACAAGCAGACTTGCAGTTTCCAATGAGTTTAGACATAATATTGCCACTCCAGGTGAGTTACTAATCCTATTCAGCATCATATACCCCTTCGTGAGAACTCTAAACCACGTTACATTCCCGCATACAGAATGCCACACAGTAAACGCATGATTGTAGATAACCTTATCCAAGACATGATTGCGCAAGACATTATTGAACCATCAATCAGTGAATGGAATTTCCCTCTCTTTGTTGTCCCTAAACACGATGGTTCCTTCCGCCCAGTAGTAGACTTCAGAGAGTTAAATAAACTTACAATACCAGATCGACACCCCACCCCTGTCTTACAAGATATCTTGTACTCCGACGGTGAAAACAACGTAGTGTTCACGGCTTTGGACCTTATGTCGGGATATTTCCAGCTCCCCCTTGCTCCAGAGTCCAGGCCTCTGACAGCCTTTAGTACACCTACAGGTCATTATCACTTCAAAAGACTAGCCATGGGTCTCGTTTCAGCTCATTCAGTGTTTACATGACTTATGCACACAGTATTTGCAGGTCTCATGGGGGTCATTCAGTGTTTATGTACCTCGATGACGTGATAATCTTTTCCAAATCCGCTGGCGAACATTTACATACTCTACACACTTTCTCCTCACGATTAGCAAAAGCTGGTCTCAAATTGAAGCTAAAGAAGTGCTCCTTCCTTCAGAATGAAATACCCTTCTTAGGACATGTCCTTAATTCAAAAGGAAATTGAACCTCGGACGACAAGGTCAAGGCAGTCAATGATTTTCCACGCTCTAATTCTGTTGAACACACATGTTCATTCCTTGGTCTATCAGTATCTTATAGACGTTATATTCAAGGTTACGCTGGTATAGCAACACCATTAACTTCACTACCTAAGAAGGATATCCCCTTCATTTGGACACCTGACCAAGAGAAATCCTTTAATGACTTAAAGAAAGACTTATCCACGGCACTTGTCCTTGCCTTCCCAAACTACAAGCTTCCTTTCACAATATATACAGATGCGTCCTACACCGGATTTGGCGCAGTCCTCATGCAACAACACGACACAAAACTCAGATCAATTGCCTATGCTAGTCGCACACTCAACAAACACGAACAAAATTACTCAGTCACAGACATAGAAGCTTTAGCTGTTATATACGCACTAAAAAATTTCAGAGATCATCCTTGGTTACGACATACACATATGCACAGACCATCAACCAATCTTACGCCTCTTCAAAGGAAAGAACCAGGAAAACCTGCCCGCTGGTTCCTTATTATACCAGAGTTCATGCCTACCTTTCATTTTGTTCAAGGAAAAGCGAACCTAGTTGCAGACGCTCTCAGTCGCCATATTGCGACGATCCCTCAAAACCCGATTTCAGTAACTTACACAAGCGCGCGTAGCCGCAGCGCAGAGATCAGACCCTCTTTGGAAACGTGTCATATACTTCCTCGAATTTACAGACACAATTGACACAGAAAATTTTCCTCCCAATCTCGACAATTACACGTTAGTTGATGGCATACTATATCACAAAACAACACTAACGAACAAACATGAACCCAACTGGTCAGTATTCCAGCTTGTAGTCCCTACGGACCTCATTCCGGAAGTTCTACAACTTCTACACGGTTCCCCCATTGCTGCACACCCTGGCAAGGAGAAATGCGTTGCATAAGCAATATTGCACTACTTCTGGTTAATCCTGAGGAAGGATATACACGCCCACATTGATGCTTGTCACCTTTGTACTACTCACAAAGGTCATATCAGCGGTCATGTTCCAATTAAAATTTACCCTACCTCTTGTAAACCATTCGACACAGTCGCTGTTGATCTTTTTAAGTTGCCTCTTACACATAGCGGAAACCAATAACTCTTTGTCTGTGTCGATCATTTTTCACGATTCTGTATTCTTTCCCCCCTACCAGAGACGACAGCACAAAACGTAGCAAAGACCCTTATTGACAAACCCATATACCCCTTCACTACAACCAAAACTGATTTTTGACAACGGGACTGAATTCAACAATAACTGTTTCGCACATTTGTAATTACTTAAAAAAAAAAAAAAAAAAAAAAAAAGAAAACACTACTGCTAATCACCTTACTTCAAATGGCTTCTGATCTTCACCCTTCTTGGGATGAACATGTCCCCATGATTCAAGCTTGCATAAATAGTTCCATTAACAGGTCGATATCGGAATCACCTCATTTTGTTCTTTTTGGCTCGGACAAAAGGCTCCCACATGACCTTCTTTCAGAATTACCTCCCATTTACAATTTCAAGGTAAAAGTAACAAATTTATATTTTTTTTTTCAAAAGAATCCATAATACTCTTCATCTAAGGACGAAATGGTCCGTTTGCATAACAAATCAGCCAGAGCTTGTACCTTTGAAGTTGGAGACATTGTTTACACCCTAAACTATATTCCTACCTCGAAGCTCTCCCCTAAATTCTCTGTACCCTACCGTATCATTGGACATAAGTCAAAGAATAAAGTCAAAGCAGTCAGGCTGCACAATATCACAGAGACAGTCTTGCACAAAGATCATACCAAAAGAGTCCCCCGTGGCCTCCACATAGAGACTGTCCACTCACAAACTCACACTACCCCTGCAATAGAGGACCATCACCAATCCTCTCCACCAAAGCCTCCTACCCTCTTCCCCGCTACAATTTTCGAAACCGAGCAACTTGACAAGAGTACATTTTGCCTAGGTGGACGGAAATGATATCTACTTCCGCAGTTCATACAATTAAGTAAATTTAATTTAATTCATGAGTAGTTCCCGATACCCCCATTACTCCAATATTATGTGCATTTATCTTCATGCCAAGGTCCTGCAAAGGCCTTGTATATATTAGTTCTTATCTTCCATGAGCATTGACCTTACTGTGTGCAGTGAGTGGTACCTGAGCCGAGTATCTGTTGCAAGAAGGAAGAGTCAATTCTTTATATGTCTAGCGTGCACACGCACGGATATGGAGTGATAGTGAACTCCAACGTCTTCAGAAAACACTCAGGGGATCCGCTATTGTGCTTGGATTTTCTTTCCAAGGGACCGTTCCATTGTCATCGGATCTGAACAGTGACCAGAGAGCCAGGCATTTCGGACTACAGCCAACACCTGCGAGAACAATAGATACTTCTCCTTTCATCATTGCCAACCTTTCCAGAATCAACTTATTTCAACGTTTAATTTCTTCATCATATATTTTTCGTATGTTTTCCATCCTTTGTAATTCTTATGTAGATATATCCCATGCATGAATACTGAGAGTCCAGACGCAGTCCATGCATAGTAAATAGTAAATATAAGAAAATAATGTATGATTGTGTCAACAGTCTACTTGTACCCATGTAAATCAGAATTGGGTAACTCCCCGAGTCTTCCTCGGAGGTTGCTTCTGTTTGTAAAACAGAGAAGACTGAGCCATTAAAACAAAGACAACCTCAACTACTTTATCTCACCAAACCAGCAAATGTAGATCATAACTCCAAATCTACATTAATAACAATAACAATTATAATGATAATGATAATGATAATAATAATAATAATAGTAATAATAATAATAATAATGATAAAGATGACGACGACTACGATGATGATGATGATGATAATAGTAACAGTAATAACAATAATAACAACAATAATAATAATGATAATAATAATAATAATAGTAATAATAACAATAATAATAATAATAATAGTAATAATAACAATAATAATAATAATAATAATAATAATAGTAATAACAATAATAATAATAGAATAATAATAATAATAATAATAACAATAACAACAATAATAATAATGATAATAATAATAAAATAATAATAACAATAATAATAATGATGATAATAATGATAATAATACTGATGATATTTAGATATTTGGGTGCAAATGTGGCAGGAAAGGGTGGAGTGAAGGTGGAGGTAGAATGTAGATTGAGAGAAGCGAGTAAATGCCTTGGTGGTTTAAAAAGTGTAATGAGGAATAGGAATCTGGGAATGGATGCTAAGAGGAGACTGTATGAAGGAGTGATTGTGCCAACAGCACTGTATGGAGCAGAAACATGGAACATGAGAGAGGAAAAGAGAAGGAACTTGAATGTGTTTGAGATGAAGTGTCTGGGAAGTATGATGGGGGTTACTAGGCTAGATAGAGTGAGAAATGAGGAAGTGAAGAGGAGAACAGGGGTGGAAAGGGAGCTGGGAGATAGGGTGGATGAAAGAGTATTAGGATGGTTTGGACACATGGAAAGAATGAGTGAAGAAAGACTAGTAAAAGAGGTATGGAAGGCAGATGTGGAGGGAGTGAACATGAGGGGACGTCCTTGGATGAGATGGATGGATGGGGTGAAGGGGGCTTTGGGGAAGAGGGGAATGTCTGTTGAGGAAGGATGGGAGAAGACAGAAGACAGGGGTGAATGGAGAATGGTTGTATATGGAAAATGTTATGATGCATGAGGTGGATTGGACGGGGGAATGGGGGTGAGGTAGTGTGTGTGAGCAAAAATTTTTGACGCAGCCCGAAGGGATTTCTCCCCGTCCTCTCCTTTATATGGGGGGACGGAGATGGGGGGTCGCCGATTTAATGAAGTGGCCTTGCTGTGGATGTGCTGTGTCCTGCGACACTGCTTCTGACCCAGGGCAGTGGACAGGGTGCAGGTATGACCCGTCATCTAGGAGGTACTAAGATGGGAGGGAGGGTGGAGGGGTGTGGAGTGTTTTCGGGGATGAAATGGATGGGAATGTTTTTGTGCCTTGTCCTTTTTGGCTACCCCCCTGGTAAGGTGGAAAGAAGCCTTGGTATATGTATGTATGTATGTAATACTGATGATAATAATGATAATGTATGATAATATCTGATATATAATGTTCAACGATAAATCTATAATGATGAAATTCAATGATGTTATTTTAATTTTTTTCACTGACCGTCACCATATCTACCTTCACCGTAACACTCACAACGACCACCATCTACATAGCGCCACCATCCTCACTACCCCCCCCGTCCACCTCCACTGCGAGCTTCCTCTACCACCACCACCTCTCCTCCCGTGACAAGCATCAACAGTGTTATGAATGTGTTCAGACTGCGAGGAAGTAGAAACTTATTGCGCGTATCTTTATACATGGTGAGTGTTTACTAATCTTTACATACTAATTAAGAATACGTGAATGTCCGTGCATTGTATTACGTACAAATTAATGACAAATGAGTGTTTGATTATTGTAGTTATATTCGAAGTACAGTAAAACTTGTTGAAAATGATAGAAGAGTTAGTAAATAGCAGTTCGCAAGGACAATGTATTGCCTCAAATTTAATGACTGAATACCCAATGCCCCACAACGGCTGGCAACGGTCCTTGGGGCTTTTTCTATTTCACCAACTTGTATTAGTGGGAAGAAAAGAGCAGTCGCCGGTTGTCAACTCTATAGGGAGAGGTGGAGGAAATCCCTTCCGTACCAAGTGGCACTAATAAATTTAATTCTGCTTGTCGTGAGGTGATTTCATTTGGCAGTTAATCCTTCAACAGGGAAGGGGGTTAAACTTATCTCACTTACGTTTACTTAATCAAAATATAAAACTACGTGCAAACTCGTTTTGGACTGATTTTTTTTTTTCTAATCAGCGTGAGGGCACACAACATATGATCTTTCATTGTCCAAACATTAACATAATATACATACATACATTAAATAATATATTTATATATATATATATATATATATATATATATACATATATATATTTATATTATTAAATTTTGGGAGCAGGTTTTCAACATTACACTTGCTATTGAATTTCAGCATACTCGGCGTTGGTGATCTGAATACACAATATTGTTTGGATATAAAAACTAACGCATTACGACATTTCGCCTATACCTCAGGCATCTTCTGGTAATTTTATTTTCTAAACTACATACATGTTTACAAGTATCACAAATGGTAACATTAACAGAGGATGAGTCCAAAAATGTTCAAAACGTGGGGTGCCCCGATAAGCCCAAAAGTCCCACACATATTCTGTTGGATATTAATCATCGGCATACGGTTTCTAACTAATACTGCCTCCAAACATTCAAATCATCTTTTGTCATTGTTCTTGGGTATTATTACTGTATTTGTGTTCAGTTGATCCCGTTGGTGATATGTTGGTGTTATGTGTTTATGTTATGTGTGATTTTACTACTACGTTTTGCATGTGGTTCTAAGGCTTTCTGATCATGTTGTGTTGTGTGACCAATATACTCCTCATTACAAAGCGAACCGTCTTTAACTTACATGAATACTTATTCACAACACATGACTCTTTTAACACCAGCATATCACGGGATCAAATGAACACAAACACAGTAATACTATCCAAGATCAATGACAAAAGAAAGATTAAGTGTTTGGAGGTAGCATTAATTAGAAACCATATGCCAATAATCAATATCCAACAAAATATATGTGGGACTTTGGAGCACTTCGGGGATACTGTGTGTTCTCTACCTTATTCAGGGAAGAAAATAGCTAGAAAACTGTAAAGTCTATAGAAAAATATTATCAACACTGCGTATATTGTGATAAACCAAGATAAGAGGGAGGGAGGATGATGAATGGGGGTAGAATGGATACCTCCCTTGTAAGGTGGGGGAAAGCTTTTGGCATATGTCTGTATGTCTGTCTGTCTGTATGTATGTATGTATGTATGTATGTCTGTATGTACGAGTATGTACACACAAACACACACACACACATACACACATATATATGTATATACACATGTATATATATATATATATGTATATACATATATATATATACCTACATACACACACACACACATATATATATATATATATATACATACACACACACACACACACACACACACACACATATATATATATATATATATATATATATATATATATATATATATATGCGTTCGTGTTTGTGTGTGTGTATGTGCATGTGTTTTTTCTTTTCACCTTGGTCTTTGGATCACGTGTTGGACTCGTGATCGACAGCTATTTCCCTCCCAGAAGAGAGCTCAGAGCTCGTATGACCGATCTGTGGGTAATGCTATGACCTTACACGCGCACACAAACCCAACTCCCCGCCCACGAGAGTTGGAGTAACGACTCGAAGCGCAGCGATACTGAAATTATTTCAGCCCTGGGCAGGATTCGAACCCGAGCCGCCGTAGTGACAGTCGGGGACTCTTAACAACCGCTCCACCGAGTTGTGTGTGTGTGTATGTCATTACGAGAATGTTACTTGCGCTTTGGTAACGAGAGAGTGAGGGAGACTAGAGTGGGTTTGGTGGCTTTATTCTGGTAGGGGTGTGTCGAGCTAGGCTGGGTCAGCGGGCTGGGCGCCGCACAAAAGTGACCGCAGAGTGACCTGAGTCGCGACCCGTTTGTGGCAAGTACAGAATAGGACTGGATTCTGGATTCCAAGAAAAGACCACCTCGCTTGCGCGGGATCGGGTTTTGTGGGAGGGGAAGAATGTCTGTTAGAAAATGAAAAGATAGTAGTGTATAAAAGAGGGCTATTGCCACCGGGCGAATTGCGAGCGATTAGGGGCTAGTTTGTTGTCGTGGCTTTAGGAGAACTGGGCTAGGAACTTGGACGGTGGCGCCAATGCCGGGAGGAAGAGCATATTATATCACCAACGAAAGTTTGGAAAATGGTAGGAGACGTAGTAGGAGAGAAAGGGGGAAAAACGGAAAAATCTTTAGTGGGAGGTAAACTGAAATGAGAAGATGTAGTATAAGAGAAAGTGAGAAAGGAAGCGAATTTTAGTCGAAGAAAAAGGAAGTGTATATGTTTGTGCGTGGGATGCGGCTATGTTCGTGAGAGGTGTATGTGTGTAATTTACGGTTAGTGAGTAGATTTCACTTCCCGCGTGTAGAGGGCGTTCCTGATTAGCCCCAGGTAAGGCATGAGAATTCCTGTTTTACCCCAGGTCGGGTTTGAGTAACGATATTATTATTATTATTATTATCATTATTATTACCATTACTATTATTATTATTACATTATTGCGGTTATCACCAGTCAAGCTGGTGAAGGGGTGTGTTACTTGTTGGTGCGGTTATACACGTTTTATCGTGTACACCGCACGTGGGACGGGCGCAGCTGACAGATAGTCTGTACGGTGTGGTCTAGGTGTAATATGTTGTATCAGATGTTTGTGTTTGGCGTGCAGTTTTTCTAGGTGTCTTGAGTGAAGTTTGTGTTTGTGTTGGTTGAGTGGACGGATGTTGGAAATTTGGTGTAGAGACTCAGTGGTTCTGAAGTCGCTCCATCGCGAGCCCGTGATGAACTGGACAGCGGCATTCTGAACCTTCTGATGCTCGTAGTTATTGGTGGCACATGTCAGCTGGCTTAGTCCCGGGGACTGGCACAGAATCGGTCTGACGAGGGCTAGGTACAATCGACGTTTGGTTCTCAGTGTTGCAGTTTTGAAGCGTCTGAGCTTACCCAGCACAGCCCTAGCCTTCGCTCCCTGCTTGCGGAAGTGTGGGGTCCAGGTAAGGTCATTATCAAGTGTGCTACCCAGCACACGGGTATGGTCCTTCGCGTTTTGTGTCTGCTTATGTGGTTAGTGTCGTCCGCATACGAAAGAGTTAGAGCCTGGTTGCGAGGATAAGCCGGCTCTGGCAGGTCATTCGTATATAGATTGTACAGAGTGGGGGCAAGGACTGACCCTTGCGGCACTCCAGCCTTCGGCACAAAAGGTTGGGACAGACAGCCCCGCCACTTTATTCTAATTGACCTGTCGTCCAGGTAGTTGCAGAGCAACCTTGTGAACGGCAGGGCAAAGTCGAAGTTGTGGTACAATTTGTACTTAAGGCCTTCGTGCCATACAGTATCGAATGCCTTCTCCACATCCTTACAAACCAAAATGGCCTTACCAGGGCGACCGTCTGGCGGTCTTTGAACCCATTGAGTGATTATGGATATTACGTCTTCTGCACCGCGCCCCGGCCGAAAACCAAACTGGCAGTCCCTCAGCACATTCTCCGTCTCTAGGTACACGGTCAGGCGGCGGCTTAAGACGTGCTCGAACACCTTTCCAAAGTACTCCAGAATAGGACTGGGCTCGACATCCAAACCTGGCGTCCTTATATACCCGTCATGCGTACGTTAAAGAAGCACACGACCCATCCTGACCGAAACATGGCTCGGCAGGGCCTAGGTCGTGCTTTCATGAGGATATATATGCACGTAGTACAGGAGTAATATAGACTTAACCTACACAAATATAATACAAGGCCAAAGGCCGGCTATTTCTACACAACATATATATTTCCTGCCCCTTCCACTTCTGCAGCGGCGATACTATAAGCTAAAATACCACGTCGAACCACATGTGGGGGACTTGGTTCACCACATGTATTCACCTTGGTCTTTGGATCACGTGTTGGACTCGTGATCGACAGCTATTTCCCTCCCGGAAGAGAGCTCAGAGCTCGTATGACCGATCTATGGGTAATGCTATGACCTTTCACACACACACACACACAACTCCCCGCCCACGAGAGTCAGAGTAACGACCCGAAGCGCAACGATACCGAAATAATTTCGGCCCTGGGCAGGATTCGAATCAAATACTACGAGCACCACCATGCTGGTAGTCCAGTATTCTACCAACCGCGCCACCGAGTCGTGTAATGTGTGTGTGTGTATAAATGTATGTTTTTTTTTTTTGCATCCGACCTAGATATGGATCAAAAGGTTTCCTGTCGGCATGCTCCGCCTTTGTAATCCTTTGTATGTACAGT
The DNA here is from genome assembly GCF_046742065.1 of Oratosquilla oratoria. Taxonomy (NCBI): domain Eukaryota; kingdom Metazoa; phylum Arthropoda; class Malacostraca; order Stomatopoda; family Squillidae; genus Oratosquilla; species Oratosquilla oratoria. Next base: position 10,882,407 of record NC_134782.1, read on the forward strand.
CACGAACAAATGTTCTAACAACATCAATATTTTTGTCAAGAACGTGATCTATTTAATAACTATTTAATATTTAGCTTACAGTTAGGTAATTTTGTTGAGCAGATAGCAAAAAATGTTGTCAAACAAAGATCTTGACGATGGAGGAGACGATGGGGACATTCACAGAATTCATGGTTGGGGACAAGTTTATTGAACCTGTCGTGAGCTCTTTGGAATGGGAAGGGTGCCTGCATGGAAGCTTGCTCAGAGAGACCGTTGGAGGACTGGCGAGAGAGTGTGAATGAAGTAACGCGCTCCCTGACGTGTGTCTTAACTGATGATGATTAGAAAAAAAAAAAAAAAAACTCGAGTGGGTCAAAAGTTTAGCTTGTAACTGTATATATACATACAAGGATTTTATAAAGTCCGTGTTCAGAGTTACATATTCATAGTTTAAGAAGCCGGGCAATTACAAGACAGAATTAATCTGTAAAGTAGAATTCGATTTTTTTTGGGGGGAGGGATGTTGGTTTTAATATGTTCACCATCATTATGTATGCAAAGGGTAATATGATGCTCTAACATTTTAGACATTTTCCAATTGGTTTTCAGCAATACCATTAATCACATCAGTTGTCCTAACTGGTATGTCTTCTAAAAATCGAAATTTAGTTGAAAAACATTGATTCTCATAATATGTCCTCAGACAAAAAAATCTGTCTGACAAGCATACAAGCCAAAACGAATATAAGGAATAATTAAAAGAATAAGAAGCTTTGAAATAATGATAAAACAACAACTAGGGACATCTCACTTATGAAATATTAATGCTTTTATAGAATATTTTTGTAATATCTGGACTCGATTCAGGTCTCATATTTATGAAAGATACAGATTGCCTCTTACAGCTGTCCCATCCTCCCTCTGTTAATTTGAGTTTCAATTAACTGAAATTGCCTGACAGATCAATTACGGCTGGTCTGCTCTTTGTATCTTTGATCAATCACTACTCTTCAGAAAAAAAGAGTGGTTACCAGGATTTATATGATCTGTAAGTGACAAAAAGTCACGTTATATTACTAAAGTGAAAAAATAAAGGTAAAAAATCCTATGCAAGATAATGGTGTACACACTATCAACCCCCTCACTACCGAGGTGTATACACACACACACACACACACACACACACACACACACACACACACACACACACACACACACACACACACACACACACACACACACACACAGACACACACACACACACACACACATATATATATATATATATATATGTATATATATATATATATATATACATATATATATACATACATACATATATACATACATATATATATATATATATATATATATATATATATGTATGTGTGTGTGTGTGTGTGTGTGTGTGTGTGTGTGTAAGTATGTACTGAAGTGTTTTATTCTTTGAAATTTCTTTTGGAAAGGCAAGGCAAGGTTGCGAGATTGTTGATGAAGTTAGAAGCGTTGGGAAATTGCAAACCAATATGCAATGTTCCTCTAGGAAGCGCCATGCTAGTTTCGGTTGCGTTAGCTGTCGCGATCACACAATTTTGAATGTGAAAATGAATGAAATGGCCTTAACCCCCATCCCCCGATGTTGTTCCTGAAGATTGATTAAAGAAAATTTTTAACCAGACTAAAAAGGTTAAACTGCGTCACGACAGCAAAAGGGGTTTAGGGGTTGGGGGGACTTGACAAAACCTCCAAGTTTGTGTTCTTTGAGGTTAACCTCGGGGGTGGGGGAAGTCTTCTAGGTCTTGGTGAGGGCGGGGTTAGAGCTCAGGCCTTAACTACGAAGAGTTTTCCAAACGGCAGTTGAACTGATAACGTCTTTGGGCGGGTATGTGTGTTGGTGTGTGAGTAGATGTGTGCATTTGTGTATGTGAGTAGGTGTGTGTTCCTGAGGGGAAGGGTAGTGTGAGGGTGAGAGGGAAGATGAGGATGAGGGTAAGGGTGAAGGTGGAAAGGAGAAGGTGGAGATGGGGAAGGGGTAAGGAGAGGAGAGGAAAGGGAAGGAGAGGATTGTTGTTGCTAAGGACTGTAGTTCACCAGCGCTTCTGTCCTAGTAGGGAGAGTTCATCCGACTCGGTTTCCTCCTCTAAGTACAAAGAACACCTTTTCGTTTATCATAGCTAACGCCGGACGATTTTATTCAGCTGAGAGGAACCCAGGCCATGATAATGGCCCCCCTTCCACCCCCGGGGCCCTAGGCACAGCCCTAAGGGCCCCAGGACCAGCCTTTATCTATATTTTTTATTTCTATATATTTTTTGTTTTTTGTTTCTTAAAGCACAAATTTTTGAACGACGAGTGGGGTGGCCGAGTGTATCTACTGTATTATCTTTTCTTAGTTGGGCGTTTGACAGCGGGAAATGCTCCTTATCCATCGGCTGCTATGGATTTTAAAAAATGGAAAAAGAAGAATAAAAAATGTCGACTGGATGAAAGCGGGTGTGTAGGGAACCGCGCC
>NC_134782.1:10887400-10892400 GCF_046742065.1 Oratosquilla oratoria
CATTATCATGATCTTTGGTTATTTTCACCATCTGGCCTAAATACTTATACTCTTCAACTTCTTCAAGACTCTCACCATCGGTTATAATCTCTTTACTTTCAACTTTCATGTTGAACATTACTTTGGTTTACTCTTATTTATTTTTAAACCTACTTTGAGACTTTCCTTGTTCAGATCACTCAGCATATCTTGCAAGTCTTCTGTTCCTTCTGAAATAAGAATTATGTCATCCGCAAATCTTAGGTGGTTCAAATATTCGCCATTAATCTTCAAACCCTTCTCTTCCCAACTCAACCTTCTGAAAATCTCTTCCAAACAAGCTGTAAATAATTTGAGTGAAATGGTATCGCCTTGTCGTACTCCTTTCTCGATCTTGATCTTTTCTGTATCTTTATGTAGTCAAATTACAGAGGTATGTTTCGCACAAATCTTTTCTAAAACCCTTACGATTTGTTCGTTGCTTGCGTAAAGAGTTTAGTATTGCTATTTGTTCTACCGAGTCAAAGGCCTTCTCGTAATCTACAAAAGCTAAACAGAGAAGTTTATTGTATTCTGTCGTGTTTTCGACTAGCTGCTTCATCGCCTGCAAATAGTCTGAAGTCAAATATGCGCTCCTAAGGCCTGCCTGTTTTCTCGGTTGGTTTCCATCTATAACTTGACTTAGTCTATTTGTAAGGATCTTGAAGAATACTTTATATACATTTGATAGCAAGCTAATCGGTCGATAGTTACTAAAGTTCTTCTGGTCTCCTTTTTTATGAAGCAAAATCACTATAGCTTTGCACCATGATTCAAGAACGTTTTCTTGACGTAAGCACTGAGTGTACAACTGAGCTAACTTAATATGAACTTCTTTCACTGCGTCTTTCAAGAGAACTATCGATATACCATCTTCCTAAGGTGCTTTACCTCGTTTCATATTTCATAGAACAAATTCTACTTCTTCCTTTGTAATCTCTGGTACACTACTAACGTTTACAGACGAATTCATTTCCTCAATTACGGTCTTCGACGAGTAAAGCTCTTGGTAAAATTCTTCTACTCTTTTTACCATTCTGTCTCTGCATTTAATGATTTCTCCATTTCCATCTTTCAAACATATCAATTGCTGTCTTCCTGAAGCATGTCTGCGCTCGGTCCCTTTAATACTTTTACCTTTCCGAATAGTTTCCTCTATTTCATCCATGTTTCTCTTTCTTTCCCCTGATCTCTGCCTTCTATTGATAAGCTTGTTTAGTTCTACTCTATTTCGTCTTTTTTGCTTTTAATCTACATGGTTCTTCTTTTAATTACCGGTAGGTCATTTGTAGCTTTGGAGTATTTGTTTTCTCTAATAGTTTTAAATTTCCTACTTTCTCTGCCGATTCCCTAATGATATTCACTAAATTCAAATTCATATCTTCGACGGTGTCCTCGTTAGTTTTTAGAGCTTTGAATCTATTTTTAATTTCTAACTGAATTTTCTTATTATTATCCTTAATCTTTGTAAGGCTGATTTCCTTTTTTAAAACTAGTTTATTTCTCTCGGCTCTGAAATTGAATTTAGCTGTGCAACCTACCATTCTATGGTCACTACCTATGTTGACTTTATTTATGACCGTAACATTGCTAACGCTCTTGCTCTCATTTCCTAATATGAAGTCTACTTCATTCTTTGTTGTTCCATTTGGACTTCTCCAGGTCCATTTACGACCTACATGCTTTTGGAAGAAAGTGTTCATTATCCTCATGTTGTAGTTCTCTGCAAAATTGACTAACATCTCGCCTCTGTCATTTCTTTCACCTACTCCAAACTTCCCAATGCACGTATATATATACATATATGTATATATATATATATATATATATATATATATATATATATATATATATAGATATATATATATATATGGTTACGTAATGGCGGAGTATTATTGCAGAGAGTCTCTGCAAGAAGAATCCTGCCTGTTTCCTACTCCGCTTACGTCAAAATCTCCTGTCCATATGTACAATGAATATATATATATATATATTATATATATATATATATATATATATATATATATATATATACTATATATATATATATATATATATATATATATATATATATATATATATATATTACACACACACACGCAAAACATCATTAGACATTAACGACACACTAGAAATCAAACAAATAAATTTGTTATCATCGAGAATATGAAAAGCAGTAAATCTCAAGGAGATAGCGTCATGGGGCATCCTTTGAGTGGTACCTGGTACCAGTTCCTTAATTACAAACTCGTTTAATTCTGTTCAGCTTAGCTTATCAGACGTATTTTATTTTACTTTAGCTGCCTCGAGACGATTTTATTTAGCTGCAGGAGACCCCCACTTCTCAGCGAAAGGATTAGATTAGAAATAAGATTATGTTTATCATCGCTTCTTTCACCTAATACAAATTCGATTATAAGATCTCCACGCATAGAATAGTTAGGATTTTACTTAAAAAATAAGATTGAGTTTATCATCGCTTTATGTTTATCATCGCTTCTATCACCTAATACAAATTCGATTCTACGATCTCTACGTATATAATAGTTAGAATTTTACTTAAAAAAATAAGATTATGTTTATCATCGCTTCTGTCACCTAATACAAATTCGATTCTAACATCTCCTCGCATACCTGCAATGATTATAATTCATGGTTATCTTCAGGACCTGCAGTCGATTTTGGAAACAAATACTATATGGACAAAATAGATTTATGGGTCATTTATCGGAATCGGAAGTTTAGAGCAGTATCGGAATTCGTGTCGGAATCGTTAAAAGTGTTGTTATCCCATCATTATTAAAAACTAGCCAGAAGGAATAGGGATGATGTAGTCCTAAAATGTTTGGTTGGTTGTTAGGCGAATGTTGTAGTTAACCAGTGCTTCTATCCTTTGGGACAATCTCACATCAGTTGTGAATGTTCTGATAGTGTATCGTATATGTGACAGAACAACATACGTCAGATAAGGTTCATATATTTAGCCTTTGTTGATTACGAATCGACCCTTGATACAACCGCCAAGACAAAAAGGACGAACTAAGGTGGGCAGGGTAAAGAAATGTCTTGGTTGAAGGAACGTTATATTAATAATTTTTTTTTTTTTTAATATCTTTAATTGGAGATCTGCAACCCCACAGTAGTCGGCAACGGTCCTTGGGTTCTCCTGTGGATCTTCTAGGGGCTTATACGAATAGTAGTAGTAGTAGTAGTTGTTGTAACAGCAGTAGTAGTAGGAGGAACAAGAAATGATAGGGCTATCGCCAGTTGTCAGCTCTCATTATGAGAAAAAGTAGATAGAGAAAAGATAATTTAGGCTGACAGAGAGAGATCTTGGATTCGGTCTAAATATCTCACAAGACGACTTCGTGCAGACTCCTGTGCTTGATTGTAATCGTGAATAAAAAAAAAAAAAAAAAAAAAAAAAAAAGATAGATGCTTGAAAACTGAAATCTGGAAAGTCCACTTGCGATTTCCACCTGAAGACAGAAGAGCAAGGGGGACTATAAGAATTACATTAAAATAAATAGTTTTGAAAAAGAAAACGGAAGAATGTAAATGATAAGGAGAGACGATAAGAGAAGAAAATGGGTTTAAGAAGGGATAGAGATATATAGATCTCACTAGTTAATTTGAGAAGATTCTAGTATTCACAAAATAACTGGTGAAAAATTCAAGGCCTTCATGTATTAGTTACTGAAATTCTAAATCATGAATATAAATGCTGTTTTGTTATCTAACCTATCTAAACCAAAAATTAGATTAATGTCTATTAGGCTATATTAACTAACCTGCCCGTAGGAATTCCATGAATACGATCAATTACGTGAAATCGTACATCTAATAATGTGTTGTTGTAGTTGACATTACCACTTTTTTTTAGATAATTTGAAAAATATCAAACGTTTATAATGACGGATTGTTCTGACATTTTATTCAATTCCTGGATTCAGTATCTAGAATGCCTGCGTCAATCTTCATAACGTTTAGTGAAGCCATCTTTGATATACTTTATACTTTCAAAGACTCAGGTTGGCTGTTATTATACAGATGCATGATTTGCTATGAAAAAGAAATCTTTGTTGAGGACGAACACAGAAGACATTGAACCAGAGATTCAGAATAAACTTATATTTAAACGAGTAAAACAGAGGTAGGTACAGAATTGATTAAAATAGCTTGACACAGGTTGTGTCTCTAAGTCGTCGATTTATCACCTGAGTCATTTAGAATACGAAGAGAAATGCATCCAAAGAAAGAAAAATGTACGCGGCCCGGGAACCACTTACAAACGATAGGAATTATCGACCGTATGCACGGAGGCAATAAGACTCATAATTGCTTCAGCCTTTGGTCTTTGAATCCAAATTTTTGCTTCATTTCTTTGGCACGCGGAATGCCTTTCAAACTTCGTTCTGACCAATGGAAGACGATTCTATTCGGCTTAGGGGAGACCCTCCTGCCGAAGTTCGCTGGTGGCGTAATTGTGGGTTCGAATCCCGCTCTTCTCTCCAGTTCCCAGGAGTGACTGTTGCCTGCCCCGACAGTCTAAGCCTATCGAGCAAAGGTGACAGCTTCGGCCGCAGCTACTCAGCGCCTCCTTGCGTAGGATCTTCACCTTGCCTTCTCCTACCGATGTGGTAGGGATGTAGGGTTCTAGAATGTGACCCTTCATCTAGGACGGGTTACATCTTCTTGACCTTCGTCCACGTCCCTTTGGACCTTCTCAAGGTCAAGCCGGATGACCCTTCAGGACAGGACTGGGGACCTTGATATCAGAAGCCTGAACAGCAGGGGGACATCAGATAAATTGATAAGGTGAAGAAGTGATGAACTTTGCATAATAGAGATTTTTTCTTCTTCTTCCACCTGGGTTTAATGACACTTTTTCTATATTTTGTTCCAAACACACAGAGGTTGGTAAACCCTCGACGGATTCCCAGATTAGGAATCAGTAAATTTAGACAACAAGATTACATGGA
>NC_134782.1:10894900-10899900 GCF_046742065.1 Oratosquilla oratoria
GTTTTATTTTGCAGTAGAAGCTTTTTCCAATCACGCAGAGCATGCTTACGCACTAGTTACACAATAAATTTGATTGCGTGAGAGTGTAATCTCGTAAAAAAAAAATTGTGTGAATATTTGTGTTTCTTATTTATTTATTTTTTGTCATAATGCCTCCTAGGAAGATAAAGCAAATATGGAAGGCCAAAGGATCATATTGCCATGCCTGTTCTGTCCTTACAGGGAAATATGAGAAGAATAAGATCACTAAAGAAAAATTGAGAGCTAAACTGGACAATCACAAAAAGAAAAATCTATGTAAGAAAAATTTCCCTGGGCCATCAGCTAGCACGGAACCTGAGTGTGCTTTGAGAATGTGGAAGCGGTCAAGTGACATGAAGGTTAGATGCACGACTATGGTTAGTGATGGGGACTCCAGTACATACAAGGCCCTTATACAGTTGAATGGTGATGAAAGCCCCTATGGCAAAAAGCATCCTGTAATAAAGGAAGAATGCAATAATCATTTGCATAAAAGAATGGGAAAGCGGCTGCTGACTCTCAAGCAACAGAGGAGAGAAAAATAAGTAACAAAGACAGGAAAAGTTCAATTTAGGTCAGTGATGACCCTGCCAGAATCTGTTATCAAACGTTTGCAACAATACTACCTGAATGCAGTCAACAGGCAAATTGGTGGTAATTGGGAGGAGCTAAAACTTGACATAATGGCAACTTTTTATCATTGTATAAGCACAAATGAGTTGCCACAACATGATCTTTGTCCAGAATCATGGTGTTTTTACAAGAAAAAGACAGCAGCAGGGGAAACCTTTGATCATAAGGCAATGAAAGTTGCCATTCGAGTCAGTCAGGAAGAACAAGACCTGATTAAAAGTGTGTATGAAGACCTAACAAGAAAAGATCTTCTAGAAAAGTGTCTCAAAGGCAAAACACAAAATCCTAATAAAAGTTTGCATGCCAAGCTCTGGGGAAAGTGTTCCAAGTCAAAGTTCGCTGGACTGGACAAATTGGTTTTTGCTGCACAGGTAACAGTCTTGCAACATAACTTTGGTTATGAAGAAGGCTCTGTTTTGTCATTAATAGGACTCGCATCAACAGCTGACACACTCAAAAGTGACAGCTTCTTTGAAAGGAGGAGGTCAACCCCAGTGCCACCCAAGAAGAGGAAGCAAGGTGCCACTGCCAAGCCCTCAAAGGATTATGATCCTGATGGCTTTTAATTCAAAACCCAACGACATGAGTCTGGTGGTGCCAGATGATACCCTTTTATTATGCATGACTATATTTTTATTATAGTCATGACCAGACTTTTATTATATTCATGTATAGATAGTATCCTGACACCAGAAGGTGGTGGGAGGGGACTGGGTACCAGCAATTGCCTGCAGTGGTGGTGACTGGTGAGTACAAAACATATTTATATTACTAAATTATCATGTATTTCTTGTTTCTGAAGTTTACAGAGCATAGAAAACATGATGATACACAAAAGAAAAAATATCAGGGATAGGCTTTGTTAGAAATAAAAAAAGTATAACATATTTTAAACTTTGACAGCGATTTCCCGAAAAAACAGTTTTTAAGACTTTAAAGCAATAGATCTCAGCTATTTTTCAAGATACACCGTATTTGAAAAAGATAATATAATTCTAAAGGCTCTGTCTAAAAATTTGAAAATAGGGAATTTTTATTTTTTGTGTCTTAAGTTGGCAAATGGCAGTTTTTTTTTCAAAATTTTGAGTTTTTTCATGTGAATTTGAAAAAAAATTAAACAAGACAAAAATAATATAAAAAATCTGTATTGACAAAGACATTATTTAAAACCCATACATTTCAGGTTCTAAATTTGAAATTTATGTGATATACAGTTTTTGAGATCTATAACTTTGAAAACAACAAAAAAGGTCAAAAAAGGACAAAAATTACCATAACTCAAAAAGTTAAATGACAAAAGTAATAAAAATTTGCCAAAATGTTCACCGGAGAACATTTATAATATGGTACAAATTTCATTGAAATCCAATGATAAAAAAGAAAACCCCCAAATTCTCCCCTCAACCCTTGATGGCACCACCTGCCAGTAGTTTTGTGACTCAATGGTGTGGTGGTTTCGTGCTCGACTACCAATTCAGTGATTAGAGTTCAAATCCCGGCCAGGGTTGAAAATACCACCATTGCTGTACTGCGAGCTGGTACTCCAACTCTGGTGGTCAAGGAGTTGTGTGTGATTCACCTTCGTATTTGGATCAAGTGTTGGATTCGTGATCGACAGTTATTTCCCTCACGGAAGAGAACTCAGAGCTCGTATGACCGAGTGTGTGTGTGTGTGTGTGTGTGTGTGTGTGTGTGTGTGTGTGTGTGTGTGTGTGTGTGTGTGTGTGTGTGTGTGTGTGTGTCTAAGGTCACAACATTATCCGTAGATCAGGCTACATATGAATTCTGAGCTCTCATCTAGAAGGTTATTAGCTGTCAATCACGAGTCCAACATGTGGTTCAACGTGACTGGACGGAAGAGATTGAGCTTAGGGATCCTCAACATTGACAATGGCATTTCATGTGCTATTTCATTGACCTAGATTTCCCTAAACATCTTTCTAGAATATTTTGTATTATCGGATTTTTTTTATACGTATTCATTGTCCGTGTTTCTCTGTAGTTTTTTTGTTTTTTTTTGTATCTTAATTTACTTATTTTTTCATTTATGAATATATTTATTTATTTACTAATTCATTTACCTATTTACTCATTTTTCTTTAGGTGTCTTGTTGTCTTGAAAATCTTCAAGAGGAGATTCTACCCACGTCACCATGAAGACCGATGTAAGTACATCTCCAATCTGTCTATTTATTTGTTGATGTCAAACATCGTCCGCTCTGCGGGGCGGCTAATCATGATAACACTTATCAAAGTTTGGGGACGTATTACCCAATGCCCTTCCTGGCGTTACGCGTTGACCTTAGCGGGATTAGAACCTCCTAATTGTAGTACACAGGAAAGAAGCAACGCTCGTAGGTCCTTTTGCCTACGCTTCAATTTATCTTACCTAGTTTCAAATTCATGTAGTTCCGATTTGGTCCATGTCCTTAATTTACAATCATCATACTTGAATATGAATCCATGTATATAAGACTTTAAACTCTGAGACCCTCTGGTTGGGGAAAATGGAACGAGATAGTTCTTCAGACAGGAGGATTCTTGGCTTGAAGAATTCAAAGGCCTCGAGTTCACAGTCCCTCTTGTTCAGATTCGCTCTCTCGCTCTCTTGCTCTCTTGCTCTCGCGTTCTCCCTCTGACTCTCCTTCTTGCGCTTTTGGTCTTACACATTTGCTTTCTCTATCTCTATCTTCTTTTTCTATTTTTCTCTCTATCGTTCTAGCTTTTGAGTACTTGCACTTTCTTTCGCGCTTTCTCTTTCTCTGTCTCTCTCTGTCTCTCTCTCTCTCTCTCTCTCTCTCTCTCTCTCTCTCTCTCTCTCTCTCTCTCTCTCTCACACACACACACACAACACACAAACATACACAAACACAACGATGCACTCCCTCCTCCCTCTTTCTCTTTCTCTTTCTCTCTCTCTCTCTTTCTCTTTCTCTTTCTCTCTCATACACACACACATACACACACACATACACACACACACACACACACACACACACACACACACACACACACACACACACACACACACACACACACACAGATAAACGCATACTATGAAATAGATAACCACAGAAACGCGCACAGGTAAGCACATACTCATCCGTTGTGTCCGTGTGTGTGCGCGTGTATATGTATGTGAATGTATTTGTTATGTGTGCATGTATGTGTGCGTGTGTATGTGTATGTATTTGCGTTTATATGTAGACGAGTATGTCTGTGCGTGTGAGCCCGTTTGTGTGCACTTATCTAATTATAGTATATAGGAAAGGAGCAACGCTCGTGGGGTTCCGTCCCCTACTCCCCAGTTTGTCGTACCAAGACTCAAATTCATGTCCAGTTACAATTCGGTTAAATATCCTTATTTTTCGGTTATCATGTTTAGACTTGAATCCATGTGTGCGGATAGGTGTGTGTGTGTGTGTGTGTGTGTGTGTGTGTGTGCATTCACCTTGGTCTTTGGATCACGTGCTGGACTCGTGTTCGACAGCTATTTCCCTTCCGGAAGAGACCTCAGAGCTCATATAATTATGACCGATCTATGGGTAAGGCTGTGACCTTACACGCACACACACACCCAACTTCCCGCCCACAAGAGTTGGCGTAACGACTCGCAGCGCAGTGAATATGAAATTATTTCAACCCTGGGCGGGATTCGAACCCGGACCGCCGTAGTGGCAGCCGAGAACTCCACCGCTGCGCCACGAGTCGTGTATGTGTGTATGTGTGTGTGTGTGTGTGTGTGTGTGTGTGTGTGTGTGTGTGTGTGTGTGTGTGTGTGTGTGTGTGTGTGTGTGTGTGCCACACATCCATATTTTAAATAAATGTGTCAATTATAAACAGCTCATTGGCAAGGATAGCTGACCTCCATGCAGGAAGACTGCACAGAGACTAAAACGTTACAAAAGAACAAATAACAAATGTGCCATGCATGACACCTAGCGTCTCCAACAGTGAACGACGAATAGAGTTAGTAGAAGCCTAAACCCTGATAAAAGCGAAATAGAAGATAGATAAGAAAGATTAAGGAATCGATCTTAAAGCAGCTTCCGAGGACACTATTGCCCGGTAAGACTCAGATATGCGCAATCACGACAGAATGTCTAGCCACAAAAGCACACATCCACAAAAGCATACACCTACATGAATGCACAATCACACACAAGTAAGCATTCACATAAGCACATGAATATGGAGACACACACACACACACACACACACACACACACACACACACACACACACACACACACACACACACACACACACACACACACACACACACACACACACACACACACACACACACACACACACACACACACACACACACACACACACACACA
>NC_134782.1:10917400-10932400 GCF_046742065.1 Oratosquilla oratoria
GGGAAGGTGTGCGAAAGAAGAAAATTGAAGATAAATGTGGGTAAAAGTAAGATGATGAAAAATACAAGGATAGAATGTGGCAGCAAATTGGAAGTGAGTATTAAGGAAAAGAGACTGGAGGAAGTGGATAGCTTTAGATACTTGGGTGCAAATGTGGCGGGAAAGGGAGGAGTGGAGGTGGAGGTAGAAATTAGATTGAGAAAAGCAAGTAAATGCCTTGGGGGAATAAAAAGTGTAATGAGAAATAGACATTTAGGAATGGATGCTAAGAGGAGATTGTAAGAAGAAGTGATAGTGCCGACAGCATTGTATGGGGCAGCAACATGGAACATAAGTTAAGGGGAGTTTGAATGTATTTGAGATGAAATGCCTGAGAAGTATGACAAGGGTTACTAGGGTGTATAGAGTGAGAAACGAGGAGGTGAGGAGGAGAGCGGGGGTGGAAAGGAAGTTGGGAGATAGGGTTGGTGAAAGAGTATTGGGATGGTTTGGACACATGAAAATAATGAGTGAAGAAAGATTAGTAAAAGACCTGTGGGAGGCAGAGGTGGAAGGAGTGAGCATGAGGGAGCGAAAATGAATGAGATGGGTGCATGGGGTAAAAGAGGCAAGAGGGGAATGTCTGTTGAGGAAAGAAGGAAGAAGGCAGAAGATAGGGGTGAGTGGAGAATGATTGTGTATGGATGATGTTGAGATGCATGGGAGTGGGTGAGGGATGGTGGGTGAGGGAATATGTTTGAATGATATTTCTGACGCAGCCCGAAGGAATTTCTCCCCATCTTCTCTTTTTCTGCATGAGAGGACGGAGAGGAGGGGGGGGGGCGCCGATTAAGTGAAACGGCCTTGCTGCGGATGTGCTATATCTTGCTGCATTGCCTCTGACCCAGGGCAGCAGGTGGGATGCAGGGATGACCCGTCATCCAGGAGGAGCCAAGATAAGAGGGAGGGGATGAGTGGGAGTGGAGTATGTGGGGATGGAATGAATGGGAATGGATTTTATGCCTTTGTTTTTTGGCTACCTCCCTTGTGAGGGGGAAAAAGCCGTTGGTATCTATATGTATGTATTATTACTATTATGCTTATTATTATTATTATTATTATCATTATTATTATTATTGTTATTATTATTGTTATCATTATTACTATTATTATTACTGTTATCATTATTACTATTATTATTATTATCATTACTATTATTCTTATTCTTACTAATATTATTATTATCATCACTATTATTATTATTATTATTATTATTATTATTATTATTATTATTATTATTATTATTATTATTATTATTATTATTATTATTATTATTATTCTTACTATTATTATTATTAGTATTATCATCATCATCATTATCATTATTATTTGATTTTCATTTATCTATCTTATCTTTTTATATTTTTCAAGATGATTATCGTATCATAAAAGAATGCTGCTTGGCTCTGCTCCGTCGAAGTATCGCAAGGTCATCGCAGTGAACAAACATTCCAATGTGTTTCAACAATAAGATCTTTAGAAATTCCAATATTTAGGAAAAAAATCGAAAATCTAGAGACTTCCCAAAATTAGGAGCCTATTTTCGAAATTCGATTTCGTTCTGAATCTGAGAGTTTTCCGAATCCTTGGGATTCCCAGTGATAGAGAGAAATATCTCCACCACAAACTGGTCCTATCACTCCTAAATCTCCAGAGATAGCTAGTTGCCATATATGCGTCACATTCCTCCTCTTCCTCCTCCTCTTCCTCCTACTTCTCCTCCTCCCCCTTCGTCTATTATTCTTTCTCCTCCTTCTCTTTGTTTTACTCCTCCTCTTTATTCTCATCCTCTTCCTTCTATTTCCCGTCCTCCTCCTCCTCCTTCTCCTCTTCCCCTTCCTTCCTCCTCCTACTTTTCATCCTCTTTTTCCTCCTCCTCTACTTCATCCTTATCTTCCTATTTATATTCTTCTTCCTCCTCCTCCTCCTCCTCCTTATAATCCTATTCTTCCTTCTAAGTCTATTCCTACTCCTGTTCCTACTCCTCACCCTCTACCTCCTCCTTCCCCATCCTCCACCTCCTCCTTCCCCTCCACTTCCTCCCCTCCTGACATTCCTCATCATTATCATCTACTTTACTCTTATCATCCTTCGTTCTCCTCTCCAGTCTCATCCTCCTCCCTTAACTTATCCTCCTCCTCTTCCCTCAACTTATCCTCCTCCTCCTCCTCCTCTTCCTCAAGTTTGGTCTCTTCTCTCTTGACTGTTGCTAACTGGTTCTTTCGCATTTGAGACAATTCTTTTTTTTATAAACTCGCTCTATCTCAAGGACAACCGCCCTCCTCTCCTCCCCCTCCATCCCAGGTGATGACCCCTCCTTCACCCGAATAGAGCGTCTGGTTCTAAGCAGCACAAAGTGTATTCACCAAGTCACAATACTGGATCAAAAGTAATATCGGAATTTTATAACACTTATCCTCTCCCTCTCTCCCACATCCTCTCCCTCACTCTCTCCATTTCATTTTCCCTCAGCGTTCTCCTCAATCATTTCCTTCGTCTTCTCCCTTCCCTTGTCATCTTCCTCTTCCGCTTCCTCAAAGTGTCCTTCACTCTCTTCCTAAAATTGGTTTCTTTCTCTACACTTTTCTTCATCCTCTTCCTCACGGTCATGCTCTCTTTCTCTCTAAGTACCTCACCCCCCACACCTTTTCCCTCTCTCTGTTCCTCTTTTTACCTTCTTCACCTCATTTCCCTCTCCCTTTCCTTCTCTGTCTCTCTCCCTATTCATCAAAATGTCTGTTTGTCTCTCTCTCTTTCTCTGTTTACTTCTTCGTATTTCTTTCTCTCTTGCCTTCTCTCTCTTCTTGTTTCTCTTTTGTACCTCTCCGTCTCCTTCCATTTTCTCTCTCCCCCACCCTGTTCCCCTCCTTCCCTCCCTCTCTCTCTCTTCCTCCCCTTCCTCTCTCTCTTCCTCCTCCTTTCTTTCCCTCTTTCTCTCTCCATCTCCCCTTACTCTTCTCCCTCTGCGCGAGATTGTAAAATAAATGAAAACAAGAAGAAGCGCTGGTAAACTACAGTCCATAATAACTAATCCCTCAACCTCCCCCTGTCCCCCTCTCCCCCTACCGGCATCCCATTTTCTGTTTCACATTCCTGAATCAGGCCAACGCACGCCAGCCTCCCATCCCCCCACCTCCCATCTTCATAACTCTACATCGCTCCCTCTCCTCTCCCTCTCCACCTCTCTCCCTCTCCACCTCCCTCCTTCTTCCTACAATTCCTCCGATCTTAGAATTTCACAATCTTCCTTTCCTTCCTTTATTCCACTTGTCCTCCTCGTTTCCTCTTCCTCATTATCCTCTCCTCACTATCCTCCCATCCTCACTAACTCCTCCATCTCTTCCTCCACCTCTCCCTCCTCCATCTCCCTCCATATGTACTTTCTCCATTCCTCCTGAACAGCTGTCTGGCTCGAATTCACAGGTGTGTGTCTCTGCAGGTGCTCAGGTAACCAGTACTGATCCATGTGCGACGTCGTCCTGAGGACTCTCACCCGGGACCCTTGGCTTGCGTGTTGCTATCTTCCTCTTGTGCCTTAGCCTTCATGTCTATAATGTGCCTGTGACGTGGCCGTCGTGTCTGATCTGGGATCTGTTGTGTAACCGAGCTGGCCGGCGAGATGTGCCTTGGGTTATGTGGATGAGGTGCCTTCTTGTTGTGGATTCAGTGATGTGTTTTGGTTTGGAAAACTGTTGTGTGGCTCAGGTGATTTGGCGTGGAACAGTCTTGGGACTCAAACATTAAGTTGCGACTTCAGAACAAAACTGTTATTCAAACGCTGTTTCGTGACTTAAACTCTGTGATTTAAACATTGTGACTTACATGCTGTGACTCATCCATTAAATTGAGTTCCGTGCCTTTCCATCTAAGGCATCATGAACAATTAAATGCCAAACTGTGACTCAAGCGGTGTGGGTTAGTGGCCATATTGTTGTAACTTAGGGACCAAGGTAGGCAACATGTTTTCACTCAGGTACTTTAACCTTGATATCATGCTGTGATTTGATACATTCTGCTTTCAGAGAGCCACTGATCTGTTATACAGATATCTACTACAGAGGCAAAATATACCAAGGCTGTATTCTAAAACGTTGTATATTTATGTATACACACACAAACACATGCATATATGCATATAACACTTATACATACACACATACATATATATATATATATATATATATATATATAATCACAAAGAGCGCGAATTTTAATTTCCCTGTGGTTTATACACACACACACACACACACACACACACACACACACACACACACACACACACACACACACACACACATATATATATATATATATATGTGTGTGTGTGTGTGTGTGTGCATGTGTGTGTGAGTGTGTGTGTATTTGTGTTTGTGTATTTATATACATATGTACACGCACATACCCACCCACAAAAGCACAAACACACACACACACACACACACACACACACACACACACACACACACACACACACACACACACACACACACACACACACACACACACACACACACACACACACACACACACACACACACACACACACACACACACACACATATATATCTATATATATATATATATATACATATTTATAATATATATGTATAATATATATATATACACACACACACACACACACACACACACACACACACACACACACACACACACACACACACACACACATATATATATATATATACATATATATATATATATATATTGCAAAAATAATCACAATAACGCGTGACGAAAAGATATTGCCGAAACCACAGGGAAAATAAAGTCGGAATACTGAACGTTTTCGTCTATTACGACATCCTCAGAGTACAAAGAAAGAAAAAATAGAACACAATATTTATACAGAAGAAAGAAAACTGGGAGAGGTCATAGCCACATAAAACCTTCGGACATTATACATACAACACATTTAATTACAAATGGAAATGTTAATGTTAATAAAAATACATATACAATCATATACACATAGAAATGGTGATAGTAACAATAATAAATAATAATAATAAATAAATTAAAATTTATAGTACAAAAACCATGTGGCCGAAAGATCCATAGGACAATTGGGACAAATAGGAAACTAAATACTGCTTTACTATCCTATGATATTGTTTTGTTAAACCAAAACAAGTAATATTATTATCAGATAGTACAAAAAAGAAAAAGAAAAAGAAAAAAAAAAACAATATTTAACAGAAATACGAAAACTGGAAAGGTTATGCCACATAAAACTTTCGGACGTTATACATACATACACACTCATATGCATAGAAATATTAATGGTAACAGTAAATTAAAAAATACATACACAATCATATACACATGGAAATAGTAATGGTAATAGTAAAACAAACAAAAAATACAAAAGAACAAAACATTGTGGCTGAATGGTCCACATGACTTTTGGTACCGTTAGGAAATTTTGTTCTGTTTTACTATCCTTTTAATTATAAAATTGTCTAGTTTTAATGAACATAAACTCAAGTTTATATTATTATCAAAATTGTTCTTTATGAAACAGGATTCAATGATGTTGTGTTCTATTTTTTCTTTCTTTGTACTCTGATGATGTCGTAATAGACGAAAACTTTCAGTATTCTGACTTTATTTTCCCTGTGGTTTCGGCAATATATATATATATATATATATATATATATATATATATATATATATATATATATATATATATATATATATATATATATATATATATATATATATACATACACACGCATGTGGATTAACATGGCCACCTTCCAGACTGGAACAGCACAACCGTATTTAATAAAGGATCATCCAAGAAACTAAGGAAAATAATTGAGGCAGCATATATCAACACTATTAACAACATTAACCATAGAGAAGGCTTTATATGTTTAACAAAAGCCACAAGCTTATTAATAATAAAAGAATACGCAAATAAAATAACAAGCTCTCCGAAGCGTCCCATGAGATGACCCGTCCATGTATAAAATATCCTGTTACGTTTGAGTTGTTAGCTTTGTGATCAAGACCCTGCGGGTCAAAACGTTAAAGCGTGAAATTCTCCCATTACTCCTCGTCTGCTTCTTCCACCTTCAGTCTTATATATATATATATATATATATATATATATATATATATATATATATATACAGTACATATATAAATATATAAATATATATATATATATATATATATATATATACATATATTCTCTTAGGCAGGCTTGGTTAAAAGCAACTGCAAATTCAGCGCTGATCAATTTCTTCTTCAGAGTTTCCAACTTCCTGAAGGTATCCTTTATAGCAAGGGGTAAAGGAAAGAGTAGATTTCCTATTCCGGTCATTATTGGCTTGACGTTTCGACTGAGTCATTATCAAAAGACAAAGATGGAACAAATGCATGGGTTTATATAGTACAAAGATACAGAAATACAGCGTGTGATTGGCTGGAAGGATGACCTTTTCTCGTCCCCTCATGGTTGAGAGGGCGGGACAGTTTTCCACGTACGCTCATTGGCTGGCTTGTCCGTTCTCTCGAGCCTCGCTACCCCGGGGCTGTAGCGTGATGTTTTCCGTCCTGCCTCGGGGCTTGCCTCTCCTGAAAGGCTTAATACTTGGTAGTATAGTAGGGGCGTCTTGGTGGGAATTCAGAGACGGCCTACTATCTGCAATATACAAAGCTTCAAGGTAGGCAAGGCGGTTCTTGTCGGACTCTCTCTGAATGATGACAGTGTTCTGCCGAAGGACATCACCTGTGAGATGCTGGCCATGTTTCTCCAGGAAGTGACGTTTGGGACCTCCTTGAGTCAGATGATAGCTCAGGCGCCTGGAGAGTTTGGTAGTAGTCAACCCTATGTAAGCATCATAGGGCGTACAGTCCCTATTTGGGCAAGAAAATTTGTACACAAGGCAGGTACTTTCCATATCTCCAGGGCGTGGTGAACTATCGTTCTTCATGATGAGGTCCTTTGTGCGGCTGTTCCTGTAGTACACACACACACACACACACACACACACACACACACACACACACACACACACACACACACACACACAAATAGTTTAGATAAAATGAGATATGAAGACGGGACCCTACGAGCATAGCTCCCCTTCCCGTAAAATACAACTAGGTAAATACAACTAGGTAAATACACACACACACACACACACACACACACACACACACACACACACACACACACACACACACACACACACACACACACACACACGTATATATATATATATATATATATATATATATATATATATATATATTTATATATATATATATATTTCTAAACAGAAATATAGTAGCACATTTGTAAATGACACACAGGAAACCCACAGTCGGAGAAAATAAACTCCCACTAGAGAAGATTCCTATATTTTGGCTATCAACTGCAGTCCTCAATTTCTGGACCAAGAAATCAAGGTGATCAAATGTCAACTTAAGAAGTTGGCATATCCACCTTGGTTTCTGGACCAAGCCCCCAATAAGGCTAGGGCCAACCATTTTAAAACTTCCGTCCCCTCTAGTTATCACCGCTCCTTTAAAGATATCCTAAAAATTCCATACAGTAAAACCATCAGTTCTTCTACCAAGTTGTTTCCTCATGAACGTCTCACTATTGCCTATCACTATCCTAACACCGTGCGTAAGCAAATTGTGAACGTTCAACAAAAACCGAAGGAAGTAGAGTCACCTGGTGTTTATTGTTTGCCCTGCCAAGATTGTGATTTGGTTTACTTGGGTCAAACCGGGAGAGACTTGAACACTAGATTGGCAGAACATAAAAGGTCAATTAGGTATGGGCAAGAAAATTCGGCCGTATTTCTTCATGTCAAAAATAAGAATCATTCTTTCGACTGGGGTAAGGCCAGATTAGTGTTCAAGTCCCACTGCGGTTTCAGGAGAAAAATAGTTGAATCAGCATTAATTGAGGAATGCCCCAACATTAATATTTCTAAAGGGCAGTGAACTCCTGACATTATTTCACGCGCGGCAGTGAGTAGGCTGGTACGAAGCTTACAACCCCCCCTCACCTCACCCTCACCCTCCTCCGCCACCCTATTTTACCCCGCACCTAAGTAATGCCATCGGTTCACCTTCCCTCTCTTTTCTGTGTGTCTGTAGCTTATAAGTCCCCTTTGTCCTCTGTCTTATGTACTTTCCTGAAGAGGGCTACAGTTGATAGCCGAAATATAGGAATCTTCTTTATTCGAAGTTTATTTTCTCCGACTGTGGGTTTCCTGTGTGTCACACACACACACACACACACACACACACACACACACACACACACACACACACACACACACACACACACACACACACACACACACACACACACACATATATATATATATATATATATATGTGTGTGTGTGTGTGTGTGTGTATTCATATATACATATATATGTATATATATAGAAACAGCTCAGAGAGGGACTGGGAAAAGAATCACTTAATCAGGTGGAGGGAGGATAAACTAAGATTTTGCTATACAAACAGCAGAAGCTAATAAATAAAATCTATTTGCTGCGAGGTAAAACATGTGTAGAGAGATTTGATATTATAGGTACTACTGAATACTGGATCAATATGGCTGATAGACATTTCCTTCCGGAAATCAAGATAGAAGGGTATAAGCTTTTCATAAAGACAGGGTTGGCAGGAATGGGGAAAAGAGTAGCACTTTTCGTTAAGAAATACAATAAACCGTATTATCAGCAATTCGATAAAGGAGGAAGTGGAGATTATAGGCAAGAATATGAAACTTATTATTGGCGTCTTATAGACCTCCTAACATCATTAAGCAGACTGAACCCCTGATTCATGAAATTCGTAGGGCGTCCCAGTACAAAAACGTTGTGATCATGGAAGATTTTACTTATAGAAACATTGATTGGGAAATTTTAATTGTAGATCAGGAAGCGCAAAATTTCTTAGATGTGGTGCAGGATACTTTCCTAAAACAAATGATTGCCGATCATACGAGGGGAAGGAACACTCTGGACTTTTAACTAATAATGAAGACCTAACGAGAAACGTAAAAGCGGGAGATAGGCTAGGCTCTAGCGATAATCAAGAAATAATATTTAATATTATTTGGGAAGAATTGAATAGTACGAATAAGGTTCTAGTACAAGACTTCAGGAGAGCCAGTTTTGATGAGATGAGAAGGCATTTAAGACATTTGGTCACTTACGAGACGGACCCAAGGGGCTTTGACGGAGTAAGATACACGGTCAGTCCGGACGTCATTAGCGTGGTCAGGTGTCGGGTCACGAAGGGTAATATGTGTCAGGTCACCTACAAGCGCGAGGACAACAGCCCAGTCAGCGACTTGAATGAGATGTACAGTAACTTAACAGGTTTAATAATAAAAAATGTGCAATATAAATTTATTCCCCCCAAGTCAATACGGAAGAATAGTAATACTCCCAGATACATGACGGACAGGCTGAAATATGAGATCGGAATGAAAAGATGACTTTACGTAAGAATAAAAAACGGGGAACACACCTTAGATCCAAATATAACGATGTAACTAGACTGGTTAAAATGAACACGCGCACAACGAACTGTAACTATGAAGTTAAGGTTTTCAGGCAAGCTAGATCTAACCCAAAGGGATTCTTTCATCTCTACAGAACAAAAAACAAGGAAAAGATAGGCCCCATTAAAAACGACGAAAATGTCATGATAGAAGCGGAGGAAAAATGAGTTAGGTGTTTAAAAAATATTTTTTCTCGGTGTTTACTAAGGAGAGGTTAGATATGGTACCTGACTGCGATCCGATTTTCAATGCGGATGAAGAAAGTAGACCATCAAATATCAGGATTAGTAAGGTAAAAGTAGTCAAACAGACCGGAAGACTTAAAGCTACAAAATCTCCGGGTTCAGACGGAGTTCTTCCAAGAGTGCTTAAAGAGTGTAAAATTGAAATCTGCGACCAGTTAACAGAAATATTTGATAAGTCAGTAGACACTGGTTTTGTGCCTACTGCTTGGGGGCAGGCAAACGTTGTTCCTGTTTTCAAAAAGAGCGATAAATCATATATATGGAACTACAGGCCAATCAGTTTGACGTCAGTTAGGGTAAGTCATGTGTGACTAATCTTCTATCTTTTTACACTAACATATATAAGGCGTCAGATAAAAGTAATAGTTCCGATGGACAAGTGTTAGAATGAATTAGAGCTTAGATCAGTGACAGAATACAGCGGGTCACCATAAATGGTGTAAAATCCAAATGGGGGAGTGTTTCAAATGGAGTTCCCTAGGGGTTATTTTTGGGTCCCTTACTGTTTATCATGTACACAACCAACTTGGACATTGAGATTAATAGCGATGTTAGTAAGTTTGCGGACGACACTAAAATAGGACGCCTAATTAGGTCAGGAGACGACGTCGAGATTCTGAAGGATGATCTTATAAATTGTTTACATGGTCGGTGAAATGGCAAATGGACTTCAATATCTCAAAGTGCAGCGTATTAAACGTAGGGCTACACAACCCTAAAACAGCTATAACTTAGATCATACGTATTTAGAGAAAACTGAGTGCGAGACCGACTTGGGAATTCTAGTGAGTCCTGACCTCAAATCCAAGAAACAGTGCATTAGCGCCAGGAATAAAGCTAGTAGCGTATTACGAATAGAAGTGCAAAGGTATTTATCAAACTCTAGCGTTAGACTCATCCTTGATTATGCGCTACAGTTTTGGTCTCCATCTTATAGAATGGACATCAATTCACTAGAATCAGTACAGAGGAGAATGACCAAAATTATACATGGGCTCAGAAATTTACCTTACGAAGAGAGGCTTAGGCACCTTAACTTACACTCTCTGAAAAGACGCAGATTGCGGGGTGATCTAATAGAGATGTTCAAGTGGATCATAGGCTTTAAATAGAGGTGATGCAAACAAGGTCATCATATTAAGACAACAGTGCAGGACTCGCAGTAATGGATTCATATCGGACACATTTGGATTTAAGAAGGAAATAGGAAAGAATTGGTTTAATAACAGGTTGGTCAACAAACGGAATACACTTAGTAACCGTGACGTAGTGAGCGCTGACACTATCGGTTGTCTTAATTAAGAAACGGTTAGACAACTTTATGGATGAGGATGATAGGTGGTAATGGACATTGAACTACCTAGTGTAGGCCTTATGGTCTCTTGCAGTCTCCTTTATTCTTATATATATATATATATATATATATATATATATATATATATTATATATATATATATATATATATATATATATATACACAGTATATTTAATTTTAGAACCCACTGTCGGTGGAAAAATATAAAAAGTGAGATGATTGTTCCTGTATATTTCGACCACTCTCTGTGGTCCTCTTCAGCAGAATGCTTACAAAGGTATAGTACAAGAATATATACTTAGTAATGAGGTACATGAAGGGGGACATGGGAAGACACAGGTGAATATACCCTAGGTAGGGTGATCGTTGTTGGAACCATTAATGTTTGAACATATTTTATTAACTGCTAATGATGTAATACAGTCCGGAATCCAATGACCTTTTGAGATGTTGAAATTCGAGACATCTTTAATGAAAGAAGATTCTATTATTTTTCTCTTGAAGCTACAATTTGATTTAAAGATTATATCTGCGTTGTCCCAGTCTATGCGGTGGTCTTTGTTGAATGAGTGAAGAAACACTGCAGAGTTCTCGTATGCATATTTAACCGAGTTTTTGTGTTCTTTAATCCTATTAATCCTGGTGGTGAGGTTTCGTCCGGTTTGGCAAAAACAAGCCATTATAAAGATAACTCCAACACTCATAACATACACAATTGGGACAAAAAATGTATAAAATTACCATACCATTACTCTATCCACAAAGTTTCTAAACTACTTCCTCCTGAACAAATCAAATTCACATTTAATTATCCCAACAGCCTATTTTCTAAAGTAGTTAATGTCCATAGAAGAACCCAAGATAATAACAACCCAGGAGTTTATAAATTACCATGCAAGGATTGTGATCAAGTGTACTGGGGTCAAACCGGACGAAACCTCACCACCAGGATTAAAGAACACAAAAACGCAGATATAATCTTTAAATCAAAGTGTAGCTTCAAGAGAAAAATAATAGAATCTTCTTTCATTAAAGATGTCTCGAATTTCAACATCTCAAAAGGTCATTGGATTCCGGACTGTATTACATCATTAGCAGTTAATAAAATATGTTCAAACATTATTGGTTCCAACAACGATCACCCTACCTAGGGTATATTCACCTGTGTCTTCCCATGTCCCCCTTCATATACCTCATTACTATGTATATATTCTTGTACTATACCTTTGTAATCATTCTGCTGAAGAGGACCACAGAGAGTGGCTGAAATATACAGGAACAATCAACTCACTTTTTATCTTTTTCCACCGACAGTGAGTTCTAAGTTTAAATTTGACCAATGTGTTACGACATTAGTGCAATCTAATATATATATATATATATATATATACATATATATATACACACATATATATATATACATATATATACAGTATATATATATATACATATATATATATATATATATGTACACACACAACTATATATATGTATGTATCTGTCATTGAAATTTGCAGCAGCTTCTCTGTTCACGAGTTTTTTGCTGACATTCTCGACTTTTCTTATGCTGGCGCGCTGAGTCGTGCTAAGTTCTCTAATTACCTGACCAAACAACATTGGAGGTTAAGGTAAAGGCATGGGAACTTGATTTAATGCAGAACTTTCGCCTAACAGTTAGGCATCTTCAGTGCTAATGAATACAGTGTACAAGGGTCGAGTATCTATACACAACACACGGATTGCAAACACTTCAGTGTTGACCCGGCATATACATGTATGTATATACTCATACTGTATATGTCCTTCTTTGTCAAGACACCATTATATATTCATATTTGTTCTTAATTGTTTACTTAGTCATTATTGTATTTACCTTCTTATTAAGTTATTTATCTATTAGTCCAATTACTTATTTGTGTATTTAGTTTTCTGCTGAGGGCTGGACCTCGGACCTTTGTACGATCTCAGTCGGTCAATAACCTTTGTAGCTGAATAGAAACTTTTGTAGTCATTTGTCAGAAGAGAATATATCTGTATTGCGGTGCGGCCCGGTTATATTGGGGGGTTTATCGGGCAAAAGGAAATCGTCCGGAGATTGAGAGAATAGAATGTAAAAGGTCCTCACGAGTCTGTAGATGCGAAGAGAAGTGGTGAGAATGCCTTTGGGTGTGGGCTATTAAAAAAAAAAAAAAAGAGAGAGAGAGAGAGAGAGAGAGAGAGAGAGAGAGAGAGAGAGAGAGAGAGAGAGAGAAAGGGGGGGGAGGAGGAGTAGGGGCTATCCAGGACCCAACATTTATACGTCCATGTTTAAGGCTTTCTCCTTTTTACTTTTCTTTTTCTGAAGGCACTCTGACACCGTAACAGGGCAAAGGTTACCATATCCTGTAAATCGCGTGGGCAGTGAGTTGTCACTGTACAGTCATAGTCTGAAGTTCATGCGCACATTTGTCCGCCATTTGGATGGTGCCCCTGCATAACTCAGCTGACATTATAAATTAAAAATATTGGTTTAATTAATCGCAATAACGCCCATAAAAGGTGCTCAAAAGAGTACTCAAAAATGTACTCACAGTGTGAGCGAATTTTCTAGAATTCATGAATATACGTATTTGTGTACACATATACATATGAATATAACATAAATATAAATATATGTATACAGAATTTCCCAACATATGAACTCACATTTTGCGAGTACATTTGTGAGTACTTTTGTAATTTTTTCATTACGCCCTGTACATATCTGTACATCAACATTATTACGTAGTTTTGCTCATAAGCGAAGAAAGAATTTCAACAAAAATTGGGTTTGGAGTACTGGGACCGACTCTCAGCCGAATGAAATTGTCTAGCGGTACTTACAATACAATCTGTAGCGTACAAATGATTCCCTCTATTGGCAATCTCCGATATTCGGATGTTTCTTATAAACGGAACACATTCTCAAATGTACAAAACCCCAAATACCACAAGACACTTTTCTAAAATTCTCTTCTACTTTCAAAATGATTTTCGTTGGAAATATTGGAGATTTTTGGATTTTGGAAACTCTCAGTAACAGAGAACATTCTCAGTATATCTGCATATATATATATATATATATATATATATATATATATATATATATCTAGACTATACACACACACACACACACACACACACACACACACACACACACACATATATATATATATATATATATATATATATATGTATATATATATATATATATATATAAATATATATATATATATATATACATACACACACACACACACACACACACACACACACACACACACACACACACACACACACACACACACACACACACATATATATATATATATATATATATATATATATATATACATACATATATATGTATATATATATATATACATATGTATATATATATATATATATATATATATATATGTATATATGTTTAATACGAACTTTAGAGTTCGACTGTACTGAGGAGAGGGTGTACTTATTGTATTACGGAGTGTAGGATGACTTCAAATATGTGGTGTACAGTATTACATAATAATCCTGATAACACACCAAAGGTCAGAGATCATCCAACCCAGTGTGATTAAAGTCACGTGACTCATTACAACTCCCTTTGACGCCGTCTCGGGTGTCGACCAGGGTGACACCCCCACGGATCAAAGTCCCACAGTACTCTTTTATTGGCTATTCTTACTTTCTTGTGCCCTCTTTAAATCTATCCTTTATCGCTTCCTCGGCGCTATGTTGTCCCTAAGGATAGAAGCGCTGGTTATGGCAACAAGTATAGAATATTTGCTTTTTGTTCTGGCTAAACAGTA
>NC_134782.1:10944900-10947400 GCF_046742065.1 Oratosquilla oratoria
AGCCTTTTGGATAGCTATCTGTGTGTGTGTCTGTTTCTGTCACCGCACATCAGGGCAACAAAGAACTAAAAGCATATGAAGATCAACGCAGACCCCTTTCTCTCTAATAAGATTTTGTCCTTGGACAAGACCTTCATTCGCTACGGCCAACTTGTTCATTATGTGTCTTCATCTAACCGAAGTTCTTCTTCCTCGTTCTCGCCCATCAGGTTCTTCCCCTTGAGAACAAGATGAAGAATCCTGCCAGTCTTCGGGGCATTCGTGGAGTTCTGAACACGGGCATGACCATCGTGGTATGCCTCTACGCGGGCATTGGTTTCTTCGGGTACCTCAAGTACGGCGACTCTGTCCAAGGGTCCATCACCCTCAATCTTCCAAACGAACCGTGAGTACCACTGATATATCATCGTTTAGAACCATCGCTTCTATCCTTAGGGGAAACAATCGAGCTTGAGGTCGGGTCATAGATCTGATGAAGGTGAATATATATATATATATGTATATATATATATATATATACATATATATATATATATATTTATATATATATATATATATGTGTGTGTGTGTGTGTGTGTGTGTGTATGTGTACACTAAAAATCCACTGTTGATTGGATATAAGAAAAGAAAGGAAATAACGATTTCCGTATATTTCGATCACTTGCTGTGATCCTCTTCAAGAGGATCACAGCAAGTGTTCGAAATATACGGAAATCGTTATTTCCTTTCTTTTCTTATATCCAATCAACAGTGGGTTTTTAGTGTATTTATCAATGTGTTACGACATTACTGGACAGTGATATATATATATATATATATATATATATATATATATATATATATATATATATATATATATATATATATATATATATATGTACAAATTCAAAGCAATCATCAGACTTTTTTATGTGGAGATGAGCCTCCAGCCATGAAATAATAGAAATAAGGCTGCGTTACTCCAGTCCGTAGGGGTGTCCTCATGAGAGTCCGTAAATACTGAACATGAAATAACTTGGTTTTGAGCTAGGCTATATAGTTGCTGAATTGGGAACATAAATTATGATAATCTTAGCAACTTCAGCATTCTAGAGCCACTATTTGTCCTTTTTTCTTGGAGTCACCAGGTACTACACTAGTTCTAGATAAAAAGCGACTAGTTCATTTTCTAGTTCCCTAGTTACTAGTTACTGTATTAACCCATTAAACTCCGATGACAAAATTCTTGTCATTTGGTCAAATAAAACAAAAAATCATAAAACACCAAAATGTTTGCTCAAACACCAGAAAAATATGACGTCAGTCCTCGCTTCGCTGCGAGCGAAGCGAGGACTGACGTCATATTTTTCTGGTGTTTGAGCAAACATTTTGGTGTTTTATGATTTTTTGTTTTATTTGACCATGACAAGGAATCTTGTCATCGGAGTTTAATGGGTTAACTCAAAGTGCAGGCTACTAGTTCACCCACTTGAGTCCTGGATTGGACGAAATTGTCTGTCAATTGCTGGAATGAAATAAACAAAGTGCATTCTGACATCAGCAGAATTCATGAGGGAATGTGAGAAAAGGATTAGAATGGATTAAAATTGATTTGATAGAAAAAATAGAATAAAGAAAATAAAATAGGACAAAATAAAACAATATAAAAACTAATCTAAAATAAAAATAAAAACTAAACGAGATCAAATAAAACAAAAATAGAATGAAGTAAAAACAAACAAACAAACAAATTGAATATATAGAATAGAAAAATATTGAAAGAAAATGCATTGCGGGCACAAATGCATTTCGTTGACCCTTGACGTTCTTTTGTAGCCTCGCGCAGTCGGTCAAAATCCTGATGTCCCTGGCGATCTTCCTGTCATACCCTCTC
Source organism: Oratosquilla oratoria (assembly GCF_046742065.1). Taxonomy (NCBI): domain Eukaryota; kingdom Metazoa; phylum Arthropoda; class Malacostraca; order Stomatopoda; family Squillidae; genus Oratosquilla; species Oratosquilla oratoria. The sequence continues at coordinate 10,946,774 of NC_134782.1, forward strand.
CAGATCTACGTCGTCTTCGAGATCTGCCTGCCCTCCCTCCGGGAGAAGGTCGAGACCTACCGCAACCAGGTCATCGTCGAATACGTCGGCAGGACGATCCTCGTTTTAATCACTTGTAAGTATTTGAAGTCTGTGTTACTTGAGGTGGAGAGAGAGAGAGAGAGAGAGAGAGAGAGAGAGAGAGAGAGAGAGAGAGAGAGAGAGAGAGAGAGAGAGAGAGAGAGAGAGAGAGAGAGAGAGAGAGAGAGAGAGAGAGAGAGAGAGAGAGAGAGTCACCTGCCGTTAACTAGAATGAAATATTACTCTTGTCCCTCTGTCACGCCTTCGTCTGCTGGTCTCGCATTTGCTGGGTTGTGAGTTCGAATCCCGCACTCCCCTCCGATTCTCAGCATAATAGGACAAAAGTAACGGCTTCGGCCGTAGCTACTCAGCGTCTCCTGGCGTAGGCTCCTCAACCTTCCCCTTTCCTTTGCAGTCGGCCTCGCGGCGGCCATCCCAAGCATCGGACTCTTCATCTCCCTCATCGGCGCCGTCAGCAGTTCGGCGCTCGCCCTCATCGTTCCGCCCATCATCGAAATCGTCACCTTTTACCCCGACACATCCAAACTCACGCTGGTCAAGGTAAGT
>NC_134782.1:10952400-10954900 GCF_046742065.1 Oratosquilla oratoria
TTCTGATTTTTGGAAGTTTTAATTGGATCACATGAAGAATCGTCACCACAGACTTCGACAGGGTGACAATTCTTCATGTGGGCTATATTAGGGTGACAATTTTTCATGTAGGCCATCCTGGGTTTACGATTCTTCGTTTGTATAAGTTGATGACAATAATCATAACCTTCCTCCAACCTAACCTAATCTAGCCTAGCCTAACCTAAAGTAACGTAACCTAACCTCATCTTTATTCCACTGTTGATATTCGGCGCACTGGGGTGAGAGTTCTTTAAGTGGGGTGACGATTCTTCATGTGGGCGCACTGGAGTAACAATTATTTTCAAAATGCTCCCTTCGTTTCATATATTGGAATTTTGCGATTTATGGAGAGATTCCCAACAGAAAGAAGTATCTGTAGCTGCTAGTCTTTATTGTAGTTCTAATTGTAGATAAGATGGACTTGTGTATCCAGCTGTACAGGAATACCAACCATGTTTCGTATTTGATTGCAGAGGTTTCTTATTTGATCGTACAGATAACTGAATTACAGTGCTTTCCATGACTTAGACTGAACAAAACACATGCACAGGCTCTCTATTGTTCTGAACGAAATATAGAGACAAATGTAATTTTTCTTCGTCCAAAGACTAAGAGTCTTGAGTTGGTAGAAATCAAAGAAAAGGAATGTGTTTCTGGGTTAGTTTCTTGTGTACGATGGCATCTAGGTATCTCTGGAGTTTCTAGTCAGAGAAGAAGCAATCAGTTTAAACACATTTAGACTAGAATATAAGTTGACAGACACACTCGCATGCACACGCACACATGCGCGCACACACACACACACACACACACACACACACACACACACACACACACACACACACACACACACACACACACACGCGTTCTGTGGCGAAAAGTCATACACAAATGACATTGATTCTAGAAAAGTAAACATTAATCTAAGGGAAACCACTAGCAAACTTGAACAGCTCAAATACCTGGAGGTTAGATAAATGAATTATAAATATCCTACACTGAACATTGATTGTAGACTGGTATAAGGTAATGTGTATATAAAAAGTACATAGGAAATATAGTTCATAGACAAACGAATGAATGAATAAAAAAAAATCATAATTGCTCAACCAGGCTTAATTATCATACATTCTGCAGATTCCGTTCAGGTACAGCATTATCATTAAGGTCGTGTACAGCGTGTATAAAGAATATCATGTAGCTTGTAGGTTTAGGAATAGTAATGACTGGTGAACTGTCTGCAAGTATGAAAGTCAAACCACTTTATAGTGGAGAATGATCTTTTCATGAACGAAAAGATTTTTAATTGACACAACTAAGAATTTCATTTATACAATGAAGATTCTAGTTAATACAATTAAGATTTTAATGAATATGATTAAGATTTTTTAATTGATATAGTTGATCCTTGTAATAGGATCATTGATCCCTGGTGATAAAGGTTACTTGACGAGAAACACAAGTGGTTGTTCATTGGTTGGCAAAAAAATTGAATTTTATATATTTGAGAGTTGTAAATGAATTTGTGTGTGTTTGTGTGTGTATGTGTTTGTGTGTGTGTGTGTGTGTGTGTGTGTCTGTGTGTGTGTGTGTGTGTTTGTGTGTGTGTTTAAGTGTGTGTGTGTTTAAGTGTATGTGTGTTTGTGTGTATGTATGTGTGTTTAAGTGTTTGTGAGTTTAAGTGAGTATGTATGTGTGTGTGTAAGTGTGTGTGTTTAAGTGTGTGTGTGTAAGTGTGTGTATGTGTGTGTGTAGTGTGTGTGTGTGTGTGTGTGTGTGTGTGTGTGTGTGTGTGTGTGTGTGTGTGTGTGTGTGTGTGTGTGTGTGTGTGTGTGTGTGTGTGTGTGTGTGTGTGTGTGAGAGAGAGAGAGAGAGAGAGAGAGAGAGAGAGAGAGAGAGAGAGAGAGAGAGAGAGAGAGAGAGAGAGAGAGAGAGAGAGAATGTTTGAAGGTTTGGGAATAATTTTTAAAAATGTTTGAAGGTTTAGGAATAATTTTTAAAAGTTATGAGAAAAAGAGAGAAAAAGGGAGAGCGCATCTGTTAAAAAAGAGGAAAAGATGTACTATGGAGAAGAAATGTATCTACGAGAGGGCAACACTAATTTTCTTTTTATTTATTTTTAGTCATAGATTTTGCATAAAATTACCTGTACTTACGCTGAACCATTTCATGCATTTCATATGAACATTATTGTTACAAAAAATATATAAATATATATATACATATACATATTGTGCACTTGTAATATGGTTGTGAATAAAGTTGTGAAATTTATCGTTTAGTTTGATAAATAGTCCCTTTGTCTTCGTTGAATCTTACAGGAAAACCCAGAAATATTTAATTTCGTAAAATGTGACACAATGACTGACTGACATTTATCTTAGCAGTGATAAAAGCCCAGAGATAAGCTCTATAGTCGCTTTCCATGGTTTAGTATGTATTGGTACCAATCCCAATCAAAGTTTGGATTCAAGTAAGT
>NC_134782.1:10959900-10962400 GCF_046742065.1 Oratosquilla oratoria
ACTTGTTCTTTTTCTTGATTCATTTTTGTGTGTTCTTTGTTCACTTCTATCATTCTCTTCGTCTTCTTCCTTTTACTTTTCTTCCTACCCTCCTCATCCTCCTCCTTATTCTGAAATCTCCTTTTCCCACTTCTCCTCCTATTTATTATCTCTTCCTCCTTCCTTCTCATATTGCTTCTTTCCATTTTTCCATTCTCCCTCCCCTTTTCCTCTTTCCCCTTCTCCTCCATCACTTAAATATTTCTCTCTTCTTCCTCTTTCTCCTGCTTCTTCCTCTCTTTCGTTTTTCCCTTCTGTCAGTCCAGTTTTATTTTCTCCTCCTTCTTCTTTCATCTTTTAATTTCTTTCTTTTCCTCCGTATCATTTACATCTTTGTTCTCTTTTCTTCTTCTACTTTCTCTACTCTTTATCCTTTCGTCCTGATCTTCCTTTATCTTTCTTTCTCCTCTTCCTTTCTTTTTCATGTTGTCTTTCGTATCTTCTGTTTTCCTTCGTCTTCGAATATTCTTCTTTCTATTTCTACTCCTCCCTCTCTTTTCCCAGGCTTTCCTCTTCCTCCTCCATCCTCTCACATGCTTTTATTTTTTCGATCCCTCTTCCCTGGTTGTCTTCAGCCTTCGCCAGCTATTCTTCTTCTTCTTCCTCCTTCTCCTATTCCTCCTCCTCCTCCTCCTCCACCTCCTCTTGTTTTTCAATCCTCCTCTATTTCCTGTTCGAATTCTGTCTTTTCCGTCCGCTCCTCACTCCCGCCTTTATTTCTTTCTTTCACACTTTTCCTCGTCTTCATCCTTCCACTTCTCCCTGTTTCTCTCCTACTCCCTCTTTTTTCTCCTTCTCCTCTTCCTCTTCCTCCTCTTCTTCATTTTTTCTTCGTCCTCCTTCTCTCCCTCTTCCCTCTCTTTTTTCTCCTCCTCTTCCTATTCCACTTCCTCTTCTTTTTCCCAAGCGTCCTCTTCCTCATCCTCCTCTTCCTCTTGCACGTCCTCTTTCTCACCATTTCCTATACTTCTTCTTCCTCCTCCCTTCCTTTTCCTCCTCTTCTTTATTTTTTCTTCGTCCTCCTTCTCCCCCTCTTCCTGTTCCACTTCCTCTTCTTTTTCCCAAGCGTCCTCTTCCTCCTCCTCCTCTTCCTCTTGTACTTCCTCTTCCTAATCATTCTCTTGCTCTTCCATTTTCTCTTCTTCTTCTTCTTCTTCTTCTTCTTCCTCCTCCTCCTCCTCTTCCCATTTCACTTACTCTTTCTCTTCTTTCTTCTTTTCAGGTTCCACTTCCTTTTCCTCTTCTTTCCCTTTCACTTACTCTTCTTCCTCCTTGTCTTCCTCTTCCACCTCCTGTTTTTCCTCCTCCTCTTCTTCCACTTTCTCTTACCCTTCTTCCTCCTCCTCCTCTTCCTTATCTTCCATTTCCAATTCCTCTTCCTCTTCCTCCTCTTCTCTACTTCCATTTCCACTTCCTCTTTTCCTCCTCCTCTTCTCTTCTTCCACTTTCTCTTTTTCCTCATCTCCTCTTCTTCCGCTTCCTCTTTTTCCTCTTTTCTTCTTTCACTTCCCCTTTTCCTCCTCTTCTTTTCTTCCATTTCCTCTTTTTCTTCCTCTTCTTTTCTTCCACTTACTCTTTTTCCTCATCTTCTCTTCTTCCACTTCCTCTTTTTCCTTCTATTCTTCTTCTGCTTCCTCTTGCTTATTTCCTCCTTTTCTCTCCTTCCACTTCCTCTTTTTGCTCCTCCTCGTCTCTTCTTCCACTTTCCCTCCCTCTTTTTCCTCCTTTTCTCTTCTTCCACTTCCTCTTTTTCCTCTTCCTCTCTTCTTCCACTTCCTCTTTTTCCTCTTCCTCTCTTTTTCCACTTCCTCTTCCTCTTTTTCCTCCTCCTCTATATCTCCACTTCCTCTTTTTCCTCCTCTTTCCTTCTTCCTTTCTTTCCTCCTCCACTTCCTCTTCTCCTCCTCCTCAAGATTAATGACAAGCAAAATAATCAGCGACGATTTTGACCTTCTCCGTCGTCGGCGACAGGGGGACGAGTTGGCTCAATAACAAGGTGATACGCGATAGATACTCACTAATTAACCTTAATGAGTAGACGAGGACCGGCTATCAGCGGCACCATCTTGCGTCCGACACCCACGTGGGCCGCGATGCCGGGAGATGATAAAACTATCGTACGGCTGAAGAGCTGACATGCCCAACATGCCGAGTGTTAATGTAATTCTGTTTGTTTTGCAGATCGTTTCTGCGGGTTTGTTTTGTTTGTTTGTTAGGTCTATGATAGGCTGACTAAAGTCCCGGGGATGTGAGACCTATAGATCGTCATCTTAGTGGGACTGAGGACCTTGCAGTTTCGATTATTTATTTATTTAGTTTAGTCTGGAAGAGTTGTGTGTAAAATCACGCTCTATTAAAATATGTAACAAGTCTGTAAGGCGTAATTTAAGGGGCATTAGTGATCTCAGATTGCATGAAAAATTATCCTTATAGCTTGAATGAAACGACCCACTTAATTTGG
>NC_134782.1:10977400-10984900 GCF_046742065.1 Oratosquilla oratoria
GTTGGTTTTAGAAATGGTCTCAGTATTACTATACAGGCTGTTTTTCATAACCAAGTAGCTACTTTTTGGGGGTGGAGTAGTAGACAACTACGCGGATTTTCTTTCATTAGAGATTGGGTGGCAGTTTTTTTAGTGATGATATCTTTATGATGAAAAAATCATAAAAGATATTCATCACTAAAAACTGCCACCCAATCTCTAACGAGAAGAAAATCCGCGTAGTTGTCTACTACTCAACCCCCAAAAACTAGCTCTTTGGTTGAAATGGATGGAGGAGATGGATGGATGGGGTAAAAGGGGCAGTGGGAAAGAGGGGAATGTCTGTTCAGGAAGGACGCGAGAGGAAATAAGATAGGGGTGAATGGAGAATGGTTGTGTATGGATGATGCTGTGATGCATGAGGGGGAGTGGGTGGGGGATGGGGGGTGAGGGAGTATGTATGAGAAATAAATTGATGCAGCCCGAAAGGATTTCTCCCCGTCTTCTTTTCTGCATGAGGGGACAGAGAGGGTGGTCTCCAATATAATGAAGCGGCCTCGCTGTGGATGTGCTGTGTCTTGCGACACTGTTTCCGATCCAGGGCAGTGGTCAAGATGCAGGGATGACCCGTGATCCAGAAGGTGCCAAGATAAGAGGGAGGGAAGAGGGTAGAGGGGAGTGGAGTATGTTGGGGGATGGAATGGGTGGGAGTGGTTTTTATGCCTTTGTTTTTTGGCTACCCCCTTGTAAGGGGGAAAAAGCCTTTGATATATATATATATATATAATATATATGTATGTATATATATACATATATATGTATATATATACACATATATATACATATATATATATATATATATATATACATATATATATATATATATATATATATATATATATATATATATATCTGTAGTAATTCTCTAGAGCACGTGAAAATAATTTGCAGAAAAAACACTGACAAATAAGAAACTTAGTTCGAACGTTTTCGTCTTTTTAAGACATCTTCAGGGAATACAAAGTAACAAAGACCTATATAGATGCATATTATATACATAAAGTAATAGACAAGGTAGGGAACATGGTAAGGTCAGACAAGATATTCCATTACCAGGCCGAGAAATGTTTTCACTTATGGACATTTGATCACATATGACGTTACCTCTCGACAGGCCGGGTAAAACTTGGAGAATATTCTACAGTGTTCTTAGTAATAAAGTCATCAAATTTGTACAAGGTTAAACTTAAATCAATATTTTGATCAAAGGTGTGCTAAATATGACTGGATTCAATAATACTTCTTTCTAATGAGGACCTACAAGAAATCTTTTTTCTTTGAGTTATCCCAGTCAGTAGGATGTTTATGGTCTCATACATGTACAAAATTGCCACTGGATATTTGTCCACTTCTTACACTATACTTGTGTTGATTGATCGTTGTTTTTAGGTCTTTGCCATTTTGGCCAATATAAAATTTGTTACAGTGAAGGGATTGAGTGAACACAACCCCCATTTACATGAGGTGAATTTTTAATTAACTTGCTTTTTGTGGTATTGTTGTTTTTGTAGACCAAGTTGATAGTGAATTGTTTAAGAATATTAGGCAGTCCAACTAATTTCTCACTGTAAGGAAGAACCAGAAGGTTCTTTTTGCAAAATATTTTTCTCTTGTGTGAGGAATTATGGAAAGATTTGTAAGCCATTTTTTGTGAAGTGTCTACTAAGTGTTTTGGATATTTTAACTCAGAAGCTATATTATGTATTTTCCTCAGCTCATCATCCAAAAATTCGGGGCTACATATCCTATAAGCTCTGAGAAACATGGAACTGGAAACAGAAATTTTTGTTTTTTGATGATGAGCCGAGTAAAAGTGGATATATGATAGGACATTAGTTGGTTTCCTAAAAACGTCATACTTAAATTGTCTACCACTACGATGAATTAAAAGATCCAAAAATGGTAATCTATCTTCTATTTCTATTTCAGTAGTGAAATTGATAGGACCATTTCATTTAGTTTCACAAGGAAAAAGTCTAAGTTATGTTCAATCGGCCACCAGCACAAACTGTCATCAACATATCTTTTCCACAGAACTTGGCGGGGAAGAATTCAAGGTAGTAGTGTACTCTAAAAAAATTCTATGTACAAATTACTAAGTACTGAGGACGGAGGGTTTCCCATGACCATACCAAATTTTTGTACATAGAAATCACAATTTAAAACAAATTTAGAATTTACAATACATAACTTTATGTACCCTGAGGATGTCTGAATAGACGAAAGCGCTTGGTCATCAGTTTATCTTTTTCCTTGGTGGTTTTTCCGAATATTTAGAATCACGAGTTTATGTGATTTCTCATGCACATAACTTTATATGCTCAATTATGGTTTTAGTAGGTAGTGGCAAGTCGTGTTTTGAAAATTCTTCATCAAGGTATAACATTAAGTCATACACTGGAACACGAGTGAAGAGCAAAGATATATCAAAACTATCTAGTTTAAAATTATAGTCAATTTCTAGATTATTTAACATATTAATGACATCAACATTATTTTGTGACATGAGAAGAGGATATTGTACTAACTAAAGGACTCAAAATGGTAATAAGCCATTTGGATAAACTGTAAGTGACGGATCCTGTGGACTCTGATATAATGGGTCCGACTGGATAATCAGGTTTATGAGTTTTAATCACTCCAAACATATAGGGCAAGGAAGGGGACAAAATAGAAAATTGTTTTATCAAATGTTTTTGCCCTTTCAATTTGTTTTTTAAGATTATGATTAAACTCACTATTTACGGATTCCAAAGGGTTTTTAATAAATTTTGTATACGTTTCGCCATCTACCAATAATAATCCCATTTTATCAATCTAATTCAATTTTTTTGAGAATGACTATGCAATTGCTTTTATCAGCTCTAGTAATGTGTAACTCTTCATCCCTTTTTAATTTCTAGTAAGACTTAAAAAATCTTTCAGGATATTTTGGAATACCATTTGCTGATAAAGAAGCGTATACAAAACCTTTGCTGATGTTGATGTCTTGAGAAGAGATGTCACAATTTTTTTCTAAATTACAAAACCCTTTAGCAACGTTGACATGGTCAACTTCATGTTGAGTTGCTGCGAAACTAAGGCTATATCCCAAAGCACATGCGGTTACACTATTTAAAGGTTTATCAGATAAATTGACAACAAAGTTAGGGTTGGCATGTTTAGTCCAATCAGTCTTTAATTAATAGAGCTAGTTTTTTGTTGAGTTTCTTAGTAAGAAAGTTGCACGCATATCTTAATTTACTATAACAATATTCTAAAAAAAAATCACTATCAATTTGGTATTCAAAAACAACAATGCCATAATGAGTAAGTTAATTTAAAATTCACCTCATGCAAACGAGGGATGTGTTTACTCAATCTCTTGCCTTCAGTGTAACAAATTTTATATTGGCCAAACTGGCAAATATCCAGTGGCACTTTTGTACATGTAAGAGACCATAAATATCCTACTGACAGGGATAATTCAAAGAAAAAATATTTCTTGTAGGTCCTCATTAGAAAGAAATATCATTGAATAACACCTTTGATCAAAATATTAATTTAAGTTTAGGCTTGTACAAACTTGATGACTTTATTACTAAGAAAATTGAGAATATTCTCCAAGTGTTTCCAGGCCTGTCGAGAGGCAACGTCATATGTGATCAAATGTCCATAAGTGAAAACATTTCTCGACCTGGCAATGGAGTATCTCGTGTGACCTTACTATGTTCCTTAACTTGTCTATTACTTTATGTATATATATGCATCTATATTTTTGTCACTTTGTATTCCCTGAAGATGTCTTAAATAGACGAAAACGTTAGGACTAAGTTTCTTATTTGCCAGTGTTTTTTTTACAAACACACACACACACACACACACACACACACACACACACACACACACACACACACACACACACACACACACACACACACACACACACAAATATATATATATATATATATATGTGTATATATATGTGTATATATATACACATATACATATACATATACATATATACATATATATACATATACATATATATATACATACATATATATATATATATATATATATATACATATAAATATATACATACATATATATACATATATATATATATACATATATATATATGTATATACATATATATATACATATATATATACATACATATATATATATATATATATATATATATATATATATATATATATATATATATATATATATCTATATATATATGACATAAGCGGAGTCGGAAACACAGGAGTATTAATCTTGAGTTTATTCCTGACTAGTTTTGCAGGTGTGCTTTATCAAAGGAATGGTGTACAAACAGGCTGTGGGCATTTTATACATGGGGTGGACCTCACTACCTCCCCGTGTTACCATAGTGGTGACAAGTGTGAACATTACATATTCATTGTGGCTAATGTAATAATTGTTATTATTACATTTGCCACAATGAATATGTAATGATCACACTTGTCACCAACTATGGTAACACGGGGAGGTAGTGAGGTCCACCCCATGTATAAAATGCCCACAGCCTGTTTGTACACCATTCCTTTGATAAAGCACACCTGCGAAACTAGTCAGGAATAAACTCAAGACTAAGACTCCTGTGTTTCCTACTCCGCTTACGTCAACCTGTCAGAATGTCTCAACATATATATGTATATATATATATATATATATATATATATATGTATGTATATATATATAAATATATATGTGTGTGTGTGTTGATGTGTGTGTGTGTGTGTGTGTGTGTGTGTGTGTGTGTGTGTGTGTGTGTGTGTGTGTGTCTTGATGTGTGTGTGTGTGTGTGTGCATGTGTCAAAGATTCAAGACAATAATATTATCCATATCTATAAAGAAGAAAAAAATAAACGCCGTCATGTTGTTGACGTTTCAATGGTAGCTTTTGTTATTGAAACACTGGAATGGATTTTTTTTTATTAACAACTGAGATTATCCGTAGATCCTCAAAACATTCCAGGCTCAATTCTTAAAATTCTGTTTTTGCAAATCAAGTTACTGTCAGCAAAAATTACAATTATTCTCTTCTTAATCGTAGCCTAAGTCGATGTCTTTGTCACACGTTCGGACAACCGAATTGGGGATGAGAGTCGATGGGGATGTGCACATCGCTTCAAAGGACCTGAGGAGGACGACGAACAAATCCCCCCGTGCCGAAGACAATCTCGAAGTCGTCATACGACGTCGCAGCGTCCTCCAGCTCGTAACTAATCTCGCAAGTCCATCGCGAATCGTAAAGTTACGAGCTCTCAACAACAGCCTCATTATCCCTTCAAGGACCTGAAGATGAAGATGAAGAAGAAGAAGTATAAGAAGGGAAAGAAGAAGTAGAAGAAAGGAAAGAAGAAGAAAGTAAAGAAGAAGAAGAAGAAGGAGAAGAAGAAAAAAAAGAAGAAAAAGAAGAAAAAATGAAGAAGATGAAGAAGAAAAAGAAGAAAAAAAGAAGAAATAGAAGAAGATGAAGAAGAAGAAGAAGGAGAAAAGAAATGAAGAAGAAGAAGAAGAAGAAGAAGAAGAAGAAGAATAAAGGTCTACATTTCTTCATAGGACAAGTATTCTTACAACCTTCTACCAACAAGACTGATAATTATAATATCAAAACACTATTAATTTTTTTTCTTTTTAATTTCTTGAGGTCATTCTTACCTCCATGACAATGACATGCTGTCCAAAATATGGACGGATTAAGAAAAGATTTAAAGATTTTTAGTCAATTTTTTTTTTGCTCAAGAATCTTTCAAGATGGGCACCTGGAATGGGGGGGGGGAAGGGGGAGGGGGAAAGGGGGAGGAGGAAGGGGAGAGGGAAGGGGGAGGAGGAGAAGATACAGACCAATTTGTGATGTCCGCCTGAGTAGAAAAATCGAAGTAAGAATAAATTTCTTGTCAATATTCCTAAGTACTCGTAAATGTAAATGTAAGTATATATGTAAAGGTAAGTATAAATGTAAATGTAAATATAAAAGTAAAAGTGATTGTTTATTCAAATATATATATATATATATATATATATTTATATATATATAATATATATATATATATATATAATATATATATGTGTCAGTGTAAGTATAAAAGCAAATATGAATATAAATGAAAACATAAATATGATGGAAATATGATTATAAACTTAAAGCTAAACGTAAACTTAAAAGTACGCATAAACTTAAATATATTTGCAAACGTAAATGTAAATGTGCTCAAAAGCTCCTAAAAGCCCCAGCCTAGCTAGGGGCGGGACAAATGGGCTGGATAGCCCCGAGCAAGCATAGGATCCAAATGTCACACACAAAAAAAAAAAAAAAAAAAAAAAAAAAAAAAGAGAACCCAAGAAATGAATGACAAAGGAAAATAACGAAAAAGGGAAAAAATAAAAAAGGAATGGAAGGGAAGAAAGGGAAAGGAAAAGGTGGAAAAGAAAGAAGAAAATAAGATAGAGAAAAATAAAGAAATAAGTAAATTGGCAGAAAGGAGCAGGGAGGGAGGAAAGGTGGTAAAGGCGGGAGGGAGGGGAGAGTAAAGAAGTGAGGAGAGAGGGAGGAAGGGGGAGTAAGGGAGGAAGGGAGGGGAGAGTAAGAAAGGGAGGGAGAGAGGGAGGGAGGGAGGAGGAGTAATGGAGGGAGGGAGGGGAGAGTAAAGAAGGGAGGGAGAGAGTGAGGGAGGGAGGAGGAGTAAGGGAGGGAAAGAGGGGAGAAAGGGAGGGGAGGGAGAGTAAGGGAGGGAAAGAGGGGGAGTAAGGGAGGGAGGGATGGAAGGGAGAGAAGGAGGGAGGGGAGAGTACGGAAGGGAGGGAGAGAGGGAGGGAGGAAGGGGGAGTAAGGGCGGGAGGGAGGGGAGAGTAAAGAAAGGAGGGAGAAAGGGAGGGAGAGAGGGAAGAAGGGAGAGGTAGTAAGGGCGGGATGGAGATAGGGAGGGATGGAGAAAGGGAGGGAGGGAGGGGGATTAAGGGAGTGGGAGAGAGAGAGAGAGAGGGAGGGAGGGGAAAGTAAGAGAGGAAGAGAGGGAAAGAGGGAGGGAGGGAGGGGGATTAAGGGAGTGGGAGAGAGAGAGAGAGGGAGGGAGGGGAAAGTAAGAGAGGAGGGGAGGGAAAGAGGGAGGGAAGGAAAGATGGAGGGAGTGAGGGAGGGTGGGAGAGAGGTGGGGTAGGTAGGGTTAAAGCCCACGTGCCACGAAACTCGAAAATGGAAACTGAATGACTTCCAATACAAGTCCACATCTCACGAGACAATGCAACCTTTGCAACCGCGGAGCTTCACGCCCACGACCTCTCGGCTGGCCGGCCCCGGCACGCCCGCGACATAATTTAAGTGTGGGCGGGACCGGGGAGAGGGGCGGGGGCGGAGCGAACCGAAGAGAAGCGAGAAGATGCTGGGTTGAAAGAATCCGAACACAGGAATAATCGTTTTAGATATTATATGTTATTTTGTAACTG
>NC_134782.1:10989900-10994900 GCF_046742065.1 Oratosquilla oratoria
CTGTACACGTCTTACCAACCCATACCTACACGACTTTGACCTCCTCTCCTTATATCACCTTTAGTCACACCGACACATCTCTGACTCCTCATCTCTTCATTTATAATGACGAACAGACTTAGAATACTCTCTGAGATTTACTAAACACCTCACAATCAGTACACACATAGTAGTTCCCCACTCAAACCTAGCAACTCTTACAGATCAATATCATTGACAAAATATTTTGTCTCAATCCAATTGTCTCCTCTACATGACGTCAATGCTATCCCTAACATGTCAGTAATATTGTACAATATCGATTATAACTTTCAGATTACTCTCTGTACCACTCTCTATCTCTCTTTACACACACACACACACACACACACACACACACACACACACACACACACACACACACACACACACACACACACACACACACACACATACACACACACACACACACACACACACACACACACACACACACACACACACACACACACACACATATATATATATATACATACACATGTATATTAATATATATATATATATAATGTATATATATATGTGCATATATATAACATATATATATAATATATATATAGATATACATACACACACACACACACACACACACACACACACACACACACACACACACACACACACACACACACACACACACACACACACACATACATATATATATATATATACCCTCTCATTTTTGTTTTTAGAACAAACTGATTAATATAATAGGTTTAAGATTATTCACAACCACACTATACAAACAACTTTACCGAGGTGGATCAAGCCACCGTGATGAGGTACAGAGGTTGTATCACCACCCAAGGTATAAACTGTCGGTCTTGCACTGGATCCTCAAGGCTCAACACACAATCACTATACAATTATCAGCTTACCCACACCCCACCACTTCTGATACCCAACCCTCTCTTATAGGGACGCGAACACAGTCACCTCAGGTGACTGTTGTATTCAGAAAAATGGGGGAATAAAAGCCAATACAGTTACAAAATCACTAAGTATGTTAGAAGCACAATCAGAAGTCATACTGCATACAAAAGGTAAACTTGTCCCAATACCTGGCCATATAAAATTAACACAAAACTTGATAGGTAGCGCCAGTGAATCTACAAAAACAGGCAAGACCTCTTCACAGTACCTAGATAACGACCAATTATAATCATCGTAGGACAGGTTGGTAAGAAATTGATACGAACATGTACATATGGAAGGCTTGGGTGTACAGACACTCTCCACTGCTTCTCGGTAACAACACCCATCATCCCTCTCCGTCGCGACATGAGCCCACCTCCCCCAAACCACCCAAACCCACCCCCGAACCCGAAGTCGCCGCGACACGGGCCCACCCCTATCGCGCGGCGTCTGAAGAACCTATGAGTTCGCAGTATCTCGAAGTATCGCTCACCTAATCGCAAAGACGCCTTCGCCTGCCCCGCTATCTGCCGAGCAGGCCAGGGCGGCCCCGTGTACGCTATGGCCATTGGAGATTAATTGTCTCGATAATTGGGGTTTATATAAACTGGGGGAGCGTGCGGGCCCGTCTGTGCAGGTGGAGAGGTAGTCGTGTGTGTGTGTGAGTGTGTGTGTGTGTGTGTGTGTGTGTGTGTGTGTGTGTGTGTGTGTGTGTGTGTGTGTGTGTGTGTGTGTGTGTGTGTGTGTGTGTGTGTGTGTGTGTGTGTGTGTGTGTGTGTGTGTGTGTGTGTGTGTGTGTGTGTGTGTGTGTGCGTGTGCGTGCGTGTGTGTTAAAGTCACAGCATTACCAACAGACCGAGGTATATATAAGCTGATCCGGGAGGGTAATAGTTGTCCATCACGAGTCCAACTCGTGATCCAAGACCTTGGTAGTGAAACTTACACACACTCACACATACAGACACACATGCACACACACGGCCACACACACACACACTCAAACACACACACACACACACACACACACACACACACACACACACACACACACACACACACACACACACACACATACACGTGTTTTTAAATATTTCTACATACATGTTTTTATATACACGTCCATACATGAATGACTCTTCCGTGGGATTCGAACCCTATGGCGTGTACTACGAGACTAGTGCGATGCCATTAATAACTCAGAGGTTGCGTAAACGAAGCTGGTTAGGAATCTGTCGTGGAGCAAATGGTAGCGTCCTTGTCCCGTAATGCACGGCCTAGGTTCAAATCCCAAAGGAATAGTCGTTCATATGTACATATGTACACACACACACACACACACACACACACACACACACACACACACACCACACACACAATGTAAATACATGTATATGCATATATATATATAGATATATATATATATATATATATGTGTGTATATATATATATATATATATACATACATATATACATATATATGTATATATATACATATATATGTATAATGTATATGCATATATATATATGTATATATATATATATACATATATATACATATATGTATATATACATATATATATATACATACACATATATATAAATATATATATATATATATATATATATATATATATATATATATATATATATATATTATATATGGTGAAGGTGGGCGAGGAAGACAAATCAGAATCCAAGTTAATTTCTGACAAGTTTCGCACAAATAGGCTTCTTCAGAGAAATAATGTGTTAAAGAGAAAACAAGGCAAACAATATACGGGGCACTGTGAGGAGCTTCGGGGAGCTCACCCAGGGTCGTCTCTGTATATTGGGGATTTTGTCATATTGGTCGTTATTGAGGGGTTTTTGTTTCTACTCGATGGCGTACTGTCCTATTTGCTGTTGCTACAGCTGCGGTGGCTTTTGTCCATTTAATGTCACCCGTTCTTTGATTTGTATTTTCGTTGGTAGCAATATACAGTGCTTCAAGTACTTTCCTTTTCTATCTGGTTAAGTTTTCTTATAGTATTTCTGCTGCCTCCCATTTCGGTAAATGACTCTTTTCTTTAATGTGATTAATGCACTAGTGTCGCGACGGTATCTGACATCTACTCTGTGTTCGCTGAGCCTTTTCTCTAATTCTCTCTGTGTTTCTCCGAAGTAAGAATGTTCACAAACACTACATGGAATTTTATAAACAATACTTCCGTAGTCATATTGATCTTCTTTTTTCTTTTTCGTCAAGTCATCTATCTTCTTACCTGCGTCACTCACGATGGCTAAGCCAGAGGATATTAATGCTAGTCCTAACTCGTCTGTGAATTTGGAAAGGGGGACTACTAGGTAACGATTGTTCAAAATGTCTTTTTCTTTTTCATTTCTTTCTCTGATCGTTTTAGCTTTAGTTAGTAAAGACGTTAATAAACATTTTGGAAAACCCTATTTTGTGAACGCGTCAGTCACATAATTGATTTCTTTCTCGAGGAATTCTGGGCTACATATTCTCAGAGCTCGTAGAAAGAATCCTATTACTACACCCGTTTCTGTTTTTCTGTCATGCGCACTTAGGAAGTGAATGAAATCATCCTTATTTGTAGGTTTTCTGTATACTTTGAATTTCACGCTCTCATCTGTTCTCATGATGACCGTGTCGAGAAATGGTAAAGAACCGTCTATTTCTTTTTCTGTGGTGAACTGTATTTTGTTATGGACTTCATTCAGCTTTTGTAGTAGAAGGTCCGTGTTTGTATCTTTGTGTGTAACGATTAGACAGTCGTCGACGTAACGATACCACTTTGAATCACTATCGATTATTTTACTGTAATGATCCTTTTCTAGGGTCTCCATAAACAACGAAGCTGCCACAGCACTCAATGGTGAACCCATAGGAAGACCTTCATGTTGTCGAAACTCTTGTTGGTTGAAACTAAATGAGCCGAAATTAAAGCACAATTCAATCAGTTTTATATAGTCTCTTTTGTTCAATGGTAGGTCACTCTCATCGATATAGTCAAGCACTTCTTTCACTGCATTAATGGCACCAGATATTGGAACGTGTGTAAATAAGGATATAACATCTGCAGTTACCAAAATTTTATCTTTAAAGTCTACTGCTTTTAGTCTATCAATTAGGTCTGTTGAATTCTTGAGGTGAGTACCACTTATCTTGCCCAGAGAAGATGACAATGGTTTGGCAAGATGTTTCGCCAGTCTATGTGGGGCACTTCCTATCCCTGATGTGATGGGTCTCAGGGGAACTCTTCAAAGAGGTATAGTAGTTTTTTTGCCTTTTTCCGATCTTCTCAACACTCTCCTGACGTCTTAATTGAACTTCTTGGCTTCTACCAGTTCTTGACCTATTCGCTATGTGCTGCATGTGTCAGTATCTCCTAGGAGTTCTTCCATCTTGCTAATGTAGTCACTCTTGTTTAAGATCACCACTCCACCTCCTTTGTCTGCAGTAGTCAAAGGCACATCCACAGCACATCCACAACATGACCCCTTCATTTAATCGACGAACCCTCTCTCCGTCCCCTCATGCAGAAAAAGAGATGACGGGGAGAAATCCCTTCGGACTGCGTCAAAATATCACTCAAACATAACGACTCCCTAACTCCTCCATCCCTCACCCACTCCATTCCATGTATCACAGCATCCTCCATACACAACCATTCTCCGCTCACCCCTATCCTCTGTGTTCTCCACTCCTTCCTCAATAGACATCCCCATCTTTCTCAAGGCCCCTTTTACCCCATCTATCCATCTCATCCTTGGTCGCCCCCTCCTATTCACTCCATCCACTCCTGTCCAAACCATGCTAATACTCTTTCATCAACCCTATCTCCCAACTCATTTTCACTTCCGCTCTCCTCCTCACCTCCTCGTTTCTCACCCTATCCAGCCTAGTAACCCCTACCAAACTTCTCAGGCATTTCATCTCAAACTCATTTATACTCTTCTTCTCTTATGTTCCATGTTTCTGCCCCATAGAGTGCTGTCGGCACAATCAACTCTTCATACAATATCCATTCCCAAGTGTCTATTTCTCA
>NC_134782.1:10999900-11009900 GCF_046742065.1 Oratosquilla oratoria
TGATGGTATAAGCCAGGAAGGATATGAAAAACCCCCACTAAGAAGTACCAAACATACACAAAACAACAACACATAAACACACGAACAAGTGTCTTATACACCTTTATACGGTAACGTGTAAACACAGAAACACGCGTACATGTATAAATAAGGACTTAAACACACAGAAAAATATAGAAACAGTAAATATACAACAACAACTACAACAGCATATACAAACACACGAACATAAACGCATAAACACAAATCACTTTTCAAGTGAATAAGAAAGGACAAGAAAAGGTGAGACGAGCTATTAAAAGCTTGACTTAGTTTAGTAAAGGTCGAATAAATTAATGTATTCTGAATACAAACACGTACACGCGCATGGTACACACACACACACACACACACACACACACACACACACACACACACACACACACACACACACACACACACACACACACACACACACTTCCACTCAGAGTGGTGGACATCTGGAACAAACTAGACAAAACAATAGTGTGTGCAAAAACCATACACGAATTTAAGAGCAAACTAGACACTGCTAGATACAAAGGCGGGACACCACGAGCATCGCTCCCCTTCCCGTAAGATACAACTAGGTAAATACACGCTCGCACGCACACACACACACACACACACACACACACACACACACACACACACACACACACACACACACACACACACACACACACACACACACACACACACACACACACACACACACACACACACACACACACACACTCGCACTCACTCGCACACACACACACACCAACACACTCTTATGCGCACACAATAAATGAATATAAAAAAGTATCTGTCTTGAGTTCACTTTTCAGCTGAATAAAATCACCTGGTGCTGACCAAAAGAATAAACAAACGAATAAACTGTAAATAAAGTAATAAACAATAAGTAAATTAATGTAAAGCATTATTATGTTGGAAAAGTTAACGAAAATTAACATTATGCTACATAATCTTGTCTGAACATGAACATGTCGACAACAGTGAGTGAAATATCGTTATTATGCCTGGCCATTACCAGAGTACATTATTTATTTTTGTCCATCATTCACATCCGTGAAGTAAAATGAAATGACCTGAAGATGTTGAAGTCTGTTTAGACTGAGACTTTCTAATTGATTCGAAGGACGCTCTGATACACTGGCTGCTGATGCGTGTGCGTGCGTGCGTGCGTGTGTGTGTGTGTGCGTGTGTGTATGTGCTGGGGGGATGCCTTAACTGACTTAATCCCAAGGGTTCTAAGTGTTTTGCAAACAGAGGTGGATGCCCGCGCGCGGCAGTCCACTAGCATCCTTATACATCACCCTGAGGTGCGGCCCTGAACGACCTGTACCTAGTCTCCGGACTGGGCCCAGGATCTCTCTCTTTCCGTCCTCTCCCTCTCTCTCTCTCTCTCTCTCTCTCTTTCTTAATCTCTCTCTTTCTCTCCCAGCTTCACATGCATGTCCACAGTCCTCTTTTTTATAATAACAAACTTATAGACATCAATTGTTTTCCTCCTTTTCCTACTACTCGGCGACATGGACGCTGCCACTCAGACGGCCGCACAGCTCTTCTCAGAGAAATCTATCAAAAGGTCTGGGGAACGTTGCCGGTTGACGTGGGGTAGCATGTTTCTGATCAGACACGTAATGAAGAAATTGCTTATGTCGGGCAGTGGTTCTCGATCTGGGGCCACGTGGGGCCACACGAAGTAAGAGTGAGACATTGAGAGAGAGGGAGGCTGGGACACACAACCAATGTATTTGAATGGGCCACATCAGTCTAAATGCCAAACAATCTCCTTATCATAAGCCACATGTTGTATTATTTGTGACACAGCTGCAATTCATATATATCTTGAAATGAATGTAAATAGTATAATATTTATATTTGAGAATCACTGATGAAGGCATCTTGCATCTAGTTTAACTTTTTTAGCTAAATGAAATGACCTGGAATCGGGTCATGAACTTATTGTATAGGGATGAAAGTTTTAATCAGTATAGACTTAATCTATGGGATGAATGGGTCAGCGCTCATCTGAGTAAAATCTTCTGATATTTGGCAAAGATTTACATAACACAGCACCGACCTGAAGGCACTAATTAAGGAAACGCTCAATTCCTTCCCTTCTTTAATTTGGTATTGGAGACCGTAAATTAGAGTTAAGAACTTAAGCACCCAATTCACACATTTCCTCTAATTTAAGACCCGATATAGAGTTTTTTTTTCTTCTTCTTCATGGGTTATTGGCATTTTGGAATTTAATGAATTTGATTTCTGGCAAAGAAGGCTCTAGTCCCAGACATTACCTAAGTAACGAGGCTTTAAAAGTTTACAATAGTTGGATAAAAAAAAAAAAAAAAAAAAATCTTTGGATTGAAACGAGTGTTGTTAGGTTACATTCGTTTTAGGGCTAGGCTCCGGCCGCAGATAATCTCCTACCGTTATCTCGGTTTCAGTATCTTATCTGATCTTATTTTGTCCTGCATTTTTACGAACTAGAGAGAAGACGGTAACCACCCCCTCCGTCACACACGTTTTCTAAAAAAAATATATTTTACAGGATCTATATATTCAATTCCTTTAGTAGAAAGAATATTTTTTTCATTTATCAATTACACTGAATTACCAAAAAGAGAGAGAGAGAGAGAGAGAGAGAGAGAAAGAGAGAGAAAGAAAGAGAGAAAGAGAGGGAGAGAGAAAGAGGAATGTCCTTGTTGACAGTGGATTAGTCCTCTTTACTTGCACTCTTCAGGACCTTTTAACACTTAAAGGACTTAACTTCAGTTAGTACATGACAATTCTAATCATCTGAAAGAGTGCCCTCGGGGCTGTTGAAGTTGGAGTTATTACTTGGAGTGCTCCTTTTGAGCGCGGTGACATACTTTATAGATTTCTTTCTGGCTGGCAGAGCCAAGGGGGTTAATCTTGAAATGTGTGACACTAAATTGCGGGGATTATCTCGAGCCCTCAAAAGAGGCTTTGTGACCCCTAAGCACCCCACACCTCACAACATGTCTTCCACATCCTCCTCCTCTTCCTCCTCCTCCTTCTCTTCTTCCTTCTCCTTCACCTCCTCCTCCTCCCTCACCTGCTCCTCTTCATCCTCCTCTAAAGTCACCTCCTCCTTTCCTCCTGTTTCTCCTACTCTTTATCCTCTTCTTTGTTCAACTGTCTCCTTCACCTCCTCCTCGTCCTCCTTCTCTTCTTTTCTCCTTCACCTCCTCCTCCCCCACCTGCTCCTCTTCCTCCTCCTCTAAAGTCACCTCCTCCTTTCCTCCTGTTTCTCCTACTTTTTATCCTCTTTGTTCATCTCCTTCACCTCCTCCTCCTTCTCCTCCTCCTTACGGACATCCCTAGTGACCAGAGTAACGCAGTATTCTCATATGAACGGAGACTAATCTAAAAAAAAAAAAAAAAAAAAAAAAAAAAAAAAAAAATATATATATATATATATATATATATATATATATATATACATATATATATATATGTATATATATATATATATACACACATACACACACACACACACACACACACACACATATATATATATATATATATATTCTCTTTCAACTTTATTCTCTCTCCGTCCTGACACCCTCCCTATGTCTCTCCTGGGCCACATCTGTGATTCCACCTCTTCAGAGCCATATTGTCCCAAAAGGACAGAAGCACTGATTATTGTTGGAAAAAAATCCTATTCCTCATCTTTTTTCAGCTTTTTTTTTCTTCCTCTTCCTCATTTTCCTGTTGATCCTACTACTCTTCCTTCCTCCTCTACCCACCACCACCACCTCCTCCTTCTCCTCCTCCTCCTCCTCTTAGCAATGCATCAGTGTCCCTCCAACAAAGAAAGGACTCCAATGGAGTCAGCTACTGTGCGCAACAATAACAACAACAACAACAAAAACAAAAATAACAACAACAACAACAACAACAACAGCAACAACAACAACATCAACAACATTAAATAGCTCTGCGAGGTCGGTGACACATAAGATAAAAGTTTTATATTACAAATAAGTAAATGAATAAACAATTAGATAAATGAATAGACAGGTAGGTAAATAAATAAATAACTTAATAAATAAGTGCATGGATAAATAGATAGATTAATAAGTAAATTAATAAACAAATAGATACATAAATAGAAAAAATAATCAACTAACTAATTAATCAACTAACTAGATACATAAAAGAATAGATAAATAGATAAATAAATGAATAATTAAGGACCTTTGCTTTCCCGCCCGTAGGACTCTCCGTGGTTATCAGGATGGATTAGGAGCTTCCTAAAAAAAGAATAAATAAATAAACAAATAGATAAATAAATAAATAAAAATAAATGAATGAATAAAAAATAGAGGGTTGAAAACATTGCTGATAATATCGCTGACAACACTGTGTTATGAATAATTCAGGAGAAAAAAAAAAAATAGTATCAATATCCGTCCTACCCTAACCTAAAATACGTCAACCTAACCTAACCTAACCAAAGGTCTTGGAAAACTCATGAAGTGACAGCGTTATCAGTCATCGTACCAGCCACTGTAGCGTGTGATAAGCCTGATTGGCCCAATGCAGGACCTCCGGGCTGTCCCTTGGGGACCGATACAACCTCTACATCCAACCACGGTGAGTGAATCATGTTTGGTTAGGATGTAAATAATTAGCGTAAGTGTGAAGTTAAACTCAAATCTAACTTGGCATTTTGTTGTTTTCTATAAATTTGTTATCTAACGCCAGACGATTTTATTCAGGGTTGCCAAGACCAAGCCGAAAATACTTTTGTGTCCAACTGTACAACGTATCAAAGTTCAGTGTGAACACATAACTAACCCAGTGTAAATGACTGATTGACTGATCCGGTTTAACGTCGCTAACTCTCCCTATCAGGAGGCTAGGATGGTGCCCTTTACAGAGGACGTCCTTGGTCCAACTCGCTGGCGGCAGTGTTCGAACTACCGACACCTCGACCTCCACCACAAGCAGTGACGCTCTAATCCACTAGTCCATTGTTAATAAATTAAAATGATAATGTGTTATAATGAAAGAAAAATCTCACCTGCTCAGCTGTCCAAGCACTTTAGGCAAAGGTGACTGTTCCTGCTGCGGCTAGTCTATTATCATGCTTAGTAGTTAGCATGCTAACTAGTTAATATGTTGGCTAGATAGCTAGCGTGCCATATAGGTAAGTATAATGATAGCTTGATAGCGAGTATGCTAACTAGGTACTATGATAACTGGCTAGTATGCTTACTAGCTATCATTCTAACTAGCTAGCTAGCATGTTTACTATTGACTGTTTTGCCAGCTAGCCAGTATGTTAACTAGCTAAAAATTATGCTTGGTAGTTAGTGCAGTATACTAACTATCTAACAGTTATTCTAGCTAGCATATATACCTACTAGCTAATCATTATAATAGCTAGCTAGTATGCTAACTAGCTAACAATTATACTAGCTAGCAAGTATATTAACTAGTTAATCATTATACCACCCAGTTAATACTAACCAGCTAACAATTATACTAGGTAGCAAATCATTATAGTAGGTAATAAGTATATTAACTAGTTAATCATTATACTAGCTAACTAGCCTTTGTGCTACCCACCTCCCTATCTAGTTAGCTAGCCTATTCGTGTGCTACCTACCTTCCTAGCTAGCTAGCCCAAGCGATGGCTATCATTGGAGTTGATCACTTGACCACCACATCGGCCGAGGAGGATAGAGATTGATGGTCACCACACTGAGAGAGACGCTATCGTCACGGAGTCCAACTCTTCCAGCCCGGGGTAGGTCCTCAGGTGACTGAAGTCGCCAGGATTGAGCCAGAACGAACTCAAGAGGGAAGCAAATGCTCCACAATGGTTCGCCTACTGAATGGAAGCTACATTTTTTTTTCTCTCTAATGGAGATCTCTAAAATTTGTAACTCAACGATATTTCGAAGGGAAAACATAAGAACATAGGAAAGGAGAAGACTACAAGAGACCATAAGGCCTATACTAGGCAGTTCCATGTCTATTACCACTTATTTTCCTCATCATAAATTTATCTATTTTTCTCCTAAAGCGACCAATATGGTTATTATGTCTATTCCATTTCTTAACCATTCTGTTGGTAAAGCAGTTCTTGCCTACGTCCATCTTAAACATAAATTTGCCTGATTTTATTTAATTATTACGGGAAAGCTTCCGAACTTCAGAGATTCCTGACAGAAAGAGTTATCTGAAGAAGACCCGGTACTAGAGAGTGATAATGATAACGAAGTGGGAGGAGGCAATGACCAAGACGTTCTTTGCCGCCAGGTGATTTTATTCAACTGATAAGAAGACCCGCTGGAGTCAAAAGATTATGACTCAAGAGACCTTGGATTTGGTCGGTCGGGAGAGAGAGAGAGAGAGAGAGAGAGAGAGAGAGAGAGAGAGAGAGAGAGAGAGAGAGAGAGAGAGAGAGAGAGAGAGAGAGAGAGAGAGAGAGAGAGAGAGAGAGAGAGAGAGAGAGAGAGAGAGAGAGAGAGAGAGAGAGAGAGAGAGAGAGAGTAAACCTGTCTATCAATGACTCGTCCACTGATATCATGGTATGTATTTTTGTCCTAGCTGCTACAAGGTGATTTTATTGTCAAGGGACACTCATTTGCGTAATGAAATATTTAGATTCGTTATTTGGCACGACGAAGCTCACAGGATATTTTTGTTACACACACACACACACACACACACACACACACACACACACACACACACACACACACACACACACACACACACACACATATATATATATATATATATATGAATATATTTATATATATATATATATATATATATATATATATATATATATATATATATATATATATATATATACACATTTATTAACCACAATTCACTTGAATTCTAAGCCATAAACATCAAGACACTCGAGGAGGCATACATGCAGAAACTGAAACGTGGTATAGCCAAGGACTCGAACTTGCGTTAGCACGTGACAAGTGATAGTGACTAAATCGATTGCGCCATCAAGAGAGGTATAAGTTGAGCGCAACTTTTCTTATATATTTGTATGCTCGAGTTACATACACGTCCACGAAATTTTGCGTTCAACCCATCTCCACCATGATAGTACAACTGGTAAGTATACACCGCAGGAAAGTATTTGTACAACAACAGGAAGTTTATGTTTAACGTTACTTTCAGCTCTTCCATCAAAGCTGGTGACGGGATTTTGACAAACCTTTACAGAAAACAAAATATCCGGTCAAGAAAGGTAATAGTTGAATAAGGAACCTTTAGCAACTAGTTATTCAATGAAGAAAAATAGAAATAATTATAATGAATAGATTAATGAATAAATAGATAACGATTGAATGATTGAATAAAAGAAGCAAGAAAGAAAGGAGGAAGGAAAGAAAGGGTAAAGGATAGAAAGAAGGAAATACAGAAAATGAGCAAAGGATGGGGAGAAGGAATAAGAAAAGAGAAAGTTAGACAGTCAGGAAGAAGGAAAAAGGACAAATATAAAGAAAATATTAAAAAAGAACCAAAGAAAGAAACATTAAACAAAGAAATAACAAAATGAAATAGAAATAAAACAAATTCAAAGAACATAGACAGACCAAGCAACACACATGTATGTAACAGAATTCGAATCAGTTCTTGAGGAGGCCAACAATGTACATCTATTATCTAATGAGACATCTGGTCTATATAATTCTCCAACTGAGACCTTTGGTGTACTCTAGCCTGGTTTACACCAACTACCAAGTGAGAAATTTGATCCGCTCTACTCTGGTTTACATAAATTACCAAGAGAGACATTAGGTCCAAATCATATCAAATTAGAAATTTGGTCCAAACCATATCAAGTGAGATATTTGTCCTAAAGAATATCAAGTGAGACATATTGTCAAAACCATGTCCGGTGAAACATTTGGTCAACAATTATCTAGTGAGACAGCTGGTCCACTGTACTCTGGTTTACAAAAATTACCAAGTATGACGTTTTGACAATAGCAGCCATCAAGTGAGACATTTGTTCCGAGCCATAATAAGACATTTGGTCCAAAGCATATAAAGTAAGACATTTGGTCTATAGTTATTAAGTGAGACGCTTCGTGAACACCAATCATGAGGCAAGACATTTTATCTACTTCCACTATAAATCAATTCTTGGTCTCGGTCTATCATCCTAACGCGACATTTAGTTTTCTACATACATCAAATGAGAAATTTGGTCCTTTTCAGTCATCAAATAAGACTTTTACTACACGTCATCAAGTGAGATACTTGACACAGGACTAATGTTCAAGTAAGACATTTGGCCTGGACCTATTATCAGGCGATCTCACAAGAAATCAAAACAAACTAAGGAATGATCAAAATCACTGTATCTAATCCCGTTTGTCCCTAAAGTTCCTTGTCTGCTGGATATAATTGTCTGGAAGAAGCTTGATTAAAATCATATAATTTTCAACCCATTTTTGTGCAGCCCTCTGTTGAATAAAATCATATGACGTGAAAGAGAATAAAACCTCGGGTGTCTATATCTACATACCACTATTTTTTTCCCCTTATAAGAAACGAGAGTTTTGTGTGTGTGTGTGTGTGTGTGTGTGTGTGTGTGTGTGTGTGTGTGTGTGTGTGTGTGTGTGTGTGTGTGTGTGTGTGTGTGTGTGTGTGTGTGTGTGTGTGTGTGTGTGTGTGTGTGTGTGTGTGCGTGTGTGTGTGTGTGTTTGCCTGTGTGTGTGTGTATTTATGTGTGTATGTGAAAACATCTTTTATCTAGAGTTTCATCCTATGGCACGGGCAAACTGCTCTGAGAGCAGACTGGAACTTTTCCCCAATATTTCCCAAGAGTGAATATAGTCTCTGGATCAATGATCGGTTGTCTAGAGAACTGAATTATTTGTAATGGTTCGATCCCGGGACTCGGACACTGCTTGTATACACTGATTGGACCATATTTGTCTTCCTTCTCACCCGAAACCAGTCCTCTAAGTTGTCTTTGAGTAGGTGGTGGAGAAGGTGGAGTTGGAAGTCGAGGTGGAAGTACGAGGTGGAGGTGGGAGTGGAGAAGTTGGAGGTTGAGGATGGGGAGGTGGAAGTGGAAGCAGAGATGGAGTGGAAGTGCAAGTGGAGGAGGTGAAGTGGAGGTGTTGGAAATAGAGGTTGAAGTGGAGGTGGAGTGAATGTGGAAGTGAAAGGGGAGGAGGTGGGATTGGGGGTGGAAGTGGAGGTGGAAGTGAACGAGGTGAAAGTGGAGGTGGAAGTGGAGATAGAGGAAGTGTAGGTGGAGGCGGAAGTGGAGATAGAAGAGGTGTAAGTGGAGGCGGAAGTGGAGTTAGAGGAGGTGGAAATGGAGGTGGAAGTGAAGCTGGAGGTGAAGGAGGTGGAAGCAGAAGTGGAGGTGGAGTAGGTGGAAATGGAGGTTGAAGTAGAAGTGGAAGTACAAGGTGGAAGTGGACGTGAAAGTGGAGGTGGAAGCGGGAGTGGAGAAGGAGATGGAGGTGTTGATGAGGTTGACCTGTCAGCTTAAGCTGTCATCCGGTCTTGAGAATGTTAACGAGCTTCTTCTCGGTACACCGATGTATTTGTCTGCGCGAATATAACCACGATTTGTCTTACTCCACCACCACTACCACCACCACCACCAACGCCACGACAGACTACCACCACTACCACCACGAGCAACACTACCACCACGAACAACACCACCACCAGCGCCACCACTATCGCCAGTACTAACATCATCACTAACACTATTACCACCATCATCTCCACCATCACCACCACCACTAACATCACTAACTACCACCACCACTAATACCATTACCACCATCACCTCCACCACCATCACTAACATCACTCCTACCACTCCACCACTAATACCACTTACCACCATTACCACCATCACCGCCACCCATTAACACTACTACCACCATCACTACCACCACCACCAACAACAGCAACA
>NC_134782.1:11014900-11017400 GCF_046742065.1 Oratosquilla oratoria
TGGGGATTGTATTCCAGTAGCTGGGGCAGTGGACCCCTAAAGGGTGGTAAATATTTTGTAAATGTGGACCACAAGACTAAAATCAGCGCTGAAAGTGTTCCTCAGGGGCCTAGGGAAGAACCTGACAGAAACATGAAAACGGGGGAGGGGGGAGGGACCTGGAAATTTCGTCAGACGTGAGCATTGGGATAGTCCTTTCTGATGTCTGTTCCGCTGGGACAGAACGTGGGCTATCACCATTGGTCTTAAATATTCAGGTAACGTTTTCCTGGTTTACGAAGACATAAAAGGTTATTGTATTTGGTTTTGTTTTTTTCTTTGTCTTTTTTTAGTAAGTTGAGTCATACCTTGAAGGCTGACTCTATGCGAATACGCCTGCACCTTGTCTATTTAACTGTTTATTTTCTTCTCAACAAATTTCTTGAAGAATACTTATTAAACAGTTATATGTATGAATTTAAGAATAATCTATTTTTGTTAACTAAAACCACCACATCATTGCATAATGACTCGGAGACTGTTTAAGCATGTATTAAGTAGACAGTTAAACTAATTTATGGGAATCTGATATCCTTTACCGGCGCTTCTATCTCTGTGTACAAACTCGTGTTGCTGGGATCAGTGACGTCACACTATCTGCTTTGACTGCCAGGGTAAGTGGCAGCCACTGTGGTCCTTGACCACGTGCTAGACTTGTGACAGACATCTGTTACTCTCCCGAATGAGAGATTATAGCTCGTATGGACTGATTTATTGATAATATTGTGATCTCTCTCTCTCTTTCATTCTTTTTCACTCTCTCTCTCTCTCTCTCTCTCTCTCTCTCTCTCTCACACACACACACACAAACAAATACCCCCATATATATATATACATGTATATATATATATATACACAATATATGTATATTAGAGATATCACTTCCAGATTTAAGAGCCTGTAGTAGTAAACGATGAACTTTTGCCTAAAACTCACAAAAACGCCTTCCTTTTAGTTAAGTTGTAAAAAAAAAAAAAAAAAAAATTCCCGCACCTAAGGAGATTTTGTATTAGGCTGAAGTATCAAAAGCGTTTACTTGCAAATGAATATGATGCACAGCAAACTTTAAAAATGCTTTTAAGTTTGTGAGTTACTGTTTATGGACTTGCTGTTGAGATATTTTTCAGTTTGGCAAGTACTGTGAAGCTCTTCCATCAGCTTCACAGCTCGCTCGGGCACCATATTTGAGCGAGGTACATCAATCACTGATCGTTCCTTCATCCAATGGGTGAAAAAACACTTTAAATCCTTAGGACACTTCAATTTAGAGATAGCAGTATGCAGCTCATTGTGTCTTTTAATAGTGTTGATTTGAGAACCATGCCTTCGCCAATGTAGCTGCGATGAAATCATAAGTAGCTTTCAGCTTACCTCTCCATTTCGGAAGGAGAAAAAACAAAACAAAACAAAAAACAATCACTCCAAAGATTGCCCGTGAATTCCACCTGGCAATATAAAAGGAGGGTAGCTTCCGCCATTTCATATGAGGCCATTTTCCCTCCAAGTGGTAGTACTTATATGCTTCAGAGAGTTAAAAAAGAAACCTGAAGTCATCTCTCCATCCAGGGTTTTCTCGTGTTGGCATTTCTATACAAGAATGGCTTTTTTTGTAAGTTCTTATAGCCTGCCAAAACATCATTACTGAAATAATAGTTGATGGAGGGTAACCGTGATTTTATTGAGAAAAAGAACCCATCATGTGCAGTTGAACCAAGTCGAGAATATGATGTTGGTACCCAATAAATTGAAGCTATTCTAGTCCCTTTTGTCCGAACTGTCTCTGAAGTCTAACAAAACAACAACGCTACTTTGGTGGCCTGTATTGACTGTTGTGGTATCGGAAATAATAATCTTGACACTCCTCCATGCGTTGTATTCATCTAGCAGGGTTTGCAGTGGGATAAAGATGCCCTCAACTGATCTGGTTTTACAAGCCAAAATGCCAAGGTGAAGAGTTTTTGCAGAATTCTTTACACAGACCATTTGATATTCTTTATAGTCAATTCTCTTCCCTTCAAAATGAAAGCAAAATTCCTCTTCACCAATAATTTCTTTCAGCCGGTTCTTGACTCTTTTTGCATCCTTGATCACTTGACGCCAAATTCCCTTATGTGATGACGTGGGGACATCCATTCCTTCTTCAGCCAAGTTTTGAAGAACATTTGATGCTTTCCTTGTTGACAAGGACCCTTTTGATACCAGCTTGGCAGCAGATTTTGTTGCGTGATACTTTTGTTTCATGAGAGGAAACTCATCTGCAACATCACTACTACTACTCAACTTTTGCACTTGAGTTGTTGACGGTTCTGATGAATTTCTTGGCCGTTTCGAAGGGTGGATCAGTGACACAGTAGCCACTTTCTCAGTTGTGTATTTCACTCAGCCTCCTGATTCTATTTGTTTTCTGTAGAGTTCTTTGTCTTCACTGCAAAGCCAGTTTCCACTCGGTTTTGTAATATCG
>NC_134782.1:11022400-11027400 GCF_046742065.1 Oratosquilla oratoria
CTATATTCTACATATACATAATCACATACACGCAATTTATATTAACGTTTGCATTTATAAACATCTGAGTAACTAAACACACAGACTTACCGGTAGATATATACATGAACATGTATGTATAGATATACAGTTACATATATATGCATGTATATGTATATAATGAAAAATATAGAGTATAGTTAGTGGAGAAAGTACATCAAGTGATTGCATATTCTCAAAAAGTGATATTAGGAAATTTAGTGTTTTACATGGATGTGTTAAATTATAGAACAATTTGGATGAAAACACAATTTACATGGTGAGGAGCCTACACCAGGAGGCGATGAGTAGCTGCGGCCGAAGCCGTCATCTTTGCCCTATTAGGCGCGCTGAGGACTCTTGGGATACGTGGCAAACAATCATTGCTGGGAATTGGAGAGAAGAGTGGGACTCGAACCCACGGTTAAAGGATTGCGACGCAAGCACGCTACCTATGACGCCAGGATAATGACTCAGACGAATTTAAGGCCAAGTTTGACCAATGGAGGTAGAAAAAGATGGGATACCTTGAGCACAGCTCCAACCCCATGCATTACAACTACATAAATACACATACAAGGATGCACATACACAAGAACGCAAACAATACACACTTCATACGCGCACACACACACACACACACACACACACACACACACACACACACACACACACACACACACACACACACACACACACACATACACACTGAAATAATTTCAGTATTTGCGCTAAGAGTCGTTACTCCGACTCTCGTGGGCGGGGAGTTGTGGGGTACGTGTCAGGTCACAGCATTACCCATAGAGCTCTCTTCCAAGGCCATGGTGAATCACACACACACATACCTAACCACGTGAGCAGCCGAACAAGCACAATACAGCCTTGTATATGAAAACTGCAGACATTTTCTGGTCTGAAAACAAGAAATATGATGTAAATCTTGCTTGCAATCTTACTTGCCGATGTATCATATTTTTCGAGTATTGATGCTATCTCCGTCGAAGATTGTACATCCTTTCTAAGGGCATTATTATTATTTTTTTCTATTATCTGATTATTCATGTCCCACATTAGAAGCTACTAACTTTGTACCCAATGGTATGATGGAGAATTTATTGAAGTGTATCAGCAATTGGTTGGGGAATAAAAAATAGAGCATTTTTTCACTCTTTGAACACCTAATCTCTAGTTGATGAGATAGGAATAGCGGGGTACCTCAGGGTTCTGTTCTTGTACCAGACCTATTTGTAATGCCCTCGTATACAAGTTCTTAAATCTAGGGCTGAAATGTTCAGTGCATTAAGTGGCTGCTGAAAGGGAATCTGAAGTTCAATAAATTCAGTCAAGTTTGAACAATGGCATGAAATGTATTTCATGAAATCTCATTCTAGTGCGCACGCCAGGAAAGCTGGCAAACAAATGACAATGTATATAAAGATAATACATGTTCTGTGAAATTAAAGGTTGAAAACGTGTTTGAACACTTGATTTAAGTTGGATAAGTGTTCATATATATTAATGATACATACTTGTATGGACACCAACCTGCATGGCAGATTTAAAATGTGATCATAAATTTTACGAAAATGTGATTCTCCGTTGTCGACCTCCATCTGTGATAAAGTGATTTGGCGTTAAAAAAAATACAGAGGTTCTGGTTTTCTAAGAGTACCAGGATGCCCTCCTGAAATTTTCTGTAGTAGAAGGGTCAAGTGTCTAGAGTGATCTATACATTGTTACACTACGGAAGCTCAAAGAAAACGTTAGAAAATACCATCATTATCATTATTCGTGATTATCAATATCGTCGTTATATAGCAAGGTCCTGTTCTATATCCATCAAATTTCAGAATAACAAATTATCCATGGTATTTCAACAAACCTTTTATTATCATGACTGAAATCATGCTTGTCCTTATCATTACCGTAAAGCATTATCATGCTTAAGTCGGCGCCTTGGCCAAGGGTGTGGGGTGGAGGTGGAGGTGGAGGTGGGGAGCACGTAAATCTTTGTCCGCAAACGGCGGATAAGCGAGGTCTGGCGCGTCTTTCATGTTCGCGGGTATGCAAAAGGGGGAAGGGTCGGGCCGGCCTCAGAGCCCAATCCAGACTCGAATTAGACACCAGAGAAATGCCTGGCAAGCTCGCAGTAAGGATGAGAAAAATACGTAGGGAGAATATTTGTGGATAATTAATTCATGGAAGGAATGCGTTCGGTACCTTTTTGTCTTTTTTTTTTCCACTCCAAGATGAAGGTTCAGATTCTATTATGATGTCTTACTTAGCCTGTTGAACACGGTGGTCATATTTGTTTATGTAAATTTTGTTCTTCTTGACGCCAGACTATTTAGTTCATCTGAACGGTTCATCTTTAACTGGAGGGATCGCCTTTCAGGTTAGTGATCACCCTTTAACCGAATGAAATATATATATATATAGATGATATATATAGATACACACACACACACACACACACACACACACACACACACACACACACACACACACACACACACACACATATATATATATATATATATATATACACACACAAAGTAATGCCGTAAAACATTCGTAAAATTCAACAAAGACACACTGTGTTGGATAAGAAGAAATGAAATAGATCGAAATATATGGATATCGTCTACTTCATTTCTTCTTATCCAACACAGTGGGTCTTTGTTGAATATATATATATATGTATATATATATACATATATATACATACATATACCAAAGGCTTTTTCCCCCTTACAAGGGAGGTAGCCAAAAAACAAAGACATAGAAACCACTCCCACCCATTCCATCCCCTACATACTCCGTAAATATACTTATATATATATATATATATATATATATATATATATATACATATATATATCTATATATTTATGTATATAAATATATGTATATATATATATATATATATATATATATATATATATATATATATTTGTACAACACTGAATGGGTCCTCCCAGTGATTAGAGATACATTTTAACATCCACAATGCCCATTGGGTCTCCCGATGTTGATGGCTTAAAATTAAAGTACATTGTGGTTGTTAATATATCTATCTATCTATCTATCTATCTATATATATATATATATATATATATATATGTATATGTATATATACATATATATACATATACATATATATACATATATATATATATAAATATATATATACATATATATATATATATATATATATATATAAATATATATATATACCACCATTATCACCATTACTGTTATCACCACAACCAGTCACCAACATTACCCACCACTACCACCATCGCCATCACCACTACCACGATTCACTCTCTATTTTTTTTTTTTTTTCAAAATTTCTTTCTCTACACGCGGTTTCTTCGTCAATCCTCTCCCGAGCTCGATGGCATCTCGCCTCTCCAGAAGCCGAAGAAGCCGAAGAAGAGCGGCTTCCACCGAGGTTCTGTCGGGTCTTGGAACATAATCTCCATACTTTACCACCTGAACTTCAGAATCTGTATCATTTCTGCGGACCCTCCCGATGATTTAAGGTACAGAAGCGGTTGGCCGTTCCATAGACGAGCGCTCTTGGCCGCACCGTTCCAGAAATCTTCGGTCAGTCTTGGCCTTGAGGTCGCGCTCTTTCCAGAACTTGGGAGAATGAGCGAAGGATTTTGGGGTGGAATCTTGTTGAAGGGAGAGTATTATAATAAGCCTCGTGAAGCGTGACCTCTTAGGTGGTCATTAACAGGAAAGCGTTATTCCAGTAGCCCGACGAGCGGTTACCCAAGAAGAGAAGACAATTATGTGTAATTAAACAGCTTAAATGAATCTCTTTTGATTGGGACGATAATCAGGTGGTGCTTGGGTGCCTGCGCGTTGGAGCTTCTCCCAGACGTGCGCAGACCTATTTCAAGCCGAATGCAGCAACCTCACCCCTTAATTATCAACTCAAATTATACACTGGCCAGAAATCACCCGCCCTTTTTCTGTCTCCATGACGTGCGCAGAAAGAAACTCCTCAGGAACGCACTGCGCAGGCTGTGGTTGCCCGCTGTGTATCACTCCAAGCCACAATAGCCCAACATGGTAATTACTGGGCTTAAATGTGTCTGCGCTGAGCATGGCTAGACATTTACAATATTTTACATGTGTTTAGGGATGTTGGGGGTAATGCAGAAGACTACCAGTATTCACGAGTATTCTCAGTTGAGACTAAATAAGGGAAAATTACCTTTAGGGTTGATTAGGGAGTGGATTTCGCGCCCTTAAGTGATGCACTAAGCTTCCTAGGGGAAGGTTAGAGCAGAAACCTCTCATATAATGTTCATGAGAAATGTGTCTTTCCTGCTATTCTCCCCCCCTTCCTCTACCTCCATCCTTCCATCTTTCTCCTGTTCCTCTTTTCTCTTTTTTCCATTTTTTCTCTTTCTTTCTTCCTTTTCTTCTTCTTCTCGTTCTTTCGTCCGTTCTCTTCTCTCTTTTCTCAGAAATTCCCTTCTGTTTCTTTTACTTCCTTTCCTCCTCCTATCCTTTTAATTATTACTTCACCATCCCTCCTCTTTTTCTTTCTCCTCTTCCATTCCCTCCATTCCTTCGCCTCCGCCAACTCCTCGTCCTCCTCTCCTCCTTTTACCTTTTCTCTTCCTCTTCCACCTTCTTCCTATCCCGCCTCCTGTAACTCATCCTTCTCATGCTGTCTTGTTTTTGCTCATCCGACAATCTTGATAAGTGTTACATTGCATGACTAAAAAGAAATGCATGATGCTGAGGTAGGGACCAGAAGATGGGTAGACCAGTAAAGAAAAAGGAGGAAGAGGAGGAGGAGGAGGAGGAGGAAGAGGAGGAGGAGGAGGAGGAGGCTGAAGAGGAGGAGGGGAAGGAGGTAGAGGAGCGAAACAGGACCTGGGTGAAAATCTGTTTTGTAAAGAATCACTTATTCTGTTTTTCTTTTCTTTATACTTTGTCTCCTCATTCTCTTAGCT
>NC_134782.1:11032400-11039900 GCF_046742065.1 Oratosquilla oratoria
CTTGCAAGTGCGTGAAATTGGAACTGAAATAATCCTGTAATAAACGTCTTGTCAAGGACAGGACTCGTGCAGGTCGCAACCTTCAACTCCAACGCCCCCTTAAAAAAAAAAAAAAAAAAAAAAAAAAACATTTTTCCATAATGGTACTGAATGCTTTTAGTATCTGTACTTTTCAAATTTCAGACATTACCCTTTCGTATATTGGACATTACCAAAACTCAGACTCATTGATAGAAAGACCTATCGGTACAAGTGCATTGCCCTGTAAAATAAAATAAAATAAATTATTATTTATTTATTTTCTATTTTTTAATTATAATTAAAAAATGAAATAATAAAAAATAAATAGATAAACAAAATAGAATAAATAAAATAAAATAAAATAAAAATAAATTAGATTTAAAAGATCATCTCTACTTCCCTTCTTAGATCTCAACTCTTAGTGGCTTCATCCCTCCAGGAGGAGGAAGAAGAGAGATGAGGAGGAGGAGAGGTAAGGAGGAGGATAGAAGGAAGAGAGGGGAGTAGAAGGAGGAGGAGAAACTCTGGTTATTTCTGATGAAACCACAAAAGCACTCAACTGAATGATAAACCCTCTAACCAGAACAACAGGAGGGAAGATTCCCGCAAGACGGCCTGCAGAGGAAGGAAAAAGAATATTTGAGGAAAATGTATGAAATTGTTCAAGGAAGGAAGGAAGGAGATCTTAATGAAAGTCCCGACGCCGCTGACGGAGAAGGAGGTGGTCACAAGGAATCCCTGACGGGGTGTGAAATTGGACGAAGAAGAGGAGGAGGAGGAGGAGGAGGAGGAGGAAGAAGAGAGATGAGGAGGAGGAGAGGTAAGGAGGAGGAGAGAAGGAAGAGAGGGGAGTAGGAGGAGGGGAAGTAGAAGGAGAAAGGAAGAGGAGGAGGGGTAAGAGGAGGAGGAGAGAGGAGAAGGAGGAGGAGGAGGAGAGAGAGGAGGAGGAGGAGGAGGAGAAGAAGAGAGGAGGAAGAAGAGAAATGAGGAGGAGGAGAGATGAGAAGGAGGAGGAGGAAGAAGAGAGATGAGGAGGAGGAGGAGAGAAGGAAGAGAGGGGAGTAGGAGGAGGAGAAGTAGAAGAAGAAAGGAGGAGGAGGAGGGGTAAGAGGAGGAGGAGAGAGGAGAAGGAGGAGGAGGAGAGAGGAGAAGGAGGAGGAGGAGGAGGAGAAAGGAGGAGTAGGAGGAGGAGAGAGAAGGAGGAGGAGGAAAAGAAGGAGGAGGAGGAGTAGAAGAATGAGAGGAGTAGGAGGAGAAGAAGAAGGAGAAAGTGAAGGAGGAAGAGGGAGTGGAGTAGGAAAAGAAGGCGGAAGAGAAGGGGAGAAAGAAGAGGAGGAGGAGGAGGAGGAGGAGGAGTGGGAGAAGGAGAAGGAACTGGAGGTGGAGGGGGAGAGAGAAGGAGAAGGAAGATTGGGAAGGGGAGAAAAGGAAGAAAAAAAAAACCCCGAGAAAATGGAAAGTAAAATCGAATGAGGAGGAAAGAGGAAAAAAGAGAAAAGAAGTAAGAAGAGGAGGAGGAATGTGAAGAGGAGGGAGAGAGACAGAGTGATATTAGACAAAAAAAGAGAGAAAGAAGGAATAAGAGGAGGATAGAGGAAGAAGAAGGGGGAGGAGAAGGGAAAAAGGGGGAGAAGGGAGGAGAAGGAAACAGGGAGTAGGGGGAGGAAAGATGGAGAGGGAAGAAGAAGAAGAAGAGGAGGAGGAGGAGGAGGAGGAGGAGGGAATAAGAGGATGAAAAAGGGAGGAGGGGAAATAAAGGGGGAGAAGGAAGAAGAGGAGGAGGAGGTAGACAGAGAGAGGAGGGAGGAGGAGGAAGGAATAGGAGGAGGAAAAAGGGAAGAGGGTAAAGAAAGAGGGAGAAGGAAGTGAAGGAGGAAGAGGAGGAAGGGGAGGAGGGTGATAGGGAGAGGAGGGAGGAGGAGGAGAAAGGAATAAGAGAAGGAAAAAGGGAGTAGGGAAAAGGAAGAGGGAGAAGGAAGTAGGTGGACGAGGAGATGGAAGAGGAGGAGGAGGAGAAGGAGGGAGGAGGAGGAAGGACTAACAGAACGGAAAAGGTAAGATGGGAAAGGAGAAGGAGGAGGAGGAGGAGGGGGAGGAGGAGGAGGAGGAAGAGGTAGAAGGAGGAAGGAATAACAGGACGAAAAAGGGAGGAGGGGAAAGAAAGAGGAAGGAGCATGAGGGTGATGATGATGAGGAGGAGAAGGAAGGGAGGAGTAGGAGGAGGAGGAGAAGGAGGAGGAGTAGGAGGAGGAGGAGGAGGAAGAGTAGGAGGAGTAGAAGGAGGAGGAGTAGGGGTATGAGGAGTAGAAGGAGGAAGAGGAGGAAGAGTAGGAGGAGAAGGAAGAGGAGTAGGGGTATGAGGAGGAGGAGGAGGAGGAGGAGGAGGAGGAGGAGGAGGTCTGTTATAGAGGGGCGTAGCGCAAAGGCGGTCTGTGGAGTCTGCGCAGTGGCGGAGTTTTGGGCTGTGCGCAGGGAGACGCCTCTATGAAGAGACTAAACTATCCCCTTAGCTCTTTTGCATTTATGCAAAAGTGGGGAAGAGCTCAAAGAAGAGCTCAAAGAAGGAGAAGAAGAAGAGGAATAAGTTATTTGGAACTTAGCAATATTTCAGTCCAAGTTTACAGTAATGGTTACCTAGAGCTCATAGATCCTCACCGGAGAACAGTGGCAAGCTGTAGGATGCGAAACTCCAACAGTGGACTTTGTGAGTAAGCTGGGAATATGTGGAGGGTAGTTTACGTATAGATATAAACATGGAGGCAGTATACAGTAGTGTACAGGTATGTGATTTCATGCATACATTAATGTAAGATCTTTCAATCGGGAGTGATTTACCTCCACACCTCTCTCTCTCTCTCTCTCTCTCTCTCTCTCTCTCTCTCTCTCTCTCTCTCTCTCTCTCTATATATATATATATATATATATATATACATATATATATACATATATATATATATATATATATATATATATATATATTTTAGGGGGGCACAAACTGAAACTGCTGGAAAACTGATATTTTTTACAAACTACAAATCTACAGATTCTACACAATCTATAAAATCTACGGGACATGACATATTTCATTTATTTCGTATTAAATAATAAATAAAGATGTTTCACCTTTTGTGTGAGGAAATGTTGTAAAGAGTTGGAGAAGAACGACCTGAACCTGACATAGAAGTCTGAGAACACTTTTGTCACTATACTCAGACTCTAAGTATCTTATTCTAGCTGTTGTTTTCTAAGTAAATGAATAGATTAAAAAAAAATATAACCCATTTCCATTGCAACTTGTCATATCAGATGCCAGGTCATATGTTTAATCAATCCGCGTGTAATATGTAATATTTTTTTTGAATTGCTCACATATACTCAGAATGTAGTTTCGACATTTTCTCTTCCTCTCTTCCTCCTCTCCCTTTCTCCATTCTCTCCCCTTCTTCCTCTATCCCTTCTCTCTCACTCTCACCTCTCACGGAGGAGAATAAAATAGCCTGGCAGCATAAAAAATAAAAGGTAAAGTGTCACTGTGTATGGAAGGGAGCGGTGTACTTTCTCGATGAAGAATGTAAGTATAATCATCTACAACAGTGACTAGGGGTCCGTGGAAACCTACAAAGTGGTCCGCTGGATGGAGAATTCATCATGTTACAATTAATCCTGTTATGACTTAGTTTTTCTATGATCATGATTACACTATGCATTTCAATCGAGAGTGTCCATTTTTTCTTCTATTATCTCCCTGGCTAGTTGGGTCTCTTAGAATGTGGCAGTGATTTGTATAATATATTATAATGTTTCTATCACTAAATGTTTAGAAAAAGTTACTATCTTATATAATCCTGTATGAAGGGGTCTTAATATCTAAGACGATGATGATGATGATAGTGGTGATGATGATGATATTGATGATGATGATGATGATGATACTGAATATGATGATGATATTGATGACGATGATGATGATGATACTGAATATGATGAATATGAATATGATGATGATGATGATGATGATGATGATGATGATGATGATGATGATGATGATGATGATGATGATGATGATGATGATGATGATGATGATGATGATGATGATGATGATGGTGATGATGATGATGATGATGGTGATGATGATGATGATGATGATGATGATGATGATGATGATGATGATGATGATGATGACGACAGAGATCATATTATTCATGGCAATAATAAAGATAATGATTAAGATAGGAGGTTTCTAATAAAATCCATAAAGTTAATGATGATAACAATGGCAGTGAAGATAATCATTATTGCAATGATCGCAATTTTCGTTTAACTGGGTAGCCGCTGACGTTGTGTGTATCTGATCGCTCAAAATTGCGAAAGACTTTTTTCCTTATTGTTCAATGTGGAACAGAAGTTTCCAATATTCGTCTGGGTACCAGTATCTGCAGATCTCGAGATATCTTTATCATTCTTCAGATGGGTGGGAATAGTAATTATTCTGATAATCTGAGTTTATATGTTCCTAAGTGGAATGGCCTCACCTAATGTGGTTTTTGATCTATTGTCCGTTACTGATGTGACCAGTCTGTTATTATAGAGTTCTTGTCCATTTTTTTTTTTTTTTTTAGGAAAGTGTTAATTGGTTCTGCTGTGTATCTAAAGACGGCTATCCAATTTAACAAAAATTGTATTAGAGAGAAGATTTCTCCAAGAATGCAACTGTGCCGTTTGTGTTACGTTCTGAAACCAAAAGAGTTTCTAAATGCACGTGACTGGAAAAGCGTCAACTACTGATAATTTTCAAAAGGAATGTAAGCAAGAGGATAATAAATTTGTTCAGCCATTAAGAATTACATACACAGTTTTTCATCTTTGTTATAAGAAAGTGTTGATAAACTTCCTACTGTATATACATCGAACCATACACAGGAAACCTTATACAGTAGTTTTCTGTGTGTGTTTGCATACATAGTATTTTCACAAAAATTATGAGAGCGCAAAGCCGCACGCCCTCTTCTTCCTCGCCCCTGGGTTTCCTTCCAAGTGGTAGGACTCATCCTCCAATGTCTTCAAATGAATTACCTTATCTTATTTTATTCTATTTTATTTTGTTTTATTTAATTTGTCTTATTTCATTTATTTGTTTGGTTTATTTCTATTTTACTTCATTTGATTTTATTTCATTTTACTATATTCGAATTAATGTAATTCTTATCTAATTTCGTTTTATTCAATTTATTTGGCTTTACCTAATCTTACTTTTATTTGATCTCATTTCATTCTATTTTATTTTATTTTATCTTATCATTTTTTGAGGTCACAGCTCCCCTCGTGACCCGAATAGATGGTTGCCAGAACCTCCTATCGAGCACTGCGTTGCACTAGTCATTCTACGATTGACACTTTTGTCTTTGTTTTCACAGAGTCACTATGAGCTGTCACTAGTCTGTTACTTCCAGCCCATCTGAATAGAATCACATGACGGCACCTAGGGCATAAGAACAAGGGCCAGATGGTAGGGAAGGGGGGAGGTGAAAATGGGCTTCTGTCACGTGATCATTAGAACAAGAAGGGCATATGTACCTCACCTTGCGGACTTGTGGCCCTTTGACACTGAGACAGCTTCCGGTTGCGGCTTGTGCGGTGACCTTGTGCACGCGTGCGCGCGCACACACACACACACACACACACACACACACACACACACACACACACACACACACACACACACGCGCGCGCACACTCGATGGCTCGGACACGACTCGATGGTGCGGTGGTAGCGTTCCCGGCTGCCACTACCGCGGTCCGGGTTCAAATCCCGCCCAGGGCTGAAATAATTTCAGTATTGCTGCGCTGGGAGTCGTTACTCCAACTCTCGTGGGCGAGGAGTTGGGTGTGTGTGTGCGTGTAAGGCCACAGCATTACCCATAGATCAGTCATATATGAGCTCTGAGTTCTCTTCCGGGAGGGAAATAGCTGTCGATCACGAGACCAACACGTGATCCAAGACCATGGTAAATCACACACACACACACACACACACACACACACACACACACACACACACACACACACACACACACACACACACACAAACACACACATACACGCACACATACACACACATACATACACACATACGCACGCACGCACACTCACGCACAAAC
The DNA here is from genome assembly GCF_046742065.1 of Oratosquilla oratoria. Classification (NCBI taxonomy): domain Eukaryota; kingdom Metazoa; phylum Arthropoda; class Malacostraca; order Stomatopoda; family Squillidae; genus Oratosquilla; species Oratosquilla oratoria. Next base: position 11,038,580 of record NC_134782.1, read on the forward strand.
GCATACACACATGTACACACACACACACACACAACACACACACACACACACACACACACAAACACACACACACACACTTACATTAATAGATGAATATTTAAGTTATTTAGATATATGAAAAAAGAAATAAATAAAGAAATAAACGGTAAATATATTGATATATAAAAAAATCCTCTTCCGTATTGAATCACACTGCAGTCCGGTAGGACAGAAGTGTTGGTAAAAAGCACTCCAGAACAACAGGAAAAACATCAAAATCAACAACAAGAACAACAATAACAACAACAACAACATAACAACAACAACCGATTCCATCTGAGCATTTTATTGAATCAGATTATGTTTTCGTGTCTGGGTTGAGGGAATTTCCCGAACTGCTCCACTTTGAGGCAAGAACGACTCGGCGGGTCTCTGATTGGATCCGCGCTCTGACGTCATATTCCTTGCATTGTGACGTCATCACTCTCCAGTTTTGGGAAGGAATTCGATGCAATGCATTCCGTGGTTAGGGTACGATTACATGGATTTGTTTTTTTATCTCCTTCAATATAGTGAGTTACAATGATATAGTTTGTCAATAAGAGATAGGATATCTATTAGTCCATAACAAGGTCAGATTAAAAAAAAAAAAAAAAAAAAAAAAAAAAAAAAAAAAAAATCTGTCGTAAAATTTGCGTCAGATTATTTCCGGTTCCGTCGTTCAGTACATAGAGCCTTTCAACTTTCTTCCTCATACCTGTGTCAATTCCGTGTTACGACCATGACTAACCTAATCAAACAATTTGCGTCAGATTGCGTCTGATTCCGGTGTAACTTTACAATAAACCCAAGACTTCCTCCATTACTAATACGACTTATTCGTTCGGAAAATTTTGCGTCACTTTATGTCAGATTCCGGCTTAAGCGTGCAGGAGCCCGAAATTTTCCTGCTGGTGCCTGAGAAAAAAGTAGAGAACCCGCATTCCGTCGCGGACTTTACGTCATTCTGGTTCCTCGAAAAATCGGACAGATGGACGATATATATATATATATATATATATATATATATATATATATATATATATATATATACACGTGTGTGTGTGTGTGTGTGTGTGTGTGTGTGTGTGTGTGTGTGTGTATGTGTATGTATATATATGTATATACATATATTAAAAGACCCAAACCTTAGGGTTCTGGATGGAAATTTCCTCTCAGACCCTCTTATACCTTGATTTCTTGTGGAAATTTACCCTTTAGGGCTACACAAAGCAGGATGCCCAGTCCCATCACCCGCCCCGTTTTAGTCGCCTTTTACGACAGGACAGTATTAAGAGTTGGG
>NC_134782.1:11042400-11044900 GCF_046742065.1 Oratosquilla oratoria
TCAAATATAATGCATAGGTATAGTTAATAAACAAAAAGTTAAATAGTAAATAATAAAATTGGCATATATCTAATATCAAATGTGAATCAAGCAAACAATAAACAGACGAATAATAACCAAAATAAACAAATAACATAAAATGAACTAGTCATTACATCATCTTGCTTATGTATTTATCTAAATGATTCTTCAAGCTCCGAACTGAACTATATTGCACTGCCTCTGCAGGAAGTTTATTCCATTCATTAACTACACGGTTGACGCAGTTGTTTCTACCCACTTCCAAATTAAATATTTCCTGACAGCTTGAGACCAATATTGTCCGATTCTCATTCAGTGTGAAAATTGTCACTTTTGATGTCAATTCCTTTTAGAATTGTTAAAAACGTGCATCAAGTCATCTCTAAGTCTATGCTTGTCATTAGTCTTGGGTGTTCTTATAACCCGGAGAAAGGCGCTCATTGCTTCCTATGTTTACATTCTTGAACATCTGTTCATAACTTCTATTTTCATGAATTTTCTTTATCTTGTTTTTGTTAATTAAAGTTAATCGATTCGCAAAGTTCTGAGTTTGATCATAGTGAGCGTAGGCGACTCTCACATACCCTGGCTGTCTATGTATATAAGAGCAAGTTTATGTTTTTACACAAAATTAAATACATCTCACATGAATTCATTCTGTCTAGAAAAGACTTAAACAGTTTTATATATTCTTGTTTGTGCTTTATGTTAAACATTTATAATGATTTGCAATTATGTATTAGGTTGCAAGCATCTATAGCAGGGACAGCAATTTTCAACTTGTCTCAAATATGTGCAATAAGTAACATTTGCAGTTTCGGAGTTATCACGAAGTATATATATTTTCTACAATTTGATCTAAGTAAACATATTTCTTGTTATATATGCTAGTTGCAGTTCTGTGAATATTACTAATTACCCATTTTTCATTCAGTTCTCATTTAAGTATATTTACTATTACTTCCATGTAAACATGTTCCCTAAAATAACTCTTAAATATATTTTAAATGCCTTCCAAATGTACACTTTTTCTATTTGCTCTTTTTCTACATGAATGTATATATATAAATATATATATAGATATATATATATATATATATATATATATTTATATATAAATATCGATTAGATATGGGCAAATAAATTCAGCAGTGTTTCAACACGTTGATAAATTTAATCACCGGATGGACTGGGAGAAATCTGATCTCATTTACAAATCGGGGTGTGGGTTCAGAAGGAAAATGGTGGAATCAACATTAATTGATTATCTGCCCACGATGAATATTTCCAAGGGTCAATGGACCCCAGACATCATTTCAGGACTATTCATCACCAAAAATATTGTCAACAAGCTTCCTCCCCCTCCCCCTGACCCGACCTCGTGTCAGCCTCAGGTCAACTAGGGCTGGGGCAGTGATGTTCTGTATTTTCTCGTGTTCCCTTTCTTTTGTAAGAGGTTGCTACTTAAGATAGCCCCCTCCCTGCCACTTTGTACTACTGAAGAGGATTGCAGGTAGCAATCGAAATATATAGTTCCGCTTACGCAACTCTTTCTTTCGTCCGACTGTGGTGTTAGTTGTGATTTATAAATGTGTTACTACATTTCTCACCTGTGATTTATCTATATATATATATATATATATATATATATATATATACATATATATATATTCTACATATCCATGTACATGCTGGCATTTGCGACAGCTCTAAAATTAATTAATTTTCTCCTATATCTTCCGATGATATGAAATACATTATGTTTACCTTTGCCAATAATTTTTTTTCGTCATTATTACTGTTGAAACCTGATAGGATATTTCTCTTCATTTATTGAAAGGGAAAACAGAAGGGTGTTGGATGGGTCTGGGAGGGGTGAAGGGTGGGGGCATGTTTTGACCGGTTACCTCCCCCATAAAGGGTAAGAGGACTTTTTGTATATAGATATATAGATAGATAACCCATGCATTGATTAATAAACAGATTAAAAGTATGCTGGTTTTCCATTAATCTTCTCTGATGTATCTATGCAATTACTTCTAAGTAAACCTATCTTCTCACACAGACTCTGTACAACCAAGACAGCGTCCACACGGGCAGTCCCCAGGATACTTGTTACCTACCTGACGGAGGAAGCAGCTGCAATGGAATAGAGTTCAAACCTCACACTGTCCCCGGCTCTCAGGAAAGACCCGCCCTCTGGGTCGGATGGACGACCGTCAAGCCGCAGTAATTACTACACTCTTCATGTCGAGTGAGAACATTCTCAGTTTGGGAATAATAAGTAATGGATAGGATTGTGGCATTATCAACAAGCGATTGGTTGCCGTGCTGGCCTTCTGGAACCTCACATCAAATCTCCCAAGAGGTTATATGGGTTGTCTTCCAGCTCGATGTCGACGTCGATAGGAGGTTCTTGTATACTGCCGGCGCGAACAACGATCTCCCTCTGGTGCCTTCCTGGAACGGGTCTTCCCAA
>NC_134782.1:11047400-11052400 GCF_046742065.1 Oratosquilla oratoria
AAGAAGAAGAAGAAGAGGTAGAAGAAGAAGAAGAAAGAGAGGAAGAAGAAGAAGAAAATGGAGAAAAAGAAGAAGAAGAAGAAGACGAAGAAAAGGTAGAAGAAGAAGAAGAAGAAGAAGAAGAAGAAGAAGAAGAAGAAGAAAGAGAAGAAGAAGAAAACGGAAAAAGAAAAAGAAGAAGATGAAGGAGAGGAAGAATCACAAAAAAAAAAAAAAAATAGAAGAAGCAGAAGAAAAAGAAGAAACAAATAAAAATAAGACTAAAAGGAAGGTAAGGGCCGGGCTTGGGCGATAGAACCGTCAAGGGATGACGCTAATCTCTTTGCAAGTGCACAAAGCCCCCTTTGTGCAACACCCCCCTTGCACGATTTCACACTTTTCTATTCAGCTGATCCTGGACCCTCTCACTCGCACTCAGCTGCCTGGGCGGCCTAATTGCAGGGTTGCGGCGAGAGATATCGTAGAGGCTTGAGGAGCACCTTGGGAAGCAGCTCGAGTGGAAACTTCTTCCATCCACTTCGACACGATGAAGTTCGTAGTATTTTATTTTATTTAATCTTATGTTTTTTGTTTTTTTTTCAAAGCAAGAGCTTTGTTCCACCGAACACTCCTCCCTCCCCCATTGATCGGAATTCCCTTTTGGTCCTGAGATAATTTCTGAATTTAACTGAATTACACGACGTTACCTGGATAAAATCTACCTAGCTATGTAGCTATGTACTGATTGAATAAAGAAAGAAACTACACAAAACTGAACATCGTATAATGTATGTGTATATGTGTATTTATTTATTTATCATTATTTACATTATTATAGAATTTATTCATTCATTCATTTACTTATTTATTTATCATTATTATAATTTTTTTCGCATCCGACCTAGATATGGACCAAAAGGTCTCCTGTCGGCATGCTCCGCCTTTGTAATCCTTTGTAATTCACCCCGTGTCTATCGAACGGGTTCAGTGACATATGAATGTCGTCATTTTGCATGTTTTAATCATACTTGAACAACGCCGGGCAATTTCAATCAGTGATCAATCAAATATCTTTGCTACGGTGAAGTCACCCAAACTGAATTAAATAGTCTCGTTTCAATCAGCATAGTATCATAAAGAATTAGACTATCGCCCGCTATCACAGTTGATGGTCTAAATATACGGGTTTCTTTGTACTTCTGCTTTTATTTGTCTTCGATATTGGATTATAGTCTAATTTTACTCATGCATTACTGGAACACTGTTAGGGTGGCTAAATGACACACACAAGAAACGAGTTAAGAATTTTTATCCAAAGCACTGATCACACGTGCATACACTCCGAAGGCGGGAGCAATACTACCCACGCCAACTCCTTCACTGGCGGGAAAAACAGGCACGAATCGCCCCGCGATCACAAAATGCTTACTAACATACAACAACAAATATACATATTGATAAATAAAAACAACGGGAAAATAAAAATACAAGAAGGGTCACGCTCTGTAATATCCCATGGAGGAGTTCACTCAGACACTTCCAGACCCTTTACTATAGTGACATTCCAGCGAAAAGAACAAAACAGTGTTTACAACCAGAACAGAATCAGTGGAACATATGTTAATGAATGTGTAATAGGCATCTAATCATCCTATGATGTGTGTACGTGTTCTGTACAGGTGGCCTTCAACCAGGTACCCTTGGAATCAAATGTTAGAAAAAAAATCTAGGAAACTTGAAATTTCAGGAAAATATTTTGAAAAATTCTTCAGACCACGAGTGAGAATTCTCGAGTAAGACCATCGACCGTGTCTGGCTTACACAGAGATTAGAACAAAAAACGAAAAACGGATTGTCTCCGCAGAGCTGTTTGTATATTTATCGAGTGTTTACGAAGTGTGTAAGTACATAATAATTTCATTTAATACAAATATAAGTATTTACATGCCTATACATCGTTACATATGTTTAGATTCTCATACAAGCAAGGGTGAAAGAAAGGAGAAAGTGGATTATAAGTGGATAACCACAAGGATAGTTATTAGCACGAATCTTTGCCTAGACACATAAGACACGAAAATTCCACTCAAAAGATAAATAGATCAATAACCATAAGAAAATAAAGTAACATAAACAAACAAATATGCAAATAAACAAATAAATAAAAATAGAAAGGATTAGGTATGATAGAAGACAAGATAATTTTCACAAGTACAGCAAACAAACTGACAAAAAATAGATAAATATATCAATAAACAAATAGATAAAAAATCAATTAATTGATTAATAGATAGATAAATACTTTGGATAAAAACTGACAAGTTAAAAAAAAACACGAAACAACCAAGAAGCAAATTTAGGATTTGTCAGAGGCTGTCACAAAGCATACCTTCATTAGTACTTCGTCGTCAGTAACCAGTGCAGAGCTTTAAACAAGATCAGTAGAAAGGAGGGATAATGGCAGTAGAAAACGATACAAAAAATATATTGGTGACAATCAGTCTTGTCACAAAAGAATGATGCGTGACTCTGGTCCGTGAAGATAACTAATGGAGTACTGCTTGATGGAAACAAAGGCTTCGCATTAAAATGATTAACATCAATTAACCAGGTGTCATATTAAGCTGGTTTTGTTTTGATTCAGTGACAGATAATTTCAATCGGCCGGCGATTCTTTGCTGAATAGGAAATGATCAGCGTATGCAAACTAACTTAATCAGCCCAAATGTGGACTTTATATATCTTATTCTGGTTTAAATCGGATTATTTCTATTCGGTTCAGTATGGGAGGTGTTCTGAATGGGGGGGGGGGTTACTATGTTCATTTACTCAGAAATATAAATTCACCATCGAATTTGTCATCGACACTCGAATGCAATTCAATTTCCAGAACCTAGATAATACTTTATAAATATTATTCAGCTTGAACCAAGACGATGTTTAATACATTTGTGAAGAAGAGAAGGTTTGTTTCTGAACTACTGGTGTATTCATTTAACTAACTTAATCTTACGATTAATCCTAATCCAGTTTAGTTTCAAATTCACTTTCTTATCTTGATTTTTAATTCCAATTTATTCATATATCTTTTATCAATTTAATTTGATTTTCATATTTCAATCTTTATTTCTAATAAAATCTTAACTACTTCGATTAATCATTGGTTATTCATTTATTCGCAAATATCATCTTATCATACTAACTGCAACTTTTCATCACCTTATGCAACCTCAGTTAATTAGCATACGTTCGCTTCGAAGTTGATCAATTACATGCAAGCGTTCGAGTCGGTTGAAGCAGCCGAGCGTGCACGAACTCTCCTCGAACATTCACGCAAGCTTTCCGAACATATGGAGCGTTCGATATATATATATATATATATATATATATATATATATATATATATATATATATATATATATATATATATATATATACATACACATACACACGACTCGATGGCGCAGTGGTAGCGTTCACGGCCGTCACTACGGCGGTCCTAGTTCAAATCCCGCCCAGGGCTGAAATAATTTCAGTATCGCTGCGCTGTGAGTCGTTACTCCAACTCTCAACTGTCATATTCGTAATCGACAGAATTTAAATCGAATCCAAATCCAAGCTTTCACTCTGAATGCATTTACAAAAAATCAAATCCAGTGGCAAGTAAACGAGGACAACAGTTTTGAACCAGGACTTATCAAAAATAGCAGGAGTATGGTATTATTTCCATCTATACGTGATATGAAGAACTCTTTGCTACCAATATGTTGCAAACTTAAGTAATTTAGTTCCATATATATATACATATCTAAATATATATATATATATGTATATATATATATTTACATATATATATATATATATATATATATATATATATGTATATATATATATATATATATATATTTATCTATTCATTTTGCAAATAAATAAAGTTTCTTTAGAAGTGTTATTTTATTAAGAAAACGATGCAGAATTTTTTTTTTTAATTTTATTTTTAGTCCTTTCAGACATTAAAAGTAATTTTGGAAGGGCACGAATGCGTTCCATGGCTTCGAGTTCCAAGGCTCTGGGTTCCAATGCTCTAAGTTCCAAAACTTCGAGTTCCAGAGCTCCGAGTTCTAAGGCTCCGAGTTACAATGTTCTGAGTTCCAAGGCTCCGAGTTCCAAGGTCCGAGTTCCAAGGCTCCGAGTTCCAGGGCTTTGAGCCCCAGGGCTTCGAGCTCCAGGGCTCCAAGTTCCAAGGCTCCGAGTTCCAGGGCTTTGAGCTTCAGGGCTCCGAGTTCCAAGGCTCCAAGTCCCAAGGCTCCGAGTTCTAGGGCTTCGAACCCCAGGGCTTCGAGCTCCAGGGCTCCGAGTTCCAAGCCTCCGAGTTTCAGGGCTCCGATTTCCAAGGCTCCAAGTTCCAAAGCCTCGAGTTCCAAGGCTCCGAGTTCCTAGGCTCCAAGTTCCAAGGTTCTGAGTTCCAAGGCTCCGAGTTGCAAGGCTCCGAGTTCCAAGACTCCGAGTTCCAGGGCTTTGAGCCCCAGGGCTTCGAGCTCCAGGGCTCCGAGTTCCAAGGCTCCGAGTTCCAGGGCTTTGAGTTTCAAGGCTCCGACTTTCAGGGTTCCGATGTCCAAGGCTCCAAGTTCCAAAGCTTCGAGTTCCAGGGCCCCGAGTTCCAAGGTTCTGAGTTCCAAGGCTCCGAGTTTCAAGGCTCCGCGCCCCAGGGCTCCGAGTTCCAGGGCTCCGAGTTCCAGGGCTTCGAGCTCCAGGGCTCAGAGTTCCAAGGTTCCTAGTTTCAGGGCTTCGAGTTTCAGGGCTCCGAGTTTCAAGGCTCCAAGTTCCAAAGCTCCGAGTTCCAGGGCTCCGAGCTCCAAGGCTCCAAGTTCCAAGGTTCTGAGTTCCAAGGCTCCGAATTCCAGGGCTTTGAGCTCAAGGGCTCCGAGTTCCAAGGTTCCTAGGGCTTCGAGTTTCAGGGCTCCGAGTTCAAAGGCTCCAAGTTCCATAGCTCCGAGCTACAAAGCTTCGAATTCCAATTC
>NC_134782.1:11054900-11059900 GCF_046742065.1 Oratosquilla oratoria
CAATTGCCATTATATCTGGATTGCTTCTGACAAGTAATCATTAAGCTCATTTAATCCTGAAATTAAACCACTTATATTAGTATAAGCCACTTTTAAGTTGTTGCACTCTCCATCTCTTTCTTTACTCCTTTCGTTTCCTTTTCTTGAAGACGCCATTTATGAATTAATAAATAAACTAATGAATAAATAACGGAATAATATATGATGACCTAAAAACATTCACTAGTCGGAGTGAGAATACCATTCAGAAAAATATTCAGATAAGGACCAGATTATATAATTCAACCAAGGAACATTACATATATACTAGCCAATAACCCGCGCGTTGCTGCGAGCTCGTGAATAATCCCTAACCTAACCATACCTTAACCCTCAACCCTAACCAAAATATTTTTAAAATTAAATATAGCTTCAAACACTCCCCCTCTTAGATGTGCGCCCCCCTACCCAAAGGTTGGGAAACCCTAGTTTGAAAATACATGCATACACAAACACAAATATCATGTGCACATTCTTTTGCGTGCGTGTGTGAGTGTGTGTGTGGATTGACAATAAATGCCTACAGCTAAAAGGTGAAGAAATGTATCTATTTTATTTATCTTCAGAATATATATGGTTATAGGGGTTTATTTGGAAAAACCTAGGAAGAGTTTGTAAATAATAAATTTCCGCCGCACTAAAATTAAATGAAAATAAGCAATATTTCAACATTTGGTAAAATTATGCAATAATTTTACATTTGCATAATTTTTTCTTACAAAAGCTATCATGGTTTGTGGCAACATTAATTTCACAAATATAAATAATATTTATGAACACATAAAATGGTTTGTTTAATTATATTGATTCTTATGTTACAAAAATAATAACTTAAGGGGGGACTACAGTAGTGGCGTGTTCCCTCATCATAAACCACCTAACTTTAACCTTTAACCCTAACCAAAATATATATATTTTTAAATATAGCTTTAAATACTCGCCCTCCCAGGTGCGCGTCCCCCCCTCCCGAAGTTGGGAAACCATAGTTTGAAAATACATGCATACACAAACACAAATATCATGTGTACACATTCTTTTGCGTGCGTATGTATGTATGTATGTGTGTGTGTGTGTGTGTGTGTGGACTGACAATAAATGTCTACAGCTGAAAGGCGAAGAAATGTATCTAGCTTATTTATCTTCAGAATATATTTAGTTATAGGGGTTTATCTGCAAAAACGTAGGAGTTTGTGAATCAGCTATTTCCGCCCGCACAAAAATTAAGTGAGAATAACCAATATTTCAACATTTGGTAAAATTATACAAGCATTTTCCATAAACATGCTTTCTTCTTACAAAAGCTATCATGGTTTGTGGCAACATTAATTTCACAAATGTAAATGATATTTATGGATACATACAATGGTTTGTTTAATCATATTAATTCTTAAGTCACAAAAAATACTACGCGACTTCAGGGGATACTACATAAACCTCTTTACTTTAACCCTTAACCCTAAACATTTTTTTCCGAAATGAAATACAGTTGTTCAAGTACCTGGAGTGATAGGGTATCAGAATATATATGGTTATGGGGGTCTATCTCTAAAACCCTAGGAGTTCGTGTACAAACAAATAAACAATCAGACAGACAGAGGCTACTACTTTATTATAATATATACATATACATATATATATATATATATATATACATATACACACATAAAAAAATATATATATGTACATATATATATATATATATTCACATACATATACATATAAAGTACTTATATATATATACATATACATATAAAGTACTTATATATATATGTATATATATATATATATATACATACACACATATATATATATATATATATATATATACATACATATATGTATACAATACAAACGTTTACATATACATACATATGTGTGTATGTATACGTGTGCACAATTACATAACTTGAAGACAATGAAAATGGAGGATAAGTTTCAAGACGCAGCTGACAAATGAATTTCGATTCAATCCCGAAGTAGGACTCGAAGAGAAGCTCGAGATAATTGCAACAAATCGATGTTTCGAACCAAGTTCGCCCTCCGCCTGCCCCTCCTTCACATATTAGGAGACGCAGGGAGATAAGGAAGAGCGCTGACCAGCCCCTGCGTGATTCTCACCTGAGCGGGAGTCCGTCCGGGTCCCTGACGCAGATGTCTCCGAACATAAGAACATAAGAATGAAGGAGACTGGAAGAGGGCATAAGGCCTACACTAGGCAGTTCCATGTCCATTAACACCTGTCTAACAGTTTCTTAAAACAACCGATAGTTTCAGCGCTCACTACTCCATGGTTACTAAATCTATTTCATTCGTTGGCCATTCTATTAGTAAACCAGTTCTTGCCTATTTCCTTCTTAAATCTAAATTCCTCCAATTTTGTTACTGCGAGTCCTGCCCTGTTGTCTTAATAATGTGACCTTGTTTACGTCACCCTTGTTAAAGCCTTTGATCCACTTGAACACCTCTATTAGATCACTCCGCACTCCTCGTCTTTCCGGAGATTGTAAGTTAAGGTGTCTAAGCCTGTCCTCGTAAGGTAAGTTTCTGAGCCCATGTATCATTTTGGTCATTCTCCCCTGTATGTTCTTCTTCCGTTCGAAAAAAGAAAAAAAAAAGAAAGAAAAAAAAAAAAAGAAATCCCAGAGAAAGTTTGTTCTACTGCTACCGGGAAAATAGATTAATGAATAAATAAACAAGTAAATAAATTAACAGATTTAAAAAAAATCTCGACCAAAGTTTGTCTTCTGTCCGTCAAAAAAAAAAAGAAGAAAAAAAAAGGAGTGTTTGGGTGTTCTTTTGTCCATATAGATAAAAAAAAAAAAAAAAAAAAAAAAAAAAAAAAAAAAAAAAAAAAAAAAAAAAAAAAAAAAAAAAAAAAATCATGGATCGATTTAGTGGAGGAATAGGAAGATAAGATCCAAGGTCGAGGGATAGGAATACCAGAGAAAGGAGGGAAAGAAAGAGGAAGAAAAAAGGAGGGGAGGAGGAGGAGGAGGAGGACGTGGAAGAAGAAAAGTAGGAGGTGTAGAAAATTAGAAAAAGAGGAAAAAGGAAGAGGTGGAGAAAAAGGAAGAAAAGAAAGAGGATGAAGAACCAGAAGAACATGGGAAAGAAGAGAAATAAAGAGGGAAAAACATAAAACAGTAAAACGAAGAATAATAAAAAGAAGAGGAAGAAAAGAAGGGAAATGAAATGCAGAAAAGGAAACTAAGAAAGAAAAGCATAAGAAGAAAAGAAAGAATGGGAAGATGAAAAAATGAGTAAAAGACGGAAGAAGAGCAAAAGGAAGAAGAGTAAAAACAAAAGGAAAAAGATAAAGAAAAAGGAGAAGATGAAAAATCAAAATAAAAGTAAATGAAAGAGGAAGGGGAAGAGAGAGAAAGAGAAGAGAAAGAGTAAGGTAATTAAGATGAAGAAGAGGAAAAGCAGAATCAAATGAAAATGTGTAAGAGGAGGAATTAGAAGACAAAGATGAGGAACGAGAGGAAAAGGAGGATGAAGAAGACAAAGAAGAAAAGAAAGGCAAAGTAGGGAAGAGGTAAAAAAGTGAAGAGAGAGAGAGAGAGAGAGAGAGAGAGAGAGAGAGAGAGAGAGAGAGAGAGAGAGAGAGAGAGAGAGAGAGAGAGAGAGAGAGAGAGAGAGAGAGAGAGAGAGAGAGAGAGAGAGAGAGAGAGAGAGAGAGAGGGGGGGGAGGGAGGGGGGCATAGTGAAGAGCCTCCTGCCGAAGACCAGACGGTCTAGTCATAGAGATAGACGTTAGCTTTATGCGGTCGGGTGCGCTCTGTCTGTCTGTCTGTCTATCCGTCCGTGTGTCTGTTTGCCCCCCGTCTATCTGTTTATCTATCATTCTGTATACTTGTTTGTCTCTCTGTCTCTCTGGCCATATCTCCGTCTGTCTGCCTGTCTATCTGTCTGTCAGTCTGTATATTTCTTTGGCTGTACATCTGTCTGTTTACTCCTCTGTTTGACTGTCTATCAGTCTATATATTTGTATTTCTGTCTGTCTAGCCGTATGTACTTCTGCCTACCTTCCTACTGTCAATCTGTCTGTTAGTCTGTATATTTGTCTCTGTCTGCCCGTATCTCAGTCTGTCTGTCTGTCTCTCCGTATATCTATCTGTCTATCTGTCAGTCTGTATATATGTTTGGCCATGTAGCCGTATCTCCAATTGTCTATCAGTTTGTTTGTCTGTATTTTTTTCTGACTCGTCCCTCTCTCTCTCTCTCTTTCTCTCTCTCTTTCTCTCTATATGTCTCTTTCTCTCGCTCTCTTCCCGTCCTTGCTGCTTTCCTTCAGTCAGGTTCTCACTCTCTCTTTTTTCTTATTTTTTTCTCTTTCGCTTTTATTTTTTCATTTTATTTACTTTTTTTTATCCTCTCCCTCCTTCTCTCTCTCTCTCTTTCTCTCTATATGTCTCTTTCTCTCGCTCTCTTCCCGTCCTTGCTGCTTTCCTTCAGTCAGGTTCTCACTCTCTCTTTTTTCTTACTTCTGCCTCTCATTATTTTTTTCTCTTTCGCTTTTATTTTTTAATTATATTTCCTTTTTTATCCTCTCCCTCCTTCTCTCTCTCTCTCTCTCTCTCTCTCTCTCTCTCTCTCTCTCTCTCTCTCTCTCTCTCTCTCTCTCTCTCTCTCTCTCTCTCTCTCTCTCTCTCTCTCTCTCTCTCTCTCTCTTTATGAGTACCCCTTTTTCGTGCAAATATGCATACACAGTCATATCAAGGTTTTGTCTTGGGGAAAAAAAAATGAACATCCAAATAGAGTATTACAATCTCTGCGTTCTTGTACGTTCGGTCGGGCTAATACAATAAACACACAGTGCACTGGGGAACACACACACAAAGATAAGGAGACACCTACACGCACACATGGAAGCACGCAAGCGGAAACGCACACGCATGCACGCACACACATAAGCACATGCACATACGCATGTATAAACACACATACACATAACAACA
>NC_134782.1:11074900-11077400 GCF_046742065.1 Oratosquilla oratoria
AATTAGCGTTGATATGTAAGTTTATCTTGAAAAAAAAAATTGCTGGAAGACACATGGTTTGTGGAAGAATGTGTTTACTCGTAGTTTGTAACAACAAAAACTACATCCGCAAAGTTAAGTTCGTGAGATGTAGCAGTACTTTTGGTAGTAGCTGTGGATATTTCCCTCCTCTATCATGTATTTTACCTTGTTCAAGTACATGAAACAGCAAATTTCATGCTACTTGCCAAGGTATTAATCGAGTGATTTATGATAAAATTTTAGGGGACGTGGTGCGGCTTTTGGTTGGGGTTGTGGACATTTTCTTCTCCTATAATGTTCTATACTTTGTCCAAGTACACAAAGCATCAAACTTCTTGCTCCTACTTGACATATAACCGTGTAATTTAAGATAAAATTTTAGGGGACGTGGTGTGGATTTTGGTTGGGGTTGTGGACATTTTCTTCTATAATGTTCTATACTTTGTCCAAGTACACGAAGCATCAAACTTCTTGTTCCTACTCGACATATAACCGCGTAACTTAAGATGAAATTTTAGAAGACGTGATTTTTTTTTTTTTGGTAGTGGTTGTGGACATTTTCTCCTCTTTATAATGTTCTATACCTTTTCCAAGTACACAAAGCATCAAACTTCTTGCTCCTACTCGACATATAACCGCGTAATTTAAGATAAAATTTTAGAAGACGTGGCGGTTTTTTTGGTAGTGGTTATGGACATTTTCTCCTCTTATCATGTTCTATACTCTGTTCAAGTACACAAAGCATCAAACTTCTTGCTACTACTCGACATATAACCGTGTAATTTAAGATAAAATTTTAGAAGACGAGACGGGTTATTTTGGTAGTGGTTGTGGACATTTTCTCCTCTTATCATGTTCTATACCTTGTTCAAGTACACAAAGCAGCAAACAACTTGCTCCCCTCCAAGTTAAGCTTAGCTTGATTTAGGGTCTTCCTCAGGTCACGTTCGCTCGTAATTCACGAGTCGTGCCGTAACGGGATTAATTGCACTATTAATGATTCTGACAACGACCCTGGTCACGTGATCACCTCCCACTCGTGGGTGGTAAGAGGTGAGCCACATGATAAGGAAGGAAACGTGGGATATATGTATATGACCTTGGTCATTACGGACCGTGAATGGAGAGCTATATATTCTATGTGGTCTCACTGTCTTGGTGTAATGTCATGTCGTGTTGGGGATGAGTGAGTAGAGTAGGAAGGAGGAAGGGGACAGAGAGGGGGGGGGAAGGTGAGGGAGAGGGGAGTGGGAGGGGGAAGGGGAGGGGGTGGGGAAAAGGAGTAGAGCAAAGGGAAGGGAAGGGAAGGAAAAGGAAGAGAAGGTAAGGGATGGGATTTGATGCAAAGGAAAATCAAGGCAGGGGAAGGGAGGGAAAGTAGCACAAAGGAAGCAGGAGAGGATGGGAGGACGGGGGAAAGGGATGGAAAGAAAGGGGAGAGGATGAGAGAGGAAGGGAAGGGAGGAATGAAGGAAGGGTGATGAAGCGAGGGGAGGGATGGAGAGGAGACGGAGAGGGGAGGAAAGGCGAAGAGAACAGAAGGTGATTGGGAGGGGAGGAAAAAGGAAAGGAGGGAAGGGATTAGGAGGGGAGAGGGGCGATCGATAGGGGAATGGATGAAGAAGGGTTGGGTGGAGAGGGAAGTGAAAGAAACAGAAAAATGACAGGGACATGTATTTAACATATACGAGTATACACGAGCAAGCACACACACACACACACACACACACACACACACACACACACACACACACACACACACACACACACACACACACACGACTCGGTGGCTCGGTCGGTAGAGTCCCCGACTGTCAGTACGGCGGTACCGGGTTCGAAACCTGCCCAGGGCTGAAATTATTTCAGTATCACTGCGCTTCGAGTCGTTACTCCAACTCTCGTAGGCGGGGAGTTGGGTGTGTGTGCATGTAAGGTCATAGCATTACCCATAGATCGGTCATACGAGCTCTGAGCTCTCTTCCGGGAGGGAAATAGCTGTCGATCACGAGTCCAACACGTGATCCAAAGACCAAGGTGAATCACACATACACGCACACACACAGGCTTGTTAGTGTTGTGACAATGACTTAGCTTGCTACTTCAGCGGTCTTGAGTTAGGTGACTTAATGAATGGGCATTGCAGGACTTTGTTTGGTGATTAATCAAATTTAAACTGTACCACATGCAAATGCATCTGCAGGAAGCTGGTTCCTTACACCGACTACGTGGTTGTTAGGGTTGATTCTACGTATGCCTTACTTATTTCTCATCCGAGTGAGAATATTTTCAATTCTCGTGTCCACAAATATTCGTAAGATATTAAAAGTTTGCATAAAGTACGCATGAATCTCGTTTCTAGATATATATATTTTTTCATATATCTCGTGAACTTTTAATAACTTTTTCGATATTTTTTTAGTATCAGTTTAGTAGCTCGTTGATTTGCCCTTTGTAATCTAGTTGGATGAAGAAGAGTAGT
>NC_134782.1:11079900-11084900 GCF_046742065.1 Oratosquilla oratoria
AGGATGTACATGTTCTAAGGGGAGAGTGTGGGGGAATATCAGATAATTTTTTGGTTGAATGTAAGTTGAGAGTGGAGAATAGCTGGAGAAAGAGGAAAAGGGCAGAAGGTAGGGAGGTATTTAGAGTGAACTGCTCAAATGAGAAAGAGAAGGAGAAGGAGTATAAGAAGAAGTTGAGAGAGAAGTGGGAGGATGTGAAGGACAGAGTAGAACTAGGAGTGGAGGAGAAATGGGGATGGTTCAAGGAGGGTGTCATAAAGTGTGCAAAGATGGTATAGGGAACAAGGAGGACGGGAGGAAATAGAAGGAAGGGTAGTGAGTGGTGGGATGAGGAAGCAAAGAAGGGTGTGGAAGAGAAGAAGCAGGCTTTCATAGATGGGTTACAATTTAGGACGAGGGAATTGTATGAGAGGTACAAAGTAAAGAGAAGTATAGCATAAGATAAAGGAGGCAAAGAGGAGAGCAGATGTGAAGTGGGGTAAGAGTATGACAGAAATTTTTGAAAGTAATAAAAGTATTTTTGAAAGAAATTAAAAGAGGAAGAGGAGGCGAATCAAATAGAGAAGAAAAGGTAAAAGGTGCAGATGGAGAGATGATAATGGAAGAGAAAGCAGTGAGAGGAAAATGGGCAGAGTATTTTAGGGAGTTGCTAAATGTGAAGGAGGATAGGAGGGGAAAGGTAGTTGCAGTGGGAAGCGCTAGGAAAATAACTGTGATGAGTGAGGAAAATGGAGGAGAAATAAGAAAAGATGAAATGAAAGCAGTTGTGATGATGAGAGCAGGTAAGGCACCTGGTCTGAATGAATGCCATGCAGAATGTCTGAAAAAAGGAGGTACAGTGATGGTGAACTGGCTGGTGAGGTTATTTAATGTTTATTTAAGAGAGGGTAGAGTGCCGGAGGACTGGAGGAGTGCCTGTATAGTTCCACTTTACAAGGGAAAGGGGGACAAGTGTGAGTGTAGTAGTTTCAGAGGGATCAGCTTGTTAAGTGTAGTTGGGAAGGCTTATGAGAGGGTCTTGATTGAGAGGATTAGGAGAGGAACAGAGGGAGTAATTGGTGAGGAACAGTGTGGGTTTAGGACAGGTAGGGGTTGTGTAGATCAGATTTTTGTGGTAAGACAGATATGTGAGAAAGCTATAGGAAAAAGTAAGGATGTTTTTTTTGGCTTTTATGGATCTAGAAAAAAAGCTTATGACAGGGTAGACAGAAAGGCACTGAGTGAGGTACTGCAGATATATGGGATAGGAGGAAAGCTGTTAAGAGCAGTCAAGATTTTTTACGAGAGTAGAAGAACTTGTGTTTGGATTAGAAATGGAGAGAGTGAGTGGTTTGAGGTAAAGGTGGGACTTCATCAGGGGTGTGTTATTTCACCCTGGCTGTTCAACTTATGCATGGATGGGGTGGTGCGAGAGGTGAATACAAGGGTAGTGGGTCGGGGACTGGAGATGGTTAAAGAAAATTGAGAAAAGTGTGAGATAAACCAGTTGTTGTTTACTGACGACACTGCGCTTGTGGCAGGGTCAGAGGAGGGATTGAGGAATTTAGTGACAGAATTTGGGCAGGTGTGTGAAAGAAGGAAGTTGAAGATAAATGTGAGTAAAAGTAAAGTGATAAGATGTACAAGGGGAGAGAGTGATAGCAGGCTGGAAGTGAGTATTATGGGGGAGAGACTGGAGGAAGTGGATAGTTTTAAGTACTTGGGTGCGAATGTGACAAGAAAGGGAGGAGTGGAGGTGGAGGTAGAATGTAGATTGAGAGAAGCGAGTAAATGCCTTGGGGGATTAAAAAGTATAATGAGAAATAGACATTTGGGAATGGATGCTAAGAGAAGATTGTATGAAGGAGTGATTGTGCCGACAGCACTGTATGGAGCAGAAACATGGAACATAAGAGAGGAAGAGAGAAGGAGTTTGAATTTGTTTGAGATGAAATGCCTGAGAAGTATGATGGGGTTACTAGGCTGGATAGAGTGAGAAATGAGGAGGTGAGGAGGAGAACAGGGGTGGAAAGGGAGTTGGAAGATAGGGTTGATGAAAGAGTATTAGGATTGTTTGGACACACAGAAAGAATGAGTGAAGAAAGATTAGTAAAAGAGGTGTGGAAGGCAGAGGTGGAAGGAGTGAACATGAGGGGTCGACCTAGGATGAGATGGATGGATGGGGTAAAAGGGGCATTGGGAAAGAGGGGAATGTCTGTTGAGGAAGGGCGGGAGAGGACAGAAGATAGGGGTGAATGGAGAAGGGTTGTGTATGGATGATGCTGTGATGCATGAGGGGGAGGGGGTAGGAGAGTATGTATGAGAAATAAATTGACGCAGCCCGAAGGGATTTCTCCCCGTCTTCTCCTTTTCTGCATGAGGGGACGGAGAGTGGGGGTCGCCGAATTAATAAAGCGACCTTGCTGTGGATGTGCTGTGTCTTGCGACACTGCTTCTGACCCAGGGCAGTGGACAAGATGCAGAGATGACCCGTCATCCAGGAAGTGTTAAGATAAGAGGGAGGAAGAGGGTGGAGGGGAGTGGAGTGTGATAGGGACGGAATGGGTGGGAGTGGTTTTTATGTCTTTGTCTTTTGGCTACCTCCCTAGTAAGGGGGAAAAAGCCTTTAGTATATGTATGTATGTATGTATGTATGTATGTATTATTATTATTATCATTATTGTTATTATTATTATTATTATCATTATCATTATTAGTATCATTATTATTTTCATCATCATTATTCTCACCATTATTATTATTGTTTCAGTTGTTATTGTTCTTGTTCTTGTTTTTATCTTATTGTTGTTTTTGTTATTCTTGTAAATTCAATTTTTTATAATTTTTTCTGCACCCATCCTCGTTATAGCGCGAAACATTATTAGCAGTTTCTGTTGACCCTATCCGATTCATAACCAGTTTGCTGAACACAAACGCTCGTTCTGAACATATTAATTATTGTAATATACAAAGCAGGTCTAATAACTTCCTCGTTTTTATTTATTTATTTGTTTCATTATTTGTCTATTCACCTATCTATTTACGTATTATATATATATATATATATATATATATATATATATATATTTTTTTTTTTTTTTTTTTTTTTTTTTTTTTTTCCCTCGCCCCACCGGATCCGCTTGTCACGTCCAAGGGCGGGGAGGCGCGTGTCTGGGTCCGCGACGGTCCGCCCCGGCCGACTGACGTAAACAAACAGGCGCCGCAGCCCGCGGGCGCGATCGACAGGTCAGGCTTCGGTGCACCGCTGTCAGGTGTCGATAACGCGATTGTCTGCACGCGCGGGGTAATGTACGTAAAGCCACAATCCACAGTTTCTGCCACACTGGGGCTCCCCAGAGGTGAGGAACATGTGCCCTTCTTGTCGGAGCTGCGAGATATTTGACGGCAAAAGCAGTTTGTAAACGCTGCCGACTGGGAATTATGCTTGCTCTTGGAAATGCACTTGACACATACAAATTGATTCATGAAGTTGAATCATCGTGCCTATACCTAAGAATATTTTTGTTTAACAATGTTATTATGATGTCAGTACGGTTCGCTGTGACAGGCGGTGGATACTCAAAAGTTATTGTAATTTACAAGGTCATGTGTGTATTCACCTTGGTCTTTCACCTTGGTCTTTTGGATCACGTGTTGGACTCGTGATCGACAGCTATTTCCCTCCCGGAAAAGAGCTCAGAGCTCGTATGACCGATCTATGGGTAATGCTATGACCTTACACGCACACACACACACACAACTCCCCTCCCACGAGAGTTGGAGTAACGACTCGAAGCGCAGCGATACTGAAATAATTTCAGCCCTGGGCAGGATTCGAACCAGGTACCGCCATCACCCCCGTGCTGACAGTCTGAGACTCTACCAACCGCGCCACCGTGTGTGTGTGTGTGTGTGTGTGTGTCTTAGAGGGAGTATTATCTCAATGCTTCTCCACCAAATTGTCGTGACGGTATTGTCTTAAATCTAAATAATACAAGCTAATAAAGACCTTCTTATACCAGGAGATACGTAGCAGCTACAAAGCCGTCACCTTTGCCCTATGTGTTCGAACACCCAAAACAAGTGTTAGTCACCTGTAGCCGTTGAGAGTCGAACTGGATGCCTTGTGCCACTGAATTGGACTCGAAAATCAACCTTCTGAAGTCATTAGATTGAAATGATTATCAAGGTGAGAGTGGATGAGAGTGGTTGAGTGTCGTTGAGAGTATTGTTGAGAATGTGGTTGAGAGTGTACTTGAGAATGTGATTGAGAGTGTAGGTGAGTATGGGTGGGTGAGAGTGTGGGTGAGAGTATGGGTGAGAGCGTGGGTGAGGGTGTGGGTGAGAGTGTGACTGTGAATGTGAGTGTCTGTGTGAGTGTGTGCGAGCGTGTACGTATGTGGGAGTGTTTGTGATCGTGCACGTGTGATCGTGTGCCATGGAGACGAATAAAATCTCCTGGCGGCAACAGGAGCTAAAGGAAAAGTTCCACGTGGCACGAAAGGCAATAACAAAGGTTTCTGCAGAAGAAATGAAAACTTTAGATCCCCTCAATGGAAGAAGAAGAAAAAAATCCATCTCGACCTGGTGAGGGAAGTCTCCAGCAGCCAACAAACCCAACTTAAAGTCGTCAGGCGATTTTATTCAGCTAAGGGCAGTGGCACCCGGTCAGACGATGAACGGATGTATGAACTCGTGCCGTTCTGCTTCTGGTTAATAGTATTGTGCTCCTTTTCTGATGCTGATGACATCGCGCTGTTCTGCTATTACTGGCATGGCGCTGTTCTTCGGATAATGGAATGATTCTGTTCTCCAGGCAATGGCATAGCGCTGTTCTACAGGTAATGGTATAGCGCTGTTCTTCTGGTAATAGAATGATTTTGTTCTCCATGGCGCTGTTCTACTGGGATGGTATAGCGCTGTTCTGCTTATGGTAACGGTATGCACAGCGCTGTACTGCTACAGTGGCATAGCGATGAGTGGCCTCGAACTGTTTTCCTGAAGATGGTTTGCGTCGTTCT
>NC_134782.1:11092400-11094900 GCF_046742065.1 Oratosquilla oratoria
TATATATATGTATGTGTGTATGTATGTATCCATGTATGTACGCATGTATAAATGTAACCTACTTGGATAGGACCCAGCTATTAAATTACATACACAAGAAAGTATCTTGTCGACAATAACTAACGCTCCTATCCTCGTTGGAAACACAACATCGACGAAGTGAGATCCATAGAAGTGGATTAAAAAATAGTAAAATAAAAATAAAGAAATAATAATATCAGGGTTTTTCTTTGAGGATTAGTCAATAAAGTGCTGCTGCGTGTCTCTAGTCCTTGGGGGCGTCACTGAAGTTTTTGTAATATTGGCCGCATAAAACGTATGCTGACAATAGTCCATGAGGGGTATGTATTGAGTAAATAATATAATAAATTTGTACAAAAAATCAGATAATTCTCTTCCTGACAACGCGTTATTCAATCCAATCCTTCATGTCTTACTTTAGACGTTTTTATGTTTATGAAGGAAAAATCGAAAAATAATGAGAGTCGAAATTTTTCAATAAAGACAGACTCAACATAACAATTATAGAAATTATGCTAATAATAAAGACAATAGGAATAACGCTCCTCGTACTGTACTTATTTACGTTTTCTGTGATTTTAGATTCTTTCCCATTTTCTGTAATGTGATGACGTAATGTCACTCCAGTTTTCTCTCTCCGAGCGAGCGAGTTTCCCTGTGTTGATTTATTCGAATTTACTTTCTACTTTCTAAGGAATATTTTATCTCTCATCTCATAATTAACGTTTGAGATGGTATCTTTTCTCCAGCAAGATTATCTGAAATGACATAACAGTAAAATTATTTCCTCATTAATTTTCTTTTCTTAATTTAACAATGCATTTCACAGATCATATTTCTTATGTATTTACTATAAAAATATATACATAATGAACAATATAGAAATATAACATTTAACAAATAAAAATATATCTTTGACGTATACAAATAAACACACATGTAAAGAATAACAATATACTTAGTATTGCATTTGGCCTACATATTCTGCGCAGCTCATTATATATTGTTTTTATGCCGTTTTCTTCGTCCAGGTGTTTTGTTTTGCATAAATAAGTTTAACACACAAGGGTCACTGACCCCCTGCGTTTCCTGGTCGTCCACTTCTATATCTCCCACTTCCTTATTTTTGCACTTCAACATCATACATACATAAATACATACATACATACACACAAAACATACATACACAAAGGCATACATACATACATAAATGCACACATACACACAGATATGCATACAGACCTACATGCATACACACATAAATACAGGCATACATATAGCCTATGTATACATACACAAACGTACATACATATATACATATAAACATACATGCGTATGTATGTACATGCATTCATATATGAATACATATACATATATCCATGCATGCATACTTGCTTACATACACATACATATGCACATACAAACATGTATATAAACATACATGCATACACACACATGTACTGTATATACATACATACATACATACTGTACATACATTCATACATACATACACGCATACATACAGACTTACATGTATACAGACATACATACATTCAAATATACATGCATACATACACACATATATACATACATAAATACATACATACTGTACATACATACTCGCATACATACAGACTTACATGTATACAGACATACATACAAATATTCATGAATACATACATACGTACGTACATACATATATACATACATACACACATACATACATAAATGCGTACATACATACCTACATGCATACATATATGCATAGATATATAAATATATACATACATATAAACATATACAGGCATTGGATGCATATTAGCATAGATTTATAAATATAATACATACATATAAAGGCATATACATGCTATCTAAAGCAGGCATACGTACATGTTGTACATACACACGCAAGCACGCACGGTTACACCGAAACGTACACACACACACACACACAATATATATATATATATATATATATATATATACATATATATATATATATATACATGTACATTTGCAATTATACATTCATACATACATATATACATGCATGCATGCATACATACATACATATGATAGAAATAATGGTAATTTTAATTATATTGGTTTTAGCTAAGTCTAGATTCTGATGATACTGAAAAAAAAGCTAACCACATTCCTCTCTGTTCCGAGTTTGTCATTACATTGCCCAATTTAATCCTGAGTTCCCTTGTCTTACAAAATTAATTTTTATTATCGCTTTCTTTTCCTCTCTCCTTTTTTCTTTTATGTCAATTTTAGATTTCAGGGCTCTGCTCTCCCCCCCCCCTAACATGCCCCCTGACGTGGCCCCTAAGTCTCCCCCTAATTTTCCTCGTTTTCCTCCTCCTCCTCCTCTGAGCAAAGATTTCTTTCCGGTAGAGAAATCACACGTCGACAGACCATCTCTCAGGCTCAAGTGACGCGACTGCGAGGGGCCACTTAGCGAGCATATCTTCTT
>NC_134782.1:11107400-11112400 GCF_046742065.1 Oratosquilla oratoria
CTACAGAAACCATCTACAAGAAAATGATCATTGCAGAAAGTACCATCACCTTCAACAATATTTCATTAAGCAAAGAAGAAATCCCAAACCTGAAAGTGGGCTTAATCAACTGACACCTCTTTCAGATAAGCAGCCGTCATCCATCTGTCCAATAAAATCGTCAATTTTTATGACAAATTCTTTGAAGTTCGGCACAATATGTGGGAAACGGTAAGATGAGGTGCAGGGAAGGTTGGAGCGTCGGTGTTTGGTTGGCTGCAAAGTGCACTGAATTGGGCTACCAATCTGTTTTCAAAACATCGTGTTTATGCATATAGACTCAAGTGGATTTATTTTTCGATGCAGGATATATTCCCAAAGTTTGTCGATGAAGTTTATTGTTATTGTCCCTTTTCTTCTATAATGTAGAAAAACCATTAAATAGATAAATAAGTGGAAAAGTGAGATGAATAAGGATATGAATAAACGAGCAGATGAATAAACAGGTAAATAAAGAAATCAATAGATAAATAAGAAAATTAATAAACAAGTAAGTGAATAAATAACAAAATTAGTACATGAATAAATCATTTAATAGGTAAATGAATAAATTAATAGACAAAAAATAGATGAATGAATGTATCGAATATCACATTCCGGAGCGCTTACGATCACCATTCTTCTTCCGCAACCAAAGAGACGTGACAATAGCCACCCCCCCACCTTCCCCCATCCATGGTCGAGCAACTCGGGTGCGGACGTGACAAACATGTGGTCAGGATGACCCCGATTCGAATCCCACCAGCTGTGGACTGGAATGTGGCAGTAATCTGGTCCCCTCTTTCCCCGCTTTTTCCTCATTTAAGGGAAATGAAGCATTTATGAAAGCGAGTGAGGAAAAAGAAATAGGAGTTTTGGTAATGAAGAAATGATTATTTGAAATAAAAACGTAAGCTTATACAGTAGGAATATATATGTTGGATACGAACATTAGAGCGGCTTTTCACTACTTGCATGTGTATGAATGAACGAATAGACAAATGAAAAAGAAATGGGTAAATAAATAAATAGTCAAATAAATGAATAGATGGAAATTGATAAAAATAAAGATAAATGAATAAATAAATGACTAAGTAAATAAAAAGACAGATTAATGAAAATGGTTTCTAACTTAGCTGAAAGCATAAACGAAGAAAAACTAAGAAAATCTGAAAACAGCAAGAGAGAGGATGACGGAGAGAGAGAGAGAGAGAGAGAGAGAGAGAGAGAGAGAGAGAGAGAGAGAGAGAGAGAGAGAGAGAGAGAGAGAGAGAGACAGAGAGAGAGAGTGAGACAGAGAGAGAGAGAGAGAGAGAGAGAGAGAGAGAGAGAGAGAGAGAGAGAGAGAGAGAGAGAGAGAGAGAGAGCATTAGAGGAAAGAAGAGAGAGAGTTGATGTGATCGCTGTCTTAATTGTTATACTCGGAGTGGACATAACCGACAAAGCTTCGAGACTCGTGTAGATCAGCACCTACGCAATATGCTGTAATGAATGCCAATTGTTTGGCTCACTTGTTTATCCATTTCTTTGTTCAATTATCTCTTCTTAGCATCCGACCGAGTTATGGACCAAAAAGTCTCCTGTCGGTACGCTCTTCCTTTGTAATCCATTTGTAAAAAGACTTCTTAGTAGAAAGTTGTTGATAATATTATTATTATTAATAATAATAATAATAATAATAATAATGATAATAATAATAATAATAATAATGATAATAATAATAATAATAATAATAATAATAATAATAATAGTAATGATAATGATAGTAATAATAATAATAATGATAATAATAATAATAATAATAATAATGATAATAACAATAATAACAACAATAATAATAATAATAATAATAATAATAATAATAATAATAATAATAATAATAGATAATAATAATAATAATAATGATAATGATAATAATGATAATAATTAATAATAATAATAATAATAATAATAATAATAATAATAATGATAATAATAATAATGATAATAATAATGATAATAATAATAATAATGATAATAATAATAATGATAATAATAATGAAATAGATATATAAATGAATAAAATGAAATAGAGATAGAAAATAGAAATAAAATAAAATTGAACACTCAAAGAATATTGACAAAAACAGTTTTTCATAAAGATGCACTAATTCGTGGAACAAAATAGAGAAGAAAAAATATAGAACAGAAAATCGATTAAAACATATGAATCTATTTTCCCTAAAAAAGCGTAGACTCAGGGGTGATTTGATACAGGTCTTTAAGATTCTAAAGGGAATTGACAACATCAAAAGTGACGAAATTTTCACACTGAATGCGAATCAAACAAGAAATAATGGTCTCAAACTGTCAGGAAGTAGATTTAATTTGGAAGTGGGTAGAAACAACTTCGCCAACCGTGTAGTTAATGAATGGAATAAACTTCCTGCAGAGGCAGTGCAATGTAGTACAGTTCGAAGTTTTAGGATTCATTTGGATAAGCACGTAAGCAATATGCTATAATGCCTGCCATTTTTTACTATTATCTATCTGTTTATTTTTTATTATTTATGTACTCATTATCCATTATAAATTGCTGTTTTTCTGTTTTTTTATTGTCATTATATATTTATTTTGTTCATTTATCTACCTTTTCCCCGCATCCGACCTAGTTATGGACCAAAAGGTCTCTTGTATGTTCTTCCTTTGTAATCCTTTGACAACATAAATAAGATTTACTAATGGAAGCGCAGAAACGGGAATTCACGAGTGTAGATTTCATCCTATATATTACAATTAAGTAACTACATTTAGGTAAAGTAATTGTTCCTAAGCTAGTTAAGATGAATGCAATAGCGTACGTCAATGGAAATAAACGCATTTTTCAACTGAAATAAACGAAATATTAAAAAAAAAATCAGCATACGTCATTTAAGAGAGCTACAACACTAAAATAAATAAATTTATATCATTGAGATAAACGCAAAATTTAAGAAATAAAAAAAATAACGTACGGTAAATGAGACATGTGAATATCGAAACACAAAAATAAAGAAAAAACAACAACTGAGAATAAATAAATGAATAAATCCCACATACGTCACTTGAGACAAACGATAAACGTAGTACAAAGAACCCATCAAACTAAAACTAAAAAATAAATTTAAGAAAAAAAATATATAACGTACGGTAAATGAGACATGTGAATACTAAAACACAAAAATAAAGAAAAAACAACAACTAAGAATAAATAAATGAATAAATCCCACATACGTCACTTGAGACAAACGATAAACGTAGTACAAAGAACCCATCAAACTAAAAAAAAAAAAAAAAAAAAAAAAAAATCAGGATAATCTATGGGGTCCTATACCCAGCCTGCTGCTGTAGAAACATTACTTCGGTTAACATAATTACCCGTCGACCTCGCCAATTACCATTCTTTGGCCACCACAAATCATCCAAGGTACACATGTTTTATTCTCTGAGACGACTTCTCAGCAAAGAAAGGCATCGGTACTTGGTAAAGCGTGTAATCATCACCCGAGCGTAGGTTGTAATGGCTCTTACAACTACGACACAAATGTAGAATTAATCCTTACGCTCAATAAAAAAATCTTGTGCTTTGTTTGTTTCTCTATATCCAAGCTACAAAAATATCTTTCATGTTTATCAATGTATTATTATTATTACAATCACGAATGATACACGAGTTTATAAGTAAACGGGGTTAATGCTTACAAAGACTAAGTTAACACTCACCCTTCTCCTGGAAAGCTCACGTGCAGACTCCCACCTCATCTTCAATGTCAAAGTAATGCGATCTCTTATTCGTTACATCTGGAAAGAGAAACTCAACATACAGCACCGGTTTTACATCATCATTCTTATTAAAACTTACCTATATGCAGTTTATGCACAAAAAAAATTAAGGTTCTTTTATCTAAATAAAATATAATTATTGAAAATAAACTAAGAAGGTAAAGTTGGAAATATACACACCAAATATAAAAAAAAGAAAAATTAAGGTTCTTTTATCTAAATAAAATATAATTATTGAAAATAAACTAAGAAGGTAAAGTTGGAACTATACAAAATAGAAGAAAAGAGGGAAAAAGGATAAGAATACAAACTAAGAACATGTCATTAAGGAAGAAAGGTACATAGAATCGAATAAAATAATAAAACTTTGATTTTGTACATTTATTTTCCTCATTTTGTATGTAAGATAACGAAAACAGTTCTTTCCTCCTTCTGTCTTGATCTAATAGAAAAACTAATCATAACAAATAACCAGATTACTTTTAATAGACCACGTATATTTATGTCGACCATGTCTGTGCTCAAAGACATTAAAATCTGAAAATATTTTGAAAAAATATTATTATTAACCCATTCAAATCCGTGGTGTTCACTCGTATTGTCTAAATACTCTTGTAAAAGTTTTTGTTACGGAATATAATCACACGATTCCATTCTGCAGAGGAAACAGTCCCTGCTTATGAGTATACGAGTCACCACTCTTGGTCACGTTCCACCCCTTAGTGGGTAATAAAATCACCTGACGCTCAGAGAAGACGTAATGCTCAATGGACGATGAAAAGCACTACCTACAAATGTGACGACAACGGCTGTGGAACGAGTTAATGAGCAAGACAACGGTGATGTCAATCATAACAAGTTCCTGCAACGACAAAAGAAGTTACGACCGTTGTAATCAACTTAAAGACGTTGAAGATAACGGAGGCTCGAGCGCATTGCCACCGCTTCTAATTTCATCTTTTAGGGGTCCAGGGGTGTATTCCTTCAGGTGAATAAAATGGAGACCTAAGGGGGGTTTTCTTCATCTGAATACATTCAACTGGCGACAGTCAAAATAAACAAAATAAGATAATAAAAAAATTAAGCGCTCATGACATGTTAGTGGCATATTTGATAGATTCTGCTCTAAGTAGTTAAAGCTAACTGATCTCGTTCGTGCAATTACAGAGGAATTAAACTTC
>NC_134782.1:11120560-11123060 GCF_046742065.1 Oratosquilla oratoria
ATGAAAGTGTGAGTATGGGGAGCGGCACAATATATCTCCGACTATTGTAAAGCCGAGTCGCGTCGTGAACAAACAATTAACGCAACCAGCGGGTGGGGTGGGGACCCCGGGCCTCCGGGGAGGAGGAGGAGGAGGAAGAGGAGGAAGAGGAGGAGGATTGGGGGAGAAAGAGAATAGTGGGAAGAGTAGGAGAAGTACTGAGGAGGGGAGAATTGTGAGAAGATGAGGAGAGCTGGAGAACAGGAGGAAAATTGGTTAAAGGGGAGGATTGGCACGAGAAGGAGGATTGGGGGAGGAGGATTGGGGGAGGATGAGGATTAGGTAGGTGTAGAGGAAGAAAAATAGTAGGAAGAGGAGGAGGATTGGGGAGGAGGAGGATTGGGGAGGAGGAGGATTGGGGAGGAGGAGGAGGATTGGGAAGGTGTAGAGGGAGAAAATAGTAGGAAGAGGAGGAGGATTGGAGAGGAGGAGGAGAAGGGTTGTGGAGGAGGAGGATTGGACAGGAAGATTAAGGAGGAGGAGTAGGGAGATTAGGAAGAGAAAGAGGAGGAAGAGGAGAAGGAAGAGGAGGAGGAGGTGCAGGAGGAGGAGGGAGATTAGGAAGAGAAAGAGGAGGAAGAGGAGGAGGAGGTGCAGGAGTAGGAGGAGGAGGTGGAGGAGGAGGTGGAGGAGCAGGAGGAGGAGGAAGAGGAAAAGTAGGAAGAGAAAGAGGAGGAAGAGGAGGAGGAAGAGGAGGAGGAAGAGGAGGAGGAAGAGGAGGAGGAGGAGGAGGAGGAGGTGCAGGAGCAGAAGGAGGAGGAAGAGGAAAAGTAGGAAGAGAAAGAGGAGGAGAAAGTTAGGGAGAGGAGGAGGGAGAGTTAGGAGGAGGAGGAGAAGGAGGAGGAGGAGGAGGAGGAGGAGGAGGCGGAGGAGGGAGAGGAGGAAGAGGAGGGAGAGGAAGAGGCGGAGAAAGAGAGAAAGCGGGGAGGAGCAAAAGGAGGAGCAATGGCGAAAGAAGAAGAGGAGGAGAAAAGGAGGAGGAGGAAAAGAGGAGGAAGAATAAAAGAAGGAGAAGAAGGAGAAGGAGAAGAAGGAGAAGGAGAAGAAGCTGGAGGCGGATGACGGAGAGGAGGAGGAGGAGGAGGAGGAGGAGGAGGAGGAGGAGGAGGAGGAGGAGGAGGAGGAGGAGGAAAATGATGGTGGGCAATTTCATTTTTACCACCTCAACGACTCATCTTTTCACCTGCGATAATGACCCTTAGGACAGAAGCGCTGGTTACAGCTACGGAGTTCGAGCTCTCCTCCTTCAGGAGGGAAAGGAGGCGATACCCTCCACATGGAGGCACTGGAGGAATCCTCGATGAAGATCTCACGAACAGAAGTGAGCGATAAGACAGAACGTGATACGCGGAAGGCGCGCGGGAGAGAAGGGCAACAGTCCAACGGAGACTCGGCCGAAGCAACGTGAGAGATAAGGTGTAATGTTAGAGGGGCGAGGAGAGGAGGGGGACGTGAGGGAGGGGATAAAGGAGGAAGAGGAGGAGGAAGAGGAGGAAGAGGAGGAGGAGGAAGAGGAGGAGGAGGAGGAGGAGGAGGAAGAGGAGGAGGAGGAAGAGGAGGAAGAGGAGGAGGAGGAAGAGGAGGAGGAAGCCAGGAGGGACGAGGTGAGGGAGGCAGAAATACGAGATGGAAGGAAAGAATGAAAAAAGTGAGGAAGAAATAAGGAGGATATGAGGATGAGGCGAGGGAGGCTAGAGGAGGAAGAGGAGGCTGTGAAATAACGAAGGAGGAGGAGGAGAGGAGGCGGTGGAAGAGGGGGAAAGGGCAAGAAGGGACGAGGGGAGGGAGAGAGCAGGAAGAGGAAAATATAAATGGGAAGAGGTGGAAGGAGAGAAAAGGGGAAATGGAGAATCTCCAAGACAAAGATTAGGATGAGGATAAGATTAGGCAGAGGGAAGAGGAAGGGAAGAGAAAGAGAAAGAGGAGGAAGAGGAGGCGAAGGGAGAGGAGGAAGAGGAAGAGGAGGAAATGGAGAAAGGTGAGGAAAAGAATGAAAAGAAAGAGTGGAAAAAGAATAAGGAAGAAGAGCAGCAAGAGGAGGAAGAGAAGGAAGTGGATGAAGAGAAAGAGAAGAAGGAAGAAAAGGGGCAAAGGGAAAGAAAGGAGGAGGTAGAAGAGGAGGAGGAGGAGAAAGATGCGAAGGAGTAGAAGAAAAAAGAGGAGATGAAAGAGGAGAACAAGGAGGAAAAGAAGGAGATGGAGGAAAAGGAGGATGGGTAGGAGGACAAGGATGATAAAGAGAAAGAAGAAAAAGATGATGAGAAGAAGAAGGAAGAGGAGTTGAAGAAGGAGAAGAAGGAGAAGAAAGAGGAAAAGGAGAGGAAGCAGGAGAAGAGAAGGAGAAAAAGGAGAAAGAGGAGGAGGAAAAAAAGGAGAAAGAGGAGGAGGAGAAAAAGGAGAAAGAGGAGGAGGAGAAAGAGGAGGAGGAGGAGGAGGAGGAGGAGGAGGAGGAGGAGTAAGA
>NC_134782.1:11125560-11135560 GCF_046742065.1 Oratosquilla oratoria
TAGAATTTAATATTTCGTTCCCTGAAAATACAAGTGAAACGCAAAATTTATGAATATAATATACTATAATACAATATATAATATAAAACAATTCAGGTGAGAGGTCTTACCACAAGATTGGTATAAACAATCGTAGGATAAAAATGAACAAATTAATAACAAATCCCAATGGGGTTATCACATAGGACCCACCTCAACATAGATTTGTCTAACGCACTATTTTTCTCTCTCCTATTTTATTTATCCATCGATGCAGTGACTACATAATAGCAATTGCAATTTATCTCCCTCTCTCTCTTAATCTCTCTCTCTTTCTCTCTCTCTTTACCCTCCTCTCTCTCTCTTCCTCCATTCTATTTTTTGTTTGTGGCTCTAATTTATTAATTCATTTATCTATTTTCACTTGTTTTTTGTTTATCTTATCCTTCTCTTACGTGTTATTATACATATATACAGTCTTTCTAGCAGCAATTCTCTTTCTCACCTAGACGCCCAGGAAGGCTACAATTCAGTCGCGGAGGACCTGCGTTCTGCATCTCGTCCTTATCTGGCAGATATCGAACACTTTTGCGGCCGCCAATGGACTGCTGGGTGGCGACAATGGCCCGCGCGCCCAATTTGGACAGCCTCCCTTCATATAGACTCACTATCTGGAACATGACCACAGTGGCCTCAAAAAATGTTCTCCTTTTCAAGTCTTTTATTCTATTTTATTTATTTAGATTCCTATTTCTTCATTCATTTATTTCTTCAACTACTAATTCATGTAATTGTTTATTTACTTAATTTTTTTTCTTTATTGTTAATCAACTTAAAGTTGCAGATTTGACCTGTTAACTTCGTTCATGTGATTGGGTTAATCGCCGTTTTCAGGGTTCTTTTTTCACACAGTTTTCGGTGATCTTTTCTAAATAACTATATTCTACATTTGTTTTTTTATAACCTACGTCAAATAATAGATAATTGCTTTATTATGCCACCAGTGAGAAAACTTATCTAGACTGAGAACATATGGTTAACATTCATAACCGTTTACATACATAAATATACATACATATATATATACACATATATATATTTATAAAACTACAGATATCTCTACAGTATATATAGACATGTATATACAACGTACATATATAATTTCTTACATATACATATATATACCTATACATATGCACATACATTTATATAACCGACCTTGGCTGTGTAGTGACCACAGCGGACATATTTCAAGGGGAAGAGCGCCATAACGTCGCCGCAGGAGCGAAACCCTTTCTCCTGAAGACACCGGGTTTCCTTGCCGACGACACCCGCCGGGCACCCAGCGCCCCGACGGACACAGGGACGGAGCCCGTGCCCTTTGTCAGTTGGGTTTGTCAGTTTGTTTATTTAGTTACCTATTTATTCATTTGCATTTGGTTATGTATGTATGTATGCATACACACACACACACACACACACACACACACACACACACACACACACACACACACACACACACACACACACACAATGTATAAACATGTATATATATATATATGTATATATGTATATATATATATATATATACATATATATACACATATATATACACACACACACACATTATATATATATATATATATATATATATATATATACACACGCATTTGCAAATCTATCTCCTTTATCCGTCACCTCATTTATCTATATATTATTATTTAATTATTCATTTTTAATACATTTGTTTTATTCATATATATGAAATTTTCGGCAAAAGTTGGTATAGTATCCCACTCAAAGCGGTTTCTTCAGGTAAATGTGGAATGTTTATAATCAGCTGAGAGAGAGAGAGAGAGAGAGAGAGAGAGAGAGAGAGAGAGAGAGAGAGAGAGAGAGAGAGAGAGGGAGAGAGAGAGAAAGCGAGAGACAGAGGTAGATTGATAAGTACATCAGTAATTGAATCAACAAGCAAACAAATAAATCAACATGTAAAAGAAGTAAAACAAATAAATGAATAAATGAACAATAAATATATAAACAAATAAATAAACAAATAAAGAGACAGAAACAAATAAACAGTTCTTAATGTCCTCGATTTCAGTTTGAGTTCCGCCGACCGGCCATGGGCAGGTAATATAATCAGTGACGTCATACCTACGTAAAAGGTTGGACCCGTCATACCACCCAATCAGTGGCATTACGTCCATAGGGGCGTTTTATAGGTCGTAATATAATCAGTGGCGATATGACCGATTCTGATAGGTGGTGAATCCGCGGTTACTTGGTAAAAAAAAAGTCCATTTCGTTGAAAGAAAGGTATCAACCTCCTCAGGACTAGAACAAATAATAATCTGCGAAAAGGGAAAGAGCTTTGGACTGGTTAAGTATGGAGAGCTTATTCGTGGGAACATCATATATCTGCTATCGTGGATGGTAAACGTCAAAAATAAATAAATAAATAAATGAATAATATAGAATAAAATAAGATAAAATGGTAATAATGATAATAAATAAAATAAAATATCATGGCTGAATTATTCAAAATTTTACTTAGGTTTTAGGTTTGATATTCTAAACAAATACTTCAATTTTCGTTCTTATTCGGTAAAGTCAGACCACTTCATTCGTCTCCCCGACAATCATTTATAGATGAAGTCTTCTATACTGTGTGATTATCTTGTCCATCTCTAACACCTCAATAATGAAGGAGACAAGTAAATCTTTGTTTTATTCTATCTTGTTTATTCATTTATTTATCTGTTATCACCACCACTATCACAATCACCACCATCACTACCATCATTATCATCATCAATATCATCACAATTATTATTATCATTATTATTATTTTTATTTTCATTATAATTTTTATATTATTATTATTTTCATTATCATCATTATTATCCTTATTGATTGTAGAAGAGAAATGAGCATTCACAGATTAATTACAAAATAGGACAAGAGAGGTTTATGAGAGGTTCAAAGAAAAGAGAACTATAGCAAAAGATACAGGAGGTAAAAGACTAAAAGAGGAAAGTAGATGTAAAATGGGGTAAGACCATGACAGAAGAATGTGAAAGCAATAAAAAAATGTTTTGGAAGGAAATTAAGAGAGGAAAGGGAGGTGAATCAAGTAGAGTGAAAGGTGCAGATGGAGAGATGATAATGGAGGAAACGGCGGTAAGAGGAAGATGGGCAGAGTATTTTAGGAAGTTGCTAAATGTGAAGGAAGATAGGGAAGGAAAGGTAGTTGCAGCGGGAAGCGCTAAGAAAATGACAGTGGTAAATGAGGAAAATGGAAGATAAATAAGGAAAGGGAGGTGAAAGCAGTGATCAAAATGATGAGAGCAGACAAGGCACCTAGGTTAGATGGGTGTCACGTGGAATATCTAAAAAAGGGAGGTACAATGATAGACTGGATGGTGAGGTTGTTTAATGTTTGTCTAAAAGAGGGTAGAGTGCCGGAGGACTGAATGAGTGCCTGTATAGTTCCACTTTAGCAGGGATAAGGGGACAAGTGTGAATGTTGTAGTTTCAGAGTGATCAGTTTGTTGAGTGTGGTTGTTAAGGCGTATGGGAAAGTTTTGATTGAGAGGATTAGGGAAGGAACAGAGGGAGTAATTGGTGAGGAACAGTGTGGGTTTAGGACTGATAGAGGTTGCGTGGATCAGATTTTTGTGGTAAGACATATGTGAGAAAGCTTTGGGAAAAGGTAAGGATGTTTTTTGGGCCTTTATGGATTTGGAAAAGGCTTATGGCAGGGTAAACAGGAAGACACTGTGGGAGGTATTGCAGATATATTGGATAGGAGGAAAGCTGTTAAGAATAGTCATGAGTTTTTACGCAAGTAGTAGTCTGTGTCAGAATTAGAAATGGAGAGAGAGCGGTTTGAGGTAAAGGTGGGACTTCGCCAGGGATGTGTTCAATTTATACATGGATGGGGTGGTGCGAAAGATAAACGCAAAGGTAATGGGCCGAGGATTGGAGATTGTTAAAGATAACAGAAAAAATGGGAGAGAAGCCAGTTGTTGTTTGCTGACGAGACAGCGCTTGTAGCAAGATCAGAGGAGGGATTAAGGAAGTTAGTGACGGAGTTTGGGAAGGTGTGCGAAAGGAGGAAGTTGAAGATAAATGTAGGTAAATGTAGGTACAAGGGAACAGGATGGCAGCAAATTGGAAGAGTATTAAGGGATACTGGAGGAAGTGGATATTTTTAGGTACTTGGTTGTGAGTGCGACGGGAAAAGGAGTGGAGGTGGAGGTAGAATGTAGATTAAGAGAAGCAAGTAAATGTCTTGAGGGATTAAAATGTGTTATGAGAAATAGAGGCTTGGGAATGAATGCTAAGAGGAGATTGTATGAAGGAGTGATTGTGCCGATAGCACTGTATGGGGCACATATTATCTATATATTTTTATTTATTATTATCATTTTTTTTTTCATAGGAGACAGTAGTCGCCCACATCTGGAAGAGGACCCGGGTTTATCCATGTATGAAAGAACACCAGATCACCCGGTGTGGCTTCAAATTAGGATAAAAATACTTGTGGACACAGAGAAACCTTCCTTTGGGTAAACAATGTTATACGAGTTCCCAAAGAATTTGAATTAATATGAAACACTAAATGACAACATACAACATGTCAGTGTGCTCACTGAATTCTATCATGATTAACATGGCGATCTTATTTGGATGAAGAAAACCCATTGAAGGGTTAAATATAACCGTGTCTGGAATAAAGATACTTATTTTGTAATTCTGCAGAGCCTTGTTTGATACCAAGCTCAATTATGAAGTATACAACAAACTCTTAAATCATCCTGGGATAGTTACTGTATAGTAACACAATCTAACAAGTATATTCTACCTTGAGGCTCATTGACTAATAATTCATTAGAAAACAACGTAAGGGTAATTAAGCTTTGGTCACGTGACATTCTCACACCACTCATCCACACACACACACACACACGCGCGCGCGCGCGCGCGCGCACACTCCAGCATCTTCCATATGCAGAATTAACAAATATATTTAAAAAAAAATCTTCTGCATCGTTCCTTACCACTGGAATTGCATCTGTAGGATGTTACAGACCCTACACAGGATCAAGTGATCATAGCGGGTCCTAAAGGACCTCCAACTCGAATCTGACCCTGGCCAAGGTTCAAGTCGTCTACCTCGAGATAAGCTGCTTGCAATCTACACCTTCAGAACCCTCCACACGGCCTTTTGTGAGCGACTGTACGTAGCGTGTATACACACTAATAACCAGGCATTCTTCCTTCGGCTGTTTTCACCCTTGGACGGAACAAATACCTCGAGTCTGTGGCACAAGTAGATCCACTCCACGGGCTTAGGACCACCCATGGGTCCTTGGGCGATAAAATACCCTTATCCTGAACCTTTACCCCCCCCTACCCTCAACCCCCCTCCCCTCACCTACCCCCACCCCCCCCTCCCATAGGTCACCCACACACGCTTCCCATCCTCACCCGACCCTCGGGCTCTCTACCCACAAAACGAAAGAGACTTTGCCACAACCTTTTGACCCTCCCTTATCCTCACAAAAGGTCCTCCCTAACCCCCTAAGGCCTCGGACCCTGAACCTTGCAAGGACTCCCGGGACTAGTCTCTAGGGGCTCCCTAGATCCCTAGGGAGGGGTCCTAACAGGTTGGGAGAAATACAATCCGCACAGTTGGCTTAAAGAAACATGCATAAGAATGTTCTGGGGAAGCGCGTACAAGCGGAATTGTATACGGGAGGGAGAGCGAGCAGTCATGCGTGCATGAACGAACGCGCAAACTTGTCTCATGCAAACACAATATACATATCTATACACCAACAAATATATGCATGCTTGCGCGAATGTACGAAACACGCACGAGCGTACACAAAAACACGTATATATATACATATATATATACATATATATATATATATATATATATATATATATATATATAACAGAGGCTGGTAGGCAAGTGGGTAGAGAGGTAGATGACGAGTGTTATATTTTTATAGTTTATGTATTTACATAATACCCGAAGGCGAGAAGGCAAAGGGAGTTGCACAAGCTCGCTCTCTGTCTAATGTTTACAAACAGTCGCCGGGGACCCGATTTCATTGCTGTATAATGTTCATTTTTATGCTGATGTAACAATATGTAAACTAAGTCAGTGTGAGCATTGAATTCAAGATTGCTTGAGTAAGCAGTATTGCTTACGAAATTGTAATATCTATTCTGATTGGAGAAAGGGTGGAGGAGGAAATTCAATTGGTTCACGATTGTAAGATCACGCCCTTAGGGGAGGTACTTAAATACAAAAGCAAATATTATTGGAATAAAGAAATGATGTCATTGTAGAACTGACCTAGTACCAAATTAAGGATCCAAGACTAGAGTCCCTTGGTGTAACTTAAGGAACCATGTGCAATGATATTCGAAAAAAATAAGCTCTATTCATATACCCTCTCCTATACATATACTAATTGGAACTTGACTAAGTCGGATGATCTGAGGCATGGGGCCTAAAAAAAATAGTGAGTGACTAATACGTAACAAAGACAGTGGTGAAAGGAAAATGTAAAGTAAAAGCACAAAATAAAGACGGCCCATATACATATACACATATATACATATACATATGCACATATATACATATACATATACATATACATAGACACATACATATACACATACACATATATACATACACACACACACACACACACACACACATATACATACACACACACACACACATATACATACACACACACACACACACACATATACATACACACACACACACACACACACATATATACATATACACACACACACATATATACATATACACACACACACACACACATATATACATATACACACACACACACACACACATATATACATATACACACACACACACACACATATATACATATACACACACACACACACACATATATACATATACACACACACACACACACACACACATATATACATATACACACACACACACACACACATATATACATATACACACACACACACACACACATATATACATATACACACACACACACACACATATATACATATACACACACACACACACATATATACATATACACACACACACACACACACACATATATATATATATATATATATTATATATATGTATATATATATATATACACACACATATATACATATAGACAAACACCAACACAGATTCCCAAACGCAGGAGAAAAATAGAATCAAATAAAAGAAAATAAAAGAAAAGAAAATAAACAGTAGTAAAAACATGCATAGTACAGTTGCCACCGCTAAGTGTAGTAATGGCTCAGTCGTATGTCTCAAGGTCGTAAATTCACAACGTAATAACGAGCATCTTATGATCTCGCAGAGTTGTTTATATCGTAAATGTTCACCAGAGAATAGACAAAGACACTTGTTATCTCTAAAAAACGCCAGTCACTGTAGTACTCAGAACTGAAACCAACTGGACATTAAATACAAGAGTTGCTCAGCCACAACCAACGTCACCTTTGCCCTTGTGCACGTAGATCTAGGTTAAATGGCAGTTACTGGTAACCAATAGTAGCTTAAGATGTTAAAGGGAGATATTTAAGCCACAAACATTGAGCATAACAATTGAAGATAACACTGACCAATAAATACGGAACATAATACATTGCACATAAAACTGACTTCTTTAGGATTCGTCACATATACTTTAGAAACATTATATCCAGATATTCACACACAGACCCATTTGCACAAGAAATATGGAAATTGCACGACTTTGCGAATTATACTTATGTATACTCGTGTACCCCCCAACAAAGATATACAAACATGCATATGTACAAAGTTGTTTACACACAAATACTCACGTACATACAGACATGTGAGTATCTCAACGCATATATGGTCATATATCAAGAAAGACACACACACGAAAGCGCACACATACACGTACACTTACATACACGTGCACACACACATACACGCGCGCACACACAAAGCAAAAACAGAATAATAGGATCATATAAATTGGGAGAAGAAGGAATAAAAAAGTAGAGAATGAGAAGGACCTGGGAGTCATTGTTATGAATAATATGTCACCTGAAAAACATATAAATAAGATTTTTGGAGAAACTTATAATTTGATAAGAACAATCAAAGTGGCATTTGCATACCTGGATGAAGAAATGGTGAAGAAAATTCTAACCACTCTGATAAGACCAAAATTGGAATATGCAGCAACAGTATGGTCACCAAGTACAAAAAAATGTATAAAAAAACTTGAAAGAATACAAAGAGCAATTACAAAATTGGCACCAACACTCTCAAAACTATCATATGAAGAGAGACTAGCAAAACTTGAACTACAGACATTAGAGCAAAGAAGAGAGAGAGGAGATTTGATAGCTATTTACAGAATCATGAAAGGCATAAAAGTTATTGATAGAGAGAATCTGATAAAATGGGATGATGGAAACACAAGAGGACACGGAAGGAAAATCAAGAAGGACAGCTATAGAAGAGATCTGAAAAAGAACAGCTTTCCTCACAGAGTAATAGACAGTTGGAACAAGTTGGATGAAAAAATAGTGTGTGCAAGAACAATACATGAATTTAAAAATAGTTTAGATAAAATGAGATATGGAGACGGGACCCCACGAGCGTAGCTCTCCTTCCCGTGAAATACAACTAGGTAAATACAACTAGGTAATACACACACACACACACACACACACACACACACACACACACACATACACTACACAACCTCGTGGCGCAATGGTTAGAGTTCTCGCCTGCCACTACGGCGGTCCGGGTTAGAATCCCGCCCAGGGCTGAAATAAAATTCAGTATCTCTGAGATGTGGATTGTTACTCCAACTCTCGTAGGTGGGGAGCTGGGTGTGTGTGTGCGTGTGCGTGTAAGGTCACAGCATTACCCATAGATCGGTCATACGAGCTCTGAGCTCTCATCCGGGAGGTTAATAACTGTCGATCACGAGTCCAATACGTGATCCAAGACCATGGTGGCGAATCACACATGCGCGCGCACACACACACATACACACACACACACACACACACACACACACACACACACACACACACACACACACACACACACACACACACACATGGCCAGAAGTATGGCTACATCTTGATACTCCGTTCCTCTTCAACGACCCAGATAGGGTTGGTCCTTACATGGCCGGCCTCACGCCGGCACAAGCCCAGAGCCCGGTAACAACCGGACTCCCATTTACACATTATAAGCCACGAGTCACATGTAACCCTGGCTAACGAGCGGTCACTATCCTGGCCTTATCGTTAAGACAGCGTCATACCAATCACGTCTAAGCACATTGTGACCTTATAGAATAGTTTCATTATGCGTTCTTCGGAAAAGATAAACAAATAATAAAATGTAAAACTGATAACTGTTTTGGTGTGCAGGTTACAAGCGCTTCTATCCTTGATAGAGTTGAAAGTATGTTTTCAATATGCACTCGTGCTCGACACTTACTGTCTCAGATAATCGAGAGAATTGCTTCAACCGTTCGACAGGTAACTAATCTTCCTTAGAAACTACATTACCTGACACGAATTTTTTGCATTTAATACCAATATATGACACACGTGAATCAATTGGTACCAAAAGCTGACACAATACTAGCAGCTGACACCGTGTTAGACAAGATTCAAAGCAAATAGCT
Organism: Oratosquilla oratoria; assembly: GCF_046742065.1. Taxonomy (NCBI): domain Eukaryota; kingdom Metazoa; phylum Arthropoda; class Malacostraca; order Stomatopoda; family Squillidae; genus Oratosquilla; species Oratosquilla oratoria. The sequence goes on from NC_134782.1 coordinate 11,135,298, forward strand.
GATCATCTAACCAGATATCTGTTCGCTTGTGTGTCACTTCCACATCAAATATACCTGACACTTACTCTAGTTAATATATTCAGCATTTCCAATATAGTCATTTAAAAGGGCTCACCGACCGTTTGTGTGGATTAACCATTTCAATAAAAAAATACTATCTTTGAAAAGTTAAAATATCAGAGATAAACTCTACCGGTCCAAAGATGTCATAATAGCAAAATAAAGCTGCAATCTATGGCAAAAAATAAATAAATAAATACATA
>NC_134782.1:11140560-11145560 GCF_046742065.1 Oratosquilla oratoria
TTTCAGACGGAAACGTTCTTGCGTGACTAACTCGAATTCTACAACACAGTTATCTCGAATTATGACAAAAGAAACAATATAGATTTAATATATCTAGACCTTGCAAAAAATTTTGATACCGTCCCACACGAAAGACTACTTACTAAATTAGCTTTACACGGGATAAGTGGTGGCCTATTAGGTTGGACTAGTAATTGGTTGAATGGTCGAAAACAGAGAGTTGTTTTAAATGGAAAAAACTTCTAGATGGAAAAATGTTACAAGTGAAGTTCCTCAGGGTTCCGTTCTTGGGCCACTTCTATTCATAGTATACAGTATATAAATGATATAGACCATGGACTAAAATCTACTGTTTCCAAATTTGCTGAACTGTGCGGAGTGGCAAATGATCACTCAAACCAATTAGATATTCAAGAATATTTAGATAAATTACTGCAATGGTCTGAAAAGTGGCTAATGAAATTTAACACAAGTAAATGCAAGGTAATGCACATAGGTAAAAATAACAGTAAGTACGATTACAAGTTATTTGGAAATTCGTTAACAAAAGTGGATAGTGAAAAAGATCTCGGCGTAATTATCAGTAACGACCTCAAATCATCTAAGCAGTGTATTTCAGCCTCTGAGAAAGCAAATAAGATTCTAGGACTGATTGCGCGATCTTTTGATTTCAAAAGTCCATCACTCATTAACAAGCTATATAAATCATTAGTTCGTCCACATTTGGAATATGCTGTTTCCGTATGGTCACCGAATCTCATTAAAGACATTGACAGACTAGAAGAAGTACAACGGCGAGCCACAAAACTGATTCCAAATATCAAAAATTGATCATACGAAAATCGGCTAAAACATATGAATCCGTTTTCCCTAAAAAAGCGTAGACTCAGAGGTGACTTGATACAGGTCTTTAAGATTCTAAAGGGAATTGACAACATCAAAAGTGACAAAATTTTCACATTGAATGAGAATCAGACAAGAAACAATGGTCTCAAACTGTCCGGAAATAGATTCAATTTGGAAGTAGGTAGAAACAACTTTGCCAACCGTGTAGTTAATGAATGGAATAAACTTCCTGCACAGGTAGTGCAATGTAGTTCAGTTCGAAGCTTTAAGAATCATTTAGATAAACACCTAAGCAAGATGCTGTAATGATTATAATTTATCTTATATTATTTGTTTTTGTTTTTATATCATTTGTCTGTTTGATTTTCATTTATTATTAGTTATATGTTAATTTATTATTATTTACTATTTATCTGTTTGTTTATTATTTAACTATACCTATGCATTTACTTATGTATTTTATTTGTTATTTACATTATTATAGTTTTTATTCATTTTATTATTATTATGATTTTTTTGCATCCGACCTAGATATGGACCAAAAGGTCTCCTGTCGGCATGCTCCGCCTTTGTAAAATCCTTTGTAATCATAATCAATTAGGAGTATACACCAGTCCCCACGGTCTTTCCGAGCAAGCTCCCATGCACACACCCACCCTTCTCTCTCCCAGCAATGCTCGACAGGTTTCTATCAGCTTGCCGCAATCATGAGTTCCGTGGGCGTTCCCCTCGTCTCCAGCTTTGTTCTAATTCAAATCATTCCCCGTCAAAGGCTTTAATTCTTTCAATGTCGAGCATCGAAAGGAGAGGCCATGGTTCCCTAATGTATTATTTTGGAAATTTCGGCAAGATACTTCCATATAGTCCTTCAGTGTGATGCGTTTTTATAACCAAGCCCCATTTGTTACATATCTACGAGTATATCTAAACATGTATATACATATCTACAATTATATCTAAACATGTATATACATATCTACAATTATACCTATACCTAAATCTACATGCATTTACATATCTATATTTCTATATATCGCAAATATATATTCAAGCATATGTATACACACACACACACACACTCTCGGATAAAGATAAGCTGAGATACAGAGTAAACCGTATATTTCGACCACTAGCTGTGGTCCTCTTCGGCACTTACATAATATTGGGTACAAAGACAAGAACATATATACAGAGGAGAAAGCTACAAAAGGGGAACTAGGAAGCCTCAAGTCACGTGCCCTGGGTGGGGCCGGACGTTTCGTCCTCTGGAGATTATTTCATTTACTGCCAAACTAGTAATGGCATCTGGTGACCATTGGCCGTTGGATGTGTTGTAATTTGGGAACTGTTTGATTAATGAGGACCCAATAATTTTTCTTTTAAAACTACAATGTGATTCATATACTGTGATTGCATTCTTCCAATCTATTCTGTGATCTAAAAGACATGAATGGAGGAATACAGCTTAATTTTCTTGGCCGTATTTTAACGAATTTTATGTTCTTTTATTCTAGTAGGTACATCACGTCCCGTTTGTCCCCAGTACACTTTATCACAATCGAGACATGGTATTTTACATACTCCGGGATTGTCATTATCAGAAGTTCTAATAATGACAACCCCGGAGTACATAAAATACCATGTCTCGATTGTGATAAAGTGTACTGGGAATAAACGGGACGTGATGTACCTGCCAGGATAAAAGAACATAAAAGTGTGTGTGTGTGTGTGTGCATCTATTATTTTTTAAATTTATTTTCCATACGTCTTATTATGAACTTATGTTCCTTTGAAAGGTTTATGACTTCACTGTAGGTGGTCATGTCTGCTATATCGCGATTTTGGGTTCAAGACTCTTCTTCAGTAGCTCTTAGGAATATTCTATCTGGTGAGGATAAGAATCATTCTGGTGTTACTTAATTATGTTACTCTATGTATACTTATATTTTTGTACTTGCTCTTCACTAGGGGAGGTTACCGGTCACCTGGGAGAGGTTACCTAGTAACTCTGGCTGTGATGAAATGTCACGTGCTAGGGGCAGCCTCCGACTTCGTGTTGTGACAAAATGTCCTATACTTGGGCTTGTAGCGTTTTTTGTCTCGGGCTTTGATTTGTGGAGTTATGTCTCATGCTTGGGAGGGCCCAAGTGCTTGTATATTTAGAGCAAGTACAGAAATATAAATAAAGTAACAATTAGATATAACATCAGAATCATTCTTATCTTGACCAGATAGAATATTCCTAAGAGCTACTGAAGAAGGGGCTTGAACCCGAAATCACGATATATCAAACATGACCACTTACAGTGAAGTCATAAACCTTTCAAAGGAACACAAGTCCATAGTATGACGTATGAAAAATGCATTTAAAAATATAAATGTACAATTAGCCATCACTTTCAATTAAGTATGTATAAGAGAAAATCTCCTGTCCATATTTACTAATAATATAATATATACACACATACACACATATAATACATATTATATATATATATATATATATATATATAAATATATATATACAAAGGATCACAAAGGCGGAGCATGCCGGCAGGAGACCTTTTGATCCATATCTAGGTCGGATGCGAAAAAAAACATAATGATAATAAGATAATAAATAAAAACTATGATAACGTAAATGACCAATAAAATACATAAATAAATGCATAGGTATAGTTAAATAATAAACAAACAGGTGAATAGTAAATAATAATAAATTGACATAACTGATAATAAATGAAAATCAAACAGACAAATGATAACATAAAAAAAAACAAATCATATAAAATAAATCATAATCATTACAGCATCTTGCTTAGGTGTTTATCTAAATGATTCTTAAAGCTTCGAACTGAACTACATTGCACTACCTGTGCAGGAAGTTTATTCCATTCATTAACTACACGGTTGGCAAAGTTGTTTCTACCTACTTCCAAATTGAATCTATTTCCGGACAGATTGAGACCATTGTTTCTTGTCTGATTCTCATTCAGTGTGAAAATTTAGTCACTTTTGATGTTGTCAATTCCTTTTAGAATCTTAAAGACCTGTATCAAGTCACCTCTGAGTCTACGCTTTTTTAGTGAAAACAGATTCATATGTTTTAGTCGATTTTCGTATGATTTATTTTTGATATTTGGAATCAGTTTTGTGGCTCGCCATTGCACTTTTTCCAGTCTGTCAATGTCTTTAATGAAATTCGGTGACTATATATATGATATATATATAATATATATATATATATATTATATGATATATAGATAGATTTATATGTCTACCTGTCTATATGTATATACATACATACATATTCGACATATATATTTGTATTTAATTTTTTGCTGTATATATCAGCCCGACCACGAGACTTCTTGATGCCAGATCCTTTCTACTGTCTGGTAATCTATTTTGTCTACCTATCTTTCTCCTTCCACTCTTTCACCTAATTTCAATTACTTAATATATTCTCATCGTTTTATTCTATTTTAAAGTTACTTTTCTTTTTCTTATTCTCATTGCTTTTACATTTCTACACTTTTGTTTTGATTATGTTAGAAAGCCTCTTAATGTTCTCAGGATTGATAAGTACTTATCAATCTCCTATCAATACAAATTATTTGCAAACGTCATATATTTTGTCCCAGTTCACATTTTCATCCCCCCTATTCATTCTAATCTCCATGTTCACATTATTTAAATAGTAAGGAAATTTTACTATCTCTACAAATGTTTCTGAAAGATCATATCAATGTATCACAATCTGATATGGTCGTTAATGATTTGTTTGTAAATCTTGAGAAATTTATCCCGTGTTTATGCTTTACAGACTAATATATCCATAATCCATATCACCCCAGTTGTACTTTATCGCACTCACTCAAGAGTACTTTGTCATTATGTAAAGTACCTCATACTGTACTCGCTCTAAAATTCCTCGATAAGAAAAAAAGGCAATAAAATTCTTTGACTCATGAGATGCCTTACAAGAAATGGCGTCATGATCGGCAGGTATTGGGAGGATAGAACAAATTGGGGCATTATAAAGGTGTACATATATCCCCATGCCTCACCCAAGATTCTCCATCGTACTTGTTTTCCTTCTTGGGAGGCATTGCTGGCATGCGGGGGTAACAAATCATGCTGCATCGTCTGCA
>NC_134782.1:11148060-11150560 GCF_046742065.1 Oratosquilla oratoria
ACACACACACACACACACACACACACACACACACATACACACACGAGTGAGACCAGATAACATACTAACTAAACTGGATTTGCAACTAACTAAAGACCTAGATATCATCAAATAGCTGTAACCTATGAGAGTGATCATGTAGATTTTGAATTCGATATTCTAGTTCGGAATACAGCGATGAGTCATATAAACAAGTATAGTTTTGCTAATGCAAAATATATCAAGCTAAGGATTTTTTTTAATAGATTGCAGAGAATTCAGAGACAATAAATATACAGAAGACATTGGAAAATTTTCTGAATGTTTACAACTCAAGAGTGGGAAATATGTGCCAGAACTAAAAGGGTGAGAAATTTGGAAAAATAGTTTCTTATAGATGTGAGAAAATAAATAAACAAATGAATAAGAAACAAATAAATAAACAAACGGAAATGTAGATAAATAAAGGGGAGATAACATACAAAACGAAGAAAGAGGACAAGCAATCATGACAAGAAAACTAAAATTGAACAAGATACAGAAAACAAATTAATAAATAAGTGAATAGAAAAACAAAAAGAATAGAACATACACGAGGCAGAAAGAGGACCAGCAAACCAAAACATGACTACAAGAAAACTAAAATTAAGTATGTATATAAGAATCAGAAGACAAAAGAAAGAATAAATAATTAAAAAGGTGTAAGTCATATATATAAAGATGAACCAAAGTTGTTCTATGGATTTGTTTATGGCAAAGAGAGAAATGGAAGGAATCACTAGATTATGAGTATAAAGAATAAATCAATGAAATGAAGTAAAATAAGTAAAACAGCATTACATAAATACATAACCAAGCTAAACCAGTAAGAAGAAAAGCTATAAAGATAAGAAACGCAAGATGAAACAATAATTAAAGCTTTCCAGCCTATATTCACCAAAGTTACATTGAAGGAAAGAAAAAGCGCAAGCACAATCCTGAAGGACACTAAAAGAACATGAAGTACAACATACTAGAAATTCTAGATGTGGGACAAATTCCTAAGCTTAATGGGATCTAAAACTGGATAGCCAAGGAGTGCAGAAGAAATTTTGTAAATAAATTTCCTAAGCTGGTTTCGAGTTCATTAGAAAAAGGTAAAATGCCACGAAACTGTAAAAGGGCCAATGTGGTACCAATATATTTGTAAGGAAACGAGAAGGAACTCCTCAATTATAAAACTGTATCCTTGACCAGTATGATCGTGGGTAAGAATTGTATAAAAAAATTATACAAAAAATTTGGAAGAGGGGAAGACTTTTGCAGATTTGGATCCAGAAAATGAAAAGTCTTATATTTCAAACCTGTTTACTTTTTATTCAAGAGTAAACGACTTATTACAAGAGAAGTTTGTGGGCGGAGTATGTACTACATCTCGAGAAAGGCTTTGCTAAGATATCTCATAAAATATTGATATTTGTATTAGAATATATAAAATTACTTTAAAAAAAGTCTGATGGAAAAGATGAAGGACTTTCTGAAATATAGATCAATGGAGACTACTTTGAAGAATAGGATGTGAGATTGGAAGGAAATGAGTATTGCCATACCACTGTGTGGTGAAGGAACTTGTGAGGTTGAATTGCATTTCAAATAGTATACATTTACACACAGAAATGCATGTACCCGCATGGAACTACAAGAAACCAGACAGAAAAATGCAGAACCACACTAAACCACGCTGAACCACAAAAATGCATGAAAAATTGCATACAACCACACAGAACCAGAAAGAACCACACAAAATCGCAAACGATTTCCAAGAACCACATTCGTAGTCACGACCCTACCCCACACAACACAATGGAGCGAAGTCATAGTCCGTTTAGGGGGGGCCATTTTCGAGCACCGCCTATCGTGACAACTATCTCATCTCACTGAACACGTTGACCATCAACACTAAGTGCCACGCCCACCAGTAAGCCAGAACTCGACTGGAAATACAAGTTTACTTTTTTTTTTTTTTTTTTTTTTTAATAGCCATCACCAGGGGATTTGAAAAGTTTGTGTGTATCCTATACCCATGGCAGGGTTACTCTCAATTATTCAATTTGATTATCTATTTCCTGGTAGAGTTGATATTTTCCTTTCAGTTATATTGATCTTCTCCGACTGCCATCGGCAAGCACCCTCACCTCTATTTCATTTACTGTTATTGGTTCATTCGTATTGTTTGTTTTAAGTTTCTGAATGTTTTTTTTTTCTATTCTATTTCATCTCATTCTTGTACTATATCTGGCCTCGTTGTGGATTAAAGATCTCCTGTCAGCATATTCTGTCACTATAATTAACCAACTTTACCATGACAAAGGACTCCAATTTCTCTAATTCGTCGTTATCACAATTTCCATATCTCACGAACTCGGTTACGCAAGATGGGTGTTGCCCGTAACACGGTCACTTCTTAATTGTAGTTATAGTTGTAACAGGATTAGTAACTACAACAGTAGTCTTAGTAACGACAGAAGTGGCAAATGCGTGC
>NC_134782.1:11155560-11168060 GCF_046742065.1 Oratosquilla oratoria
CCATACTTCTCAGACACCTCATCTCAAACACATTCAAACTCCTTCTCTCTTCTTCTCTTATGTTCCACGTTTCTGCCCCATACAGTGCTGTTGGCACAATCACTCCTTCATACAGACTCCTCTTCGCATCCATTCCTAAATGTCTATTCCTCATTACACTCTTTAATCCACCAAGGCATTTACTCGCTTCTCTCAATCTACATTCTACCTCCACCTTCACTCCACCTTTTCCTGCTACACTTGCACCCAAGTATCTAAAACTATCCACTTCCTCCAGTCGCTCTCCCTTAATGTTCACTTCCAGTCTACTGCCACTTTCACCCCTTGTACATCTCATCACCTTACTTTTACCCACATTTATCTTTAGCTTTCTTCTATCACATACTCTCCCAAACTCTGCCACCAGCTTCCTCAATCCCTCCTCCGACCCTGCCACAAGCGCAGTGTCGTCCGCAAACAACAGCTGGCTCACCTCCCACTTTTCTCGACTTTTTTGCTGAGTAATTCTACATCTCTGACGATGGAACGGTGAGCAATGGGTAGCTCCCATAAAAGATGTCCGAAAGACATTGAAAGTTCTTGTAGACGAAGAACAATTTATTATAACAAGCTTTCGACCTACATGGGTCATCTTCAGGTTCTAGTACAGGCAAAGAAGGGAAAAGTATATATATGGAACTAAGGTACAGAATGGGAGAAAAGGAGGAACGTGATTGGTCGAGGCTGGCCAATAGGGATCTAGGCATTGACCTGGGATCCCGCTTGCGAACCTGCCTGAGCCGTTCGCAAGCGGGATCCCAGATCAATGCCCAGATCCCTATATACACATATATACACCAAAAGCTACATAAAGAAGGATTGAGAATGGGATGGAACTTGGGGACACAATAGTGAAACATGAAATAGGCATCACTGTATTGACTACAAGTACGAGTATCAATACAAAAAATTATTTCTGTGACTGATGCTCTCCCGAGTGGTGAGGATGGCGTCGGCGACCTTCATAATGGAGAAGAAACAAGATATATAACAAATGTATACGTCACATATTTGCATAGACACGTACACAAACACTTATACGTGTACATACACATAGATGCATACACGCACAATGTATACACACACACACGCGCGCACACACGCGCGCACACACACACACACACACACACACACACACACACACACACACACACACACACACACATACACACACGACTTGACGGCGCAGTGGTAGCGATCGTGGCCGCCATTACGGCGGTCCGGGTTCGAATCGCGGCCAGGGCTGAAATAATTTCAGTATCACTGCACTGCGAGTCGTTACTCCAAATCTCGTGGGCGAGGAGTTGGGTGTGTGTGTGTGCGTGTGAGGTCACAGCATTACCCATAGATCGGTCATATTCGTATATGAGCTTTGAGCTCCCTTGCGGGAGGGGAATAACTGTCGATCACGAGTCCAGCACGTGGTCCAACACCATGGTGGTGAATCACACACACGCACTGCACATACATACATATACACACATACATGCGTACATACATACTGTACGTACCTCAACGCGGACTAATATCTGAATCATATATTACGTTGAACGGAAACTTACAATCGTAAATATGATCAAAGAAAACACTGGAAAATGCAAAGAAAAGCTCGAAGATAACAGAGTCCCAGGGTCCGATGATTAGCATCCATGAATTGGAAAAAAAAAAGAAAAAAAAAAAAAAAGTTTTTGGTCTAGGGATCCTTAGTATTTACACCAGTGATATTGGCTGTAGACTTAACAATTTCTCCAAATTCGTCGATGATACTAAGCTATGCAAATGATCACTTGAATCACCTGAATACTCAAGGAGCAACAGCCTCAAAAGTGACTTATGAAGTCCTAAGTGTAAAATTATGTAATTAGGTAAAATCATTATCAAGTACGTGTACAAGGTATTTGTGAAAAGTTTAAACAAAGTGGGGCAGTGAAGAGAATAATGGCGTAATTATTAGTCACAGCTTTAAAACATCTAAATACTGTATTTCCCCCCTAGGATAAAAAAAAAAAAAAAAAAATTGGGTTAGTAACGCAATCTTCTGACTAATAGGCCAGCTATTATCAACCAATTACATAGATAACTGGTTCGCCCACGCTATGAATGTGCTATTTCCGAATGGTCCCCAAGACTCATTAAAAACATTTACAGACTGAAAAGGGTGCAATGGTGAGCCGCAAAGCTGATACCAAATGTAAGAAACGAATCATATAAATTGAAAGTTCTAAAGTCTGCTTGCTTTATTGTTGTAATTTATGATACATACATACATTACATACATTACACATATTACACACACACACACATTACACACACACACACACACACACACACACACACACACACACACACACACACACACACACACACACACACACACACACACACACACACACACACACACACACACACACACACACACACACACACACACACACACACACACACACACACACACACACAAATATATATGGAAGAGGGACGTCATAAAGAGTCATCTCCCAACTGCTCATCTTCATAAATCGGGAACCCGTCCCGGCCTCACATAAGCTCAGTCGGACTAATTAACTTTCTGAACACCTAAGCCGACTTGTATATACATTTTCTATGTCACCAGGTGATTTTTAATCAGCTGACACTAAACCCTAAGAAACAAAAAGAATCCAATGACAGATTATATGTAAAGATGGTCTGACATGGGTTAGTATTTCTCAAAGAATTCAGTAGTACTAATTAACTTTCTGAACACCTAAGCCGACTTGTACATCTATTTTCTATATCACCAGGTGATTTTTAATCAGCTGGCACTAAACCCTAAGAAACGAAAGGAATCCAGTAACAGATTATATGTAAAGCTGGTGTGACATGGGTTAGTATTTCTCAAACAGTTCTAAGGATCTTGTACGAGCAAAGCTACGTGTTTTCGTATGATGGTAAATACATCGAATGATGCAAATCTTTTGGCCTCGAATTAATATCACTTATCCTAAACTACCATCACAGGTCTCGTCGATATCACTAAATCACTAACCACTAAACCGTTCGTAAGCGGCGTTGACGGCCAATCTAGTTAGAAAATTTCTTGCTAAATCTATTCTAGTCGTCCTGCGATGTTATCACAGCATCAGGACACTGAGCAATATACTAATTATCGTGCTTTATAGATTGCAACAATGGCTATCAAGAATCAATTTCCCTAATATAGGACTAAGTTTTTAATCACGAGTCAAGTAATTCTGTTCAGATAAAAGTGGACTTAGATTTATTAGGATAATAAAACCAACGTGGAGATTACTATCTGACATCTGATGTACACATGGCTTCTGTGTACCTACCCAGAAATGCCCAGGTATGTTTGGGTGAGGATGGGCTGTGTATGTGTCCCAGAAGAAAATATACTAACTCTGCCTCAGAGTCCTCCCTTAACCCTATATCCCCAACTCCCAATCCCCTGCCCCCCCCTCACCCATGTCCAGATATCGAGAAATGTGTTTAAGCAAAGGTTCCTTATACTTTGTCTTCAGGATACAAACCAACAACACGTTTGTGTTTATCGTCCGAAGACTACGACACACACTATGATGCTCGTGTGAACAATACCACACTGAGGTGTGGACTGTTCAATATACAACGAAAGTGGCTGAAATAAACTAACCTGGTGTACATACTCAGAAACATACGTTGTTCACCATTTCCTAAACAGGAAGTATCGTATATCTACTTACCTTTTGTATTTACCCATCTACCTATTTTTGCCTATATATGTTTCTTCCCTCTCTCTTCTTCCCTCCTCTCTCATATATATTTACTTTTCAATTCAAGACTTTGGCGAATTCTGTGTTGATAAAAATAGTAGGTATAGATAACTAAATAGATGAATAGATCAATAAAAATAAATTCATGAACAACAATAGAAAATATTTAGACAAATAAATAAACAAATAGGTAAGTGAATAAATGAACAAATAAACAAATTGAAAAGTATACAAATACACAAAGTACTAAGGTAAAAATATTCTTTTGAAATGTCCTGCAGTACATGCTAGTGTTCATATAACATCTGACAAGCTGCATCTATCTACTTCTTGACTAAATCTACATCCTAGTATCTAAAGGTATTTTTCTTACTGGTTTATCTTCAGAGTGAAAAATATTTCGATTTTGATCATACCAAGTCTCTTTAAAGACCTGGAGACCTGTGAAAAGTAATATATATCGTGTATCCTTGTTTAAAAGAAAATGTTTTTAAGTGTTTTAGGTGGTCATCGTATGATTTGTTTCTAATTATGTTGCTCGTTGCTTTGCTTTAACAGCATTTGGGGAACGTTGCTGAATAATCGCTCGAATAAGACTAATTCATGTGTAATGTTGCTATGAACTATAGTTTACAAGCGCTTCTATACCAGCTCTTGTACAACATTTTCCTCAAAACCTCAACTTTGGTGATTTAGATTTTTTTCCTGTTCATTTAGCTTGCCCTCCGCTCGTCATCAGAAAATATTCAATTTTTCCTTCCTTATCTAATCTTAATGACAAGGTGCACAACCTTAATGGAACCCATTCATCCTTCTCAAGCACTGCTTTTGTGCTGACAGTTTAGGAAAGAGTTTTGCATATTTTGTTCCCATTTTTTCATACTTTTGTGTCCTGGTAACGTCATCTGAAGCGTGCGGGTCTCGTGTTCTTCTAATCGCGGGTTCGAGTCCCGCACTTCCTTCAGATTCCCGGTGGTGACTATCATCAGGCCCAACAGTCTTAGCCAGCGTTTCTCAATCAGGGTTCCCCGGAACCATAAGGTTCCGCAAAAGGTCCCTAAGGGTTCCGCGAGAACAAGTGAGATAAGCTACTGCAATTTTTATTTTTTATTTAATACTTAATATAATTAAATATAATTAAACACGCACGACATATTCTTGGTTATTGTAATAATGTAATATAGACATCATCCTATCTAACCTATTATTACGATGAAAATAAAATGAGAAAGATATGGTATATGTGTTTTTTTGCGCAGGGGTTCCTTGAGACATGCAATTCATTTTAAAGGTTACGCAAGGGTAAAAAGGTTGAGAAACGCTGGTCTAAGAACACAGGGCAAAAGTGAAGGTCCTGGTCCCAAATGCGTGCTTTTGACATATACTCGTTTTTTCTTCACATTATAAGTAGACTCAATTTGTAACAAAGATGGTTGACCGCTTTCAATCTTTCACTCATACGCATTACAACTTTATCTTGTTTGGAGAAAGTTTTTGGTTTTATTTCTAGAAAGGGGCAACAAGGTCCCACGAGTTTATGATATCCTTCCTCATCATCAATAATAACCAACTCTGCTATGGGAATTGAACGAATATATGTCAAGTTACGAAGTTGACATTATCTTAAAATGTTTTTGGATAAACTAAAATTATGAAACGTTTTTGGGTGCGGATGGTTCCAAGAACACATTCCATGGCTTTTCTTAATTGCGTGTGTAAATTTCGATACAGACTTGCTACAACGTTTTTGAGACTTAAAAAAATGGTTATATGTTAATGATGGTTCATCAAAAGGCGCTCTAACTGTTATTTCCCTCTTTACTCTCGTAATTTTAATTCCACTTCCTAGGACAGAAACACTGGGAAACAAGAGTTCATAACATCATCAACAATATCCTGTTCCGATTGCCTATGATTTGTTGTTGACAGCTACTAAACATGGGAGTGGGAAGTGAGAAACCTGGTGAGACAAAACTCCCCTAATTGCGGCAATCCACCGTTTTTCTAGGTCGACGTTAGGTCACTTTCCCGCTTGGCTGTCGGGAACCAATGTAGCAACCCCGCACCGGGTCCCGGGAATCGAGTTCATGACTGTATCCAATGGGATACCGTGCAGACCCATATCCACAGTATATATAGGATTCATAGGATTGCATATATCTGCGATAATAATTCTAGATATAAACGACCTATTTATCAAGTATTCTGTCGTATGTAATATAATAATATGCTGATAAACACCTCTCTACATATTTACAGGCCTTTCTTCAAACGTCATTGTTAAACAGAATTCCAAAACTCCATCATATGCTGTGCCCTTTACTCACATGTTTTGCTTCGTAATGTAAAGGAACAAGACTTACCTCAGATCAGATCACTACCTCGTACTTAAACAACATCAACACAGATTTATCTGATTACTGATGCAATCACCATACACAAGACACAAAACACGTTATCATATAGTACTCAACACTCACCCATTTCAAACAAAAACGTCCTCTATCTTATGCGACTTATTGACCAAACTAGAAGCCGTGGCCTGGGGCCGTAGTTCTCCTACATAATCTTTTCGATGCAATATATTGAGTACATCCGAGTAAATCTATTTTCAATTTCTTTTAAGATCCAGTATCTCTTCGGTCATAAACGTTCCCCTACATATCCCCATTCTTCAAGATCATACTCGTATCTTCTTTCCTGAGAACTTAACCACTACTGAACCTTTTACAAGCAAACTTATTTGGAACATTCATACTTACAATACTGAATAGCATTAACAAGATGGCCTACCTAAACGTTATCTGGTAACTGTGTGCAAGAAGGCTCACCCAATCATGCATGGAATATAAATTTCATTAAGCGAAAGGCATTTCACTTTTGGAATCAAAAGCTACTTGATCTATCAATAGGTTTCTCTTACAGACTTTTCCTGTCCGTCACATCTTCTTCGAGGACTAAGGTCACCGTGATTCGCATTGTGACCTTTATACGTAAGCACATCTCATACTTAGGATATCTTGCAATGTTAGATCTTTAACGATGAAGATAACGATAATGATATGGATTAGGATAGTGATAGTGATAGTGACGGTGGTAATGGTTGTGGTTGTGGTATTTGTGGTGTTTGTGTTTGTAGTGGTGATGGTGAGGGTGATGGTGATAGTGATGGCAATGGTGCTAATAATCATGATTACAATGATAAACTATCAAACTGTTCGGTTCTTTATTGTACAAGTCCGTTTCACCAGAATGAAAAAGCTTAGTCTCTCTTTATTCTCAATGGCTTGCTCACCAACTCTTTCTCCGATCACCTGCTTAGAAAGTTGGTTCTAAATTGTTATATTCTTTTCTCTATTCTTTTGTGTGGTGATTTGTTTTTCTATTTTCATTTCCATTCAACTTTTCTACTGTACTGTATTATACTGTAATGTTCTGTGTTGTATTGCATTGTATATCATATTGTATATTTATATTGTTTTTGAGTTGATACATTCTCATCTCTATCTCTTAAAAAGGCAATTTTGAGGCATCATTTCTGATATTCGCTTAGCACCAAATCATCATCATATACATAACTTCCCCCCTTTATATTGACCATAAACATTTAATAAAATGCAGAGACAACGTGCACGCAAGTAAAATCCATTAATCTCAGAGCAGGCACAGCATCCTAATGACTTGATTGCTGAAATTATACCTCATAATCAAATCACCGAATACCCGCAGTCTGCTAATACCGTGTCCACATTAAGTCACTGTCTTACCCAACAAAGCTTTCCATAAGATTACTTATTTATTACTATACACCGCACTTTGATATGGCTATAAAATCATAGATTTAATTCCTCGGAGATGAACGAGGTTTCACAATGGTTTAGGGAACACTTAACTTAGGAAGGCTTGAGGGATCAATCACGTTAAACAACCTGCGGCATCCATTCTTATAGAGGATTCTGTTCGGTTGTGTTTTGCTTCTTGACTGTCGGGAGGAAACTATACCAATCAACCACTAGTCCATTGTAGTGTACTCGTACCTCACAGACATTGTGCTGAAGGAATGGACCAGAGACTAATTAGGCTACTAATAATTAGGGAATGATTAAAGGCTGCAAACAATCGAAGAATAAAGGAGAGGGTGACCCGAATGTAGTTCATTAATATTCGCAGTTAACAACTCATGAATCCTCGATCTATTATGCAATTATGGCAGACGACGCGGGAGGCTAGGCACTGCAGAGGGAAGAGGAAGAGGAGGAGGACGAGGAGGAGGAGGAGGAGGGTGGTAATGAGGAAGAGGATGATGATAAGGAGGAGGAGGATGAAGAAAAGAAAAAACGAAGGAGGAAGAGGAGGAGGATGGAAGGAGGAGGAGGATGAAAGGAGGAGGAGGATGGAAAGAGGAGGAGGATGGAAGGAGGAGGAGGATGGAAGGAGGAGGAGGATGGAAGGAGGAGGAGGAGAAAGAGGAGGAGGAGGAGGAGGAGGTGGAGGGTGGCAAAGAAGATGAGGATGGTAATGAGGATGAGTAAGAAGAAAAGAAACCGAAGGGGGAGGAAGAGGAGGAAGAAGAGGAGGAAGGGGAGGGGAGGGGGAGGGGGAGGAGGAGGAGGAGGGGGAGGAGGAGGGGGAGGAGGAGGAAAAGGAGGAGGAGGAAAAGGAGGAGGAGGAAAAGGAGGAGGAGGAGGAGGAGGAGGAGGAAGGGAGGAGGGAGAAGGAGGGGAAGGAGGACGAGGGGAGCTGAGGATGAGGATGATGGTAAAGGGGAGGAGGAGGTGGATGAAGAAAAGAAAGAAACCGGAGAAGGAAACCGGAGAAGGAAGACGAAGAGGAAGAGGAGGAAGAGGAGGCGAAGGAGGAGAAGTAGGAAGAGGGTATTAATGAAGATGAGGATGATGGTACGGAGGAGGAAGCGGATGGAAAAAAAGAAAAAAGTCGGAGGAGGGATAGGAGCAGGAGTAGGAAGAGGAGTACGAGGAATAAGAGGAAAAGGAGGAGAAAGAAGAGGAGAAAGAAGAGGAGAAAGAAGAGGAGGAAGAAGTGGAAGACGAGTAAGAGGGAAAGGAGGAGATGGAGGAATAGGCGGAGGAATAGGAAGAAGGGAAGAGGGGGAAGAGGGGAAGAGGGGAGAGGTGAGGAGGAGAGGAGTAAGAAGAGGGGAATAGGGGTAGAGGAGGAAGAGAAGGAGGAAGAGGAGGGTGAGAAGCAGGAGGAACAAAAGCTTAGAGGGTGGAGGAGGACGTGAGAGAAGGAGGAGGAGGTGAGAGGAGGAGAAAGATGAGGAAGAAAAGGAATAGAAGGATCACAAAGAAGAAGTAAGAAGGTGCGTATGAAGAAGGATTGTGTAATGATGAGAATGAAAAAGGAGTAGGTACAGGAGTAAGAAGAGGAGAAAGAATAAGAAAAAAAGAACAAAGAGGTGAAGGGAAAAGAGGAGGAAGAGGAGGAGGAGGAGGAAGAGGAGGAGGAGGAGGAGGAAGAGGAGGAGGAAGGAGGAGGAGGAGAGGAGGAAGAGGAGGAGGAGGGAGAGGAGGATGGAGAGGTGGAGTAAGATGAGGAGGGGAGAGGAGAAGGAGGAGGAGGAGAAGGAGAAGAGGAGAAGAGGAGAGGAGGAAGAGGAGGAGGAGGAGAGGAGGGAGGAGAGGGGAGGAGGAGGGAGAGGAGGAGGAGGGGAAGGGAAGAGGAGGAGGAGGAAGAGGAGGAGGAGAGGAGGAGGGGGAGGAGGAGGAGGAGAGGAGGAGGAGGAGAGGAGGAGGAGGAGGAGAGGAGGGGGAAGAGGAGGGGGGAGGAAGGAGGAGGAGGAGGAGGAGAGGGAAGGAGGAGGGAGGAGGAGGGAGGAGGGGGAAGGAGGAGAGGAGGGGAGGAGGAGGAGGGGAGGGGGAAGAGGAGGGGGAGGAAGAGGAAGAGGAGGAGGAGGAGAGGAGGGGAGGAGAGGAAGAGGAGGAGGAGGAGGAGGAGGAGGAGGAGGAGGAGGAGGAGGAGGAAGAGGAGGGGGAAGAGGAGGAGGGGGAAGAGGAGGAGGGGGAAGAGGAGGAGGGGGAAGAGGAGGAGGAAAAAGCTAAGAGGTGAATGGGAAGATGTGCAAGGAGTGTGTCAAGGGGAGGGTGGCGGACAAGAAAGAGATAAAAGAGGATCAGTTGGACAAACACCCAAGCAATATGCTGTGATCCCTGCCATTTATTCGGTTCTATTTTATCTATCCATTTCCTATTTATCTATTTATTATTATTTACCTGTTTTTATTATAAGTCATAATTATTCATCTTTTTATCTATTACTTATCGTTATGTATTTATTTTACTTATCTATTTATTAACTTTTTTCGCATCCAACTTAGTTGTGGACCAAAAGGTCTCCCGTCGGCGTGGTCCTCCTTTGTAATCCTTTGTATTGCAGGAGAAGAAAAAGGATAAGCACGAGGAAGGGGAGGAGGAAGAGGAGGTAGAACAGGTAATGGAAGAGAAGGAGGTGAAGGAAGAGGAAGAGGTAAAGTAGTAGTAGTAGTAGTAGTAGTAGAGTTGTAAGATGAGGTGGCGGGAAGAGGAGACGGAGGAAGAGCTGGAGAAGGAGAGAAAGAGGAGGAGAAGAAGAACGAGTAGAAAGAGGAGGGGGAGAAAGGAGGTGAAAGAGGATGTGAATGTGATGCAGGAGATGGAAGTGGTGGAGAATGTGGAGGAAGAGGAGGAGGAGGAGGAGGAGGAGGTGGAAGAAGTGGAGGTGGAGGAGGTGGAGGTGGAGGAGGTGGAGGAGGTGGAGGAGGAGGTGGAGGAGGAGGTGGAGGAGGAGGTGGAGGAGGAGGTGGAGGAGGTGGAGGAGGAGGTGGAGGAGGAGGTGGAGGAGGAGGTGGAGGAGGAGGTGGAGGAGGAGGTGGAGGAGGAGGTGGAAGAAGTGGAGGTGGAGGAGGGTATGGATGATGATGTGGAGGAGGAAGTGAAGGAGGAAGTGGAGTTGAAGGAGATGTAGGAGGAGGTGGAGGAGAGGGCGGCGGCTTCGTGTGATATCTCTTATCAGCTGCATGTTGATGGCTGCGTTAAACTATTTGGTCGCCCTTGTTGCTTAGGTGCACGCGGGGAGAAGGAGGAGGAGGGGGAGGAGGAGGAGGAGGAGGGGGAGAGGAGGGGGAGAGGAGGAGGGGAGTAGAGGTAATGGGGAGAGGGAAGGGGCGCGGGAGAAGGGGGAGGGGGAGGGAGGAAAGGGAGTGGGAGTAGGAGGTGGAGGAGGGTAGTAGGAGGTGAGTGGAGGAGATGAAGGAGCGAGGATAGAAGAGAAAGTGGGAGAGCATCAGGAAAGGGAAAAGAAGATGTGGGAAGGAGAGGTGGGAAGGGGAGGAGGGGAAGAAAGGGGAAGAGAAGACGAGGGGAGAGAAATGAAGAGGAGGGGAGGAGAGGGAAGACGAGAGGGAAGACGAGAGGGTTGAAGAGAGAAGAGAGGAGAAGAGAGGAGAAGAGAGGAAAGGAGAGGAGAGGGAAGAGGAGAGGAGAGAGGTGGGAAGGGTAGCAAAGGGATGGGAACGGAAGTAAAGGAAAGGGAAATGAAGGGAAGGGAAGGGGAGGTAGGGAGAGGGAAGGGTATGGGTAAGGGAGAAGGGAGGCTGTGGAAAGGCAGAGAATGTGAATGGGAAAGTAGGAGAAGGTTAGAGGACGGTAAGGGGAAGAATTGGGGAGGGAAGACCTGAGAAGAGGAGCGTGGAGAACGAGGAAGAAGAGGAGTAGGAGGAAAGTGGAGAAGAGGTAAGGGGAAAGGAGGGGCAAAGCAAGACGAGACAAGAGGGGAGGGGGGAACGAGAAGGGAAGAGGTGAAGAGAAAGGGAATGGGGGGGGTAAGGGATGGTAAAAATGGGGGGTATTGGGAAAGGTGCATGGGAATGATGTTGCGAGAGAAAGGGAGAGAAAGGGAGAGAAAGGGAGAGAAGGGGAGAGATGTATGGGGAACAAGTGAGAGAAAAAGAGAAAACAGAAGAAACAAGAAGAAGAGAGAACTTGAGGGAAAGGAAAGGAAAAGAAATAAAGGAGCAAAGAGGTGAAGAGGAAGGAAGTACGAAGAATTGAGTTGAGAAAGAAAGGAAGGAAGGAAAAATGCAAAAGGGAACAAGAGGAAAGGAGGAGGAAGAAGAGGAAATGGGTAACTTGCGACGACTGGAAGGATCTTCTTCGAGTGATGTGGATTGGCGGAGTGGAGCGGCATTTCAAGGGGAGTGAGGTGGTGGAGTGATGTGAGAGGTCAGGTGATGGTGGAGGTACGTGGGAGTCAATGGGAGGGGGAAAAGAAGTAGGAGTGGAAGAGAAGAGCAGGGGGAGGAAGGAGAGGGGGTTAGAGGGGAATGGGAGGGAGAGGGAGAGAGAGGAAGACTGAGGGAGAAGGGGGAGAGGGAGGAAATGGGAAAGGGAATGGGAGTGGGAGTGGGAGGGAGGGGAGGGAGGGGAGGTGAGGGGTTTGGGAAGAAGAATGAGAGGGAGAGGAAAGTGAAGGAGAGTGAGGGAAGGAAAGGGAGGGAGAGGGAGAGAGAGGGAGGGTAAAAGAGGGAGAGAGAGGGTAAGGGAGGGAGAAGGAGGGTAAGGGAGGGAGAAGGAGGGTAAGGGAGGGAGAAGGAGGGTAAGGGAGGGAGAGGAAGGGTAAGGGAGGGAGAGGAAGGGGAAAGGAAATTAGGATGAGAGTGGAAAAATGAGAGAGAGGGGGGAGAAGGAGGGAAAGGGAGAATGAGGAAGGCGA
>NC_134782.1:11178286-11190786 GCF_046742065.1 Oratosquilla oratoria
TATATGATATATATGATATATACATAGTATATATATATATATAATATATATAAGCGTATACATATACATGCATATTTACAGATACATGTTTATATTGATTTATATATCTATATAGCCAAAGGCTTCTTCCCACCTATATGGGAGATATGAATTATAAATCATTACTGTACAATATCGTCTTATTTGAAAGCTGCTTGGCTGATGAGATTAGGATTGAACTCGGGCCTCTGAATTACGAACTTTGTCTTACAGACTTTATTTCAAAGGATTATAAAAGTTTTTGCCCCCACACGATACGTTGGGTGTTGTGACCTTGAACTTGAAAAAGAGTCCCGAGTTCGAACCCCTTTTCAAAACCGCCAAGTATTTCAGGCAGGGGATTTTTTTTTTTTTTTTTTTTTTTTTTTTTTAAGCGAAGTAAGCATAACCTTGGTATCCCAGCGTGTTTTTTTCACAATTGTTAATGTACAGAAAACGTAATATTTTGTTTTATTTGGGATTTTGGTATTGATGTATGGTTTTTAAGATTTAGATGCATAACTGAAGACACAAATGCACAAGAAGGTTTTTGACCGCGAGTCCGCCACGACGTGACTGGCTGGAATTTATCACCTGTCCCCCGACCTCTCTGGTGACACGGCGCCCTCCTCGCAGCAAAGAGGCGAGGCGGGAGAGGCAGGGAGCGGAGAAGAGGGCCAGGGGAGGAGGAGGTGGGGAGGGATGTAGAAAGAGCGGGAAGGAGGGAGAGAGGCAGAGAGGGAAGTAGAAATAACGAGAAGGAAGGAGAGGCAGGGAGTGGAGAAGAGAGGCAGGGAGGGAAGTAGAGAGAGAGGGAATGAGGGAGAGAGGCAGAGAGGGAAGTAGAAATAACGAGACGGAGGGAGGCAGGGAGGGAAGTAGAGAGAGCGGGAAGGAGGGAGAGAGGCAGAGAGGGAAGTAGAAATAACGAGAAGGAAGGAGAGGCAGGGAGTGGAGAAGAGAGGCAGGGAGGGAAGTAGAGAGAGAGGGAATGAGGGAGAGAGGCAGAGAGGGAAGTAGAAATAACGAGACGGAGGGAGAGGCAGGGAGTGGAGAAGAGAGGCAGGGAGGGAAGTAGAAAGAGAGGGAAGGAGGAAGAGAGGGAAGTAGAAATAACGAGGAGGGAGAGGCAGGGAGTGGAGAAGAGAGGCAGGGAGGGACGTAGAAAGAGAGGGAAGGAGGAAGAGAGGGAAGTAGAAATAACGAGGAGGGAGAGGCAGGGAGTGGAGAAGAGAGGCAGGGAGTGAAAGCAGAGTGGGAAAGAGGGAGAGAGGCAGAGAGGGAAGTAGAATAAGCGAGACGGAGGAGAGAGGAGGCAGGGAGAGAGGGAAGTAGAATAGGCGAGAAGGAGTGAGAGAGGGAGAGGCAGGCAGGGAAGGAGGTAGGGAGGGAAGTAGAATGAGCGGGAAGGAGGGAGAGAGGCGGAGATGGAAGTGGAAAGAGTGAGAAGAAGGGAGAGAGGGAGAGGCCGGCAGGGAGGGAGAGAAGGGAGGGAGGAGGGGGAATTAGAGAGAGTGGGAAGAAGGGAGAGAGGCAGAGAGGGAAGTAGAAAGAGCGAGAAGGAGGGAGAGAGGGAGAGAGGCAGGCAAGGAGGGAGAGAAGGGAGGGAGGGGGGAGAAAGAGAGAGTTTGGGAAGGAGGGAGAGAAGGAAGTAGATAGAATGAGAGAGAGAGAGAGAGAGAGAGAGAGGAGAGAGAGAGAGAGAGAGAGAGAGAGAGAGAGAGAGAGAGAGAGAGACAAGAAAGGAAGATAGGGAAGTAGAGAGAGCGGCAGTGAGGGAGAGAGAAAGGGAGAGAAGGAAGGAGGGAAGAAGGTAGAGAGAGAGAGATACAAGTAGGAAGGTAGGGAAGGAGGAAGGTAAAAAATAGGGAGAGAAACAGGCCGGGAGATAGGGAAAGAGGTGAGGGTGGAAGAGAGGGAGAGAGAGACAGAAATGAATATAAGAAGGGAGAATAATATGAAACTATGAAAGGAGACTGAGTAGAAGAAGAGGAGAGAGGAACGACGAGAGAGAGTTGAGGAAGAGGAAATCGAGAGTGTTATGATGGGATAGTCTGAGAGACTGAATAATTTAAGAACTAAGTAAAGTGAATGGACCACTGTAATTGTTGAGTAATAAGAGTCGAATGAAATGAGTTACATGGTGCCAATGATTTTATCAACACGTTATCATTACAAACGTTATTGTCGTTATTAGTGTTATTGGTGGTCTCTCTTCCTTCTGCTACCTTTCTACTACCTTCCTTAAGTCTCCACTTAACAGTCTCCATGATTTCACCTCTTCGGCACGAAATTGGCGCTCATCGAACCAAAACGTATGTATACGAGTATAAACGTTTTCCTTCATAGGAAAATTGCGGCGGCATCATTTTCTGTATCAAAGAGATGACAATGATGTATTTAATTTTGTTCACTTGTTTATTTATTAATTTTTCACTATTTTTATGAAGAAATGTCATTGCACTCGTTTCGCTTCATAGAGAAATGACAATGAGCTCATTTTCTTGTTAAGTGCCCGAATGTTAGAGCATAGTCGACAGATGGTGAAGAATTGATTTCCTCTTGGAAAAGCCCACGAGGACAAAGGCTTTTTACTTGGAATGAATAAAATCTCCGGGCGCTAGAGATAAATCTGTCTTCCCTCCTCTCTCTCTCTCTCTCTCTCTCTCTCTCTCTCTCTCTCTCTCTCTCTCTCTCTCTCTCTCTCTCTCTCTCTCTCTCTCTCTCTCTCTCTCTCTCTCTCTCTCTCTCTCTCTCTCTCTCTCTCTCTCTCTCTCTCTCTCTCTCTCTCTCTCTCTCTCTCTCTTTCTCTCATTCTCTCTCTCTCTCTCTCATTCTCTCTCTCTCTTCTCTTTCTATCTCTTCCTCTCTCTCCTCTCTCGCTCCTCTCTCCTCTCTCTCTCCTCTCTCTCTCCTCTCTCCTCTCTTTCTCCTCTCTCTCTCTCCTCCTCTCTCTTCTCTTTCTATCTCTCTCTCTTTCTCTCTCCCTCTCTCTCTCTCCTCTCTCACTCACTCTCTCTCTCTCTCTCCTCTCTCTCTCTCCTCTCTCTCTCTCTCTCTCTCTCTCTCTCTCTCTCTCTCTCTCTCTCTCTCTCTCTCTCTCTCTCTCTCTCTCTCTCTCTCTCTCCTCTCTCTCTCTCTTTCTCTCTTCCTCTCTTTCTCTTTCTCTCCTCTCTCTCCTCTCTTTTCTCTTTCTATCCCTTTTCCTCTCTTCTCTCTCTCTCTCTCCTCTCTTCCTCTCTCTCTCTCTCTTTCTCTCTCTCTCTCTCTCTCTCTCTCTGTCTGTCTGTCTTTCTTTCTCTGTGTATCTATCTAATTCAGTCTGTTTGTGTCTCTGTCTGCATCTGTCTCTGCTCATGTTTCTGTCCGTCTGTCTCCATCTTTGTCTGTCTTTGATGTTCTTTTCCGTTTACCTCTCTCTCTTTTTTTCCACGTGTGTGTGTGTGGACAGTGGATATTCCGTCAGCCATATCTCACGCGTCTCAATTTTTTTTTATCGGCAAACGTTGTTTTTTCAAGAATGTTAAGGAATAATTTTGCGCACATTGAGGCGTATAATTCGTAATTCCCATTGATGGCTTCTCGCCAAATCCTTGATTTATGTCACCCCCCCCCCGTTTTTTTTATTACTATTATTTTTTCTTTTCTTTCTTTTCCTTTTGTTCGTGTACTAGACTGATGGTCAGGCTTGTTTTGGTAGTATTTTTTATCCTGTTTTATGTGTTTTTTATAATATTCTTTTATAGATATGGATCCTGTTTTTTCCATGTCGGTAAAGATACTAAGAGTGTGTTCCTTTTTCCATAATGAAAAAGGACACTACCCATCGATTTGGATTTTGAAGAAAAAAATCAAAGAAACCCTCCACATTTAATCAATTAATCTAGAGGCCTATAATATCCTCATTTTAGGAAGGCTTCTCCCTAACTAAGAAATAAAAATAAAATCAAAAATAGAAAAAAATCTGACATCATAATGCCAAACTTAAAAATCACCCAATATGTCAACTGGCAAAGCGCCCAAGGGGAGACGGTAATTATATGCTTTAACAGTCCACGTTTTGAATCCATATATATGGCCGCCCGCCTGTTCTTCCGCCCCTCATCCTTCGCCCGCGAAGGATGAGGGCGGACCGACACTCGAACCTTTGTCTCGCTTGAGATAAATCACGTCGTCCTTAGTGGAGGAGCAGGAGGAGGAGGAGGAGGAAGAGGAAGAGAAGGAAGTGTGTCTTCTCTCTCTCTCTCTCTCTCTCTCTCTCTCTCTCTCTCTCTCTCTCACTCTGTGTGTGTGTGTGTGTGTGTGTGTGTGTGTGTGTGTGTGTGTGTGTGTGTGTGTGTGTGTACGTCTAGTTTTCTGTGTGGGTCTCTTTCTCTTGCTCTCGATCGCGGTTTTACTTATCGTCTCGCTCTTGATGTCTGTCTCTATAACGGTTTCTCTCTATATACATCTCGATGTCTTTGCCTGTCTATATACTGTATATGTCTGTCTGCCTGTTTGTCTCTCTCGCTCTCTCTCTCTCTCTCTCTCTCTCTCTCTCTCTCTCTCTCTCTCTCTCTCTCTCGTTTCTCTCTCTCTCTCTCTCTCTCTCTCTCTCTCTCTCTCTCTCTCTCTCTCTCTCTCTCTCTCTCTCTCTCTCTCACTCTGTGTGTGTGTGTGTGTGTGTGTGTGTGTGTGTGTGTGTGTGTGTGTGTGTGTGTGTGTGTGTGTGTGTGTGTGTGTGTGTGAGTGAGTGAGCGTCTAGTTCTCTGTGTCGGTCTTCTCTTGCTCTCGATCGCGGTTTTACTTACCGTCCCGCTCTTGATGTCTGTCTCTATAGCGGTGGTTTCTCTCTATATACATCTCGATGTCTTTGCCTGTCTATATATATATGTCTGTCTGCCTGTTTGTCTCTCTCGTTCTCTTTCTCTCTTTCTCTCTCGTTCTCTCTCGTTTCTCTCTCTCGTTTCTCTCTCTCTCTCTCTCTCTCTCTCTCTCTCCATCTCTCTCTCTCTCTCTCTCTCTCTCTCTCTCTCTCTCTCTCTCTCTCTCTCTCTCTCTCTCTCTCTCTCTCTCTCTCTCTCTCTCTCTCTCTCTCTCTCTCTCTCTCTCTCTCTCTCTCTCCCTCCATCTCCCTCCCTTCATCCACCTCCCTTTCTCTCCCCCTCCCTCCCATTTCTCTCTCTCTCTCTCTCTCTCTCTCTCTCTCTCTCTCTCTCTCTCTCTCTCTCTCTCTCTCTCTCTCTCTCTCTCTCTCTCTCTCTCTCTCTCTCTCTCTCTTTCTCTCTCTCTAAGACGTCGTGATATATGAGGCTGACGTCAAGCATCGATTTCACGTTTGAGTCGGAAGGGAATTTGAGGTTCACGCACCTTCCAAGACATTGTCTTTATTATTACTATTATGATTATATTGTTATCATTATCGTTATGGTAATTGCTCTTGTTATTCTTATTATTATTGTTATCACAATAATGATAATAATTATTACTATTATTTTTGTTGTCCTTATTACTATTATTATTGTTATAATTGTTAATATTACTATTATCATCATTATTTTTGGTATTACTGTTGTTACTATTATTGTTATTATTATTGGTGTTGTAATTTTATTATTTTTTTTTTCATTGATATATATTTTTTCATTTATACTATTATAATTTTTTTTTTTTTTTTTTTTTTTTTTTTTTTTTTTTTTTTTTTAGCCCCTCCCCCCTACGTCTTTCTCAATTTTTTTTTTAGGATTTTTTTCCTCCATTTTCATATCCAAACCCGTATGGTCCCTTCCCATCAAATTTAACTCTTTGGTCAATGAAATACTTTAGCATTTCCTAAAACAAAATAGTCAAAATATATTACAAAACACATTTAGAGGATATGATATTTTTTTTCTACACCAAGGGAAAGGAAATAAAACACAAGGTTATTTGATTCTTTTATTCTATTTACTAATATTCTATAATTCATTTATTTTTGTTTATTTCATCTTATTTTGTTTCATTAATTTATCTTGTTTATTTGAACTTAATTTACTTTGTTTTATTCAATTCTATTTATTTTGTTTTATTCTTTTTCATTTATGTATAATTTTTCAGGTTTATTGTACCAACTCGCCTGTTACCTTTCCACTTGCGATTATTCTCCAAACAGATTAACCTTAAATTGACATTTCAGGTAGCCTGCGCTTGTTTTATAGCAAATTTCCCCGTCCATTTTTTTGCGCCCCGCACCAATGACGTATGTGCGCGCGAACCCACAAGTTTGGGCGCACAAAGCTGCGCGCGCGGGTTGCCCGCTGTCATTCCCAACATTATATATGATCTTCTCCTTTCACAAACTTCACATTACCAAATGATTATCATTATATTTATGCCGGTGACCTTCGCTATTACGAGGGCAGGAGAGAGGGAGAAATTGGATTTCCATGGTATATTTTGAGAGTTTACGGTTGATATGGATTGATGGTGGTGGAGGTGGATGGGTGGGTTGCTGGGCAAGCTGTGTGCGCTCACGTCCATGCGCAAGGAACTCAAGAAGCCGGTGTTTGTGGTTTTGTTTCGTTTGCGATAACCAGAGCTTCTATTCTTGGGGATAATTTCGCACCGAATGGGAGGTCGAGTCGTAGATGAGGTGGTAAAGGGGAAGTTAAGGAAAATTGTATTAAAAATGAAGGATAGTGGAGGTTAAAAGTGATTAGACATTTTTTGTATTTCTTATTGATTTATATTTATTTATTTATTTATTTATTTATTTTATCAAAATGTATTCTCCAATCAGGAAAGATCACCATGAGACTATTTAAAGGCCTCGTGGATGGCTTAGTGGCATGATTAACTTAAAATAATAATAAGATAATGAACAAATGATAATAATTTTCACTACCCCACTCCCACGCACTGGTAGAGCAAAACCCTGTCAGTTTGCGGAAAGCCACTGGGTTTTTAAGGCCAATGTTGGGTCGCCTCCCCGCCTAGCAAGGACTGTCGGGAACCCATGCGACATAGCCTGCAGCGGGCTCCGGGAATCGAACTCACGACTACCTACATGTAACAAAATTTGAGTCTGGACCAGTAACGACTCCTAGAGAAATCAAGATCAAGAATGGTATCTGCATGTTACTGGAATTAATTCATCCAGTTCGAGAAAGTGACCCGAAGAAAGGTCTTTTGAATCTACCAGCGTTTGCTATTTGTGCTTTCATTCCGCGTCTCGCCAGGTAATTTAATTCAACTGTGAAACCTGTACGTCAGATGTATTACCAGCGTAAAGAGTAGGGTAGCCATAATGACCATAATGACCATAATGACCATAATGACCAGAATTTTCTGATGGCTGCGAAGTCTTTATGGGTGAGGAGATGGTCAGAAAGCTGAACTACTAAATGTAGTCATGTAATCCCACGTTCTAACCCTACTGCCGTATTGTAGTTTACGTTCCGCCCTATGGTATGAAATGATATGGAAGCATAATACTCCAGTAGGTTCATATGATCCTTGAAGCTCTTGCGTAAGGAAGTGTACATAAGTGAACAAGATTGCTGGTGGCGTAATCAGGTCTCGTATCTTCCTAATAGTGGGTTCGAGTCCCGCACTCCTCTCCCTAAAGCGCTCTGCGCCTCCTGGCGTAGGTTCCATTTTGGGAAGTTTTTCTCAACTATAATGACTAATGGTCTCCAGATCGAATCTTGTTCACGGACACAAGTGAATGGCTCGTCTGGTTTTGAGTTCGATCCCAGCTCAGGCTTTGTGAACAATGCGAACCGTTACTCTCCCCTCTGAACAAGGGGAAGGAATATAAGTATGAATAAGGTCAGAGCGTTGCCCATAGATCAGTTAACATAAGATCTCTGAACTCTCGTTCGGAGGGGTAATAGCTGTTGATGACGGGTCCAGCACGTGGTTCAAGTCAAAACAATTCGTGACAGGGCAACTAAAACAAAGAAATTTATACATAAAAAAAAGAAAGATAGAAAGAGAAGAGAGAGAGAGAGAGAGAGAGAGAGAGAGAAAGAGAGAGAGACTTTCACCCTGATCTCGTTGAAGACAGTCTGACCGTAGTGTAGAATCCACCATTATATATATATATTTTTTCTCTTCAATTTAGTTTTTGTTAATCTCTCTGTTTGTCACTTCTGTATCTCTGTCTATTTGTCTTTCTTGTGTCCTTGTTTGTCTTTGGTTTATGTTGTCACCTTTCATTAATCTTCCCGAGACTCGGCTGTCTGTCTCCTGTCTCCAGCTGTCCCTCTACTGTCGCTGCCTATCTCTCATGTGCATGTTTGCCTATCTTGATTTAATTTCTCCTATCTACCTGTTTTTTCTCAGTAATACTTGACTGGTGTACGGTTTCACACATTCATTTCTTTAATGTTTTTGTTTAATATGTTTATAATCAACTTGATTGAGATTTTATTCGTTTTGGAAAATAGTTTAATAAGAAGTTGTAGAAAATGTAGCTACCCACATCAGTGGGGAAAAAGAACCAATATAAGAAATAAAAATAATGGATTAATTTGTGTGTGTGTGTGTGTTTGTACGTGTGTGTGTGTATTTTTGTGTATGTGTATGTATGTGTATGTGTTTGTGTGTTTGTACGTGTGTGTGTATGTGTGTGTGTGTGTGTGTGTGTCTTTGTGTGTGTGTCTTTGTGTGTGGGTGTGTTTACGTTTGTAATTCACCATGGTCTTGGATCACGTGTTGGAATCATGATCGACAGTTATTTCCTTCCCGGAAGAGAGCTCAGAGCTCATATATGACCGATCTATGGGAAATGCTGTGAACTTCCACGCACACACACACCCAGCTCCCCACCCATGAGAGTTGGAGTAACGACTCGCAGCGCAGCGATACTAATTTTTTCAGTCTTGGGCGGGATTCGAACCCGGACCGCCGTAGTGCCGGCCGGGAACTCTACCAACTGCGCCATCGAGACGTGCGTGTGTATGTTTGTATGTGTTTCTGTGTGTGTGTGTGTGTATGTGTATGTGTGTCTAAGTACGTGTTCCAATGAAAACATAGCACTTGTAGTGTTTTGAATTGCAGATGTGGCTTTCTTTGTTTCAGCTACCGCCAGGCGGATTTAGTCAGTACTATAATGCCCCTTCGCTAAACAAGTCGAGTTGTTCAGCTTCAGTGCACAGGAACTACAGACAAGAATAGAATTCTTCAATTAACGGTCCCTTCACTGACATCGAAGCCACTGTCCCATTCTACCCTAACCTAACCTAACCTTACTTAACCTAATCTTACTTAACCTAACCTAACCTAACCTAACCTAACCTTACTTAACCTAATCTTACTTAACCTAATTTGATACAACCTAACCTAACCTAACCTAATCTAAGCTAATCTAACGTCCCTTAACCTAATCTACCTTAATTTGACCTAACATAACCTAACCTAGTCTAATGTAACCTAATCTAACCTAACCTAACCTAACCTAACCTTTTTTTTTATTCTATCAAAAAATCACCATAGCACACGAAACTTATTTACAACCACGTCACCTGAACATCGGAAGGACATAGAAATTACCCAAAGTCCAAAGAGGGAAGGAAGGGACCTGCCAGTAAAGAAACCAACCTCCAAGCAGGTCACCACGCATCGGGCGCACCAATAGACACAGAGAAAGTCGAGACCGCCAAACAAATGCAGCACGGAAATGCCTCAGTGGCTCGCATGGGATCCGAATAAGAGAGGATCCGATCGCTTTAGATAAGCGGAAGAGCATTCTGATCGCCCAAGAGGTGTGGCTCGGCTCCTTATAGAAGAGCAGATAGGGCCATGTTCCTCTCTTGTCTAATCTTGTTCCCTGCGAGCGATCTTCGAAGATATCATCATCATCATCGTCGTCGTCGTCGTCCTCTCAACTCATTGTGACGCCTTTTATTGATTTTATTCAATCGAAAGGAGGTACTGTCTGTCGAAGAGGAAGACGTGTGAAACTGAGGTCTGGAGGAAAACCGTTTTCAGCTCGTTTACTGCAAAATTGTCTTAATTATGAAACCTTTGAAGTTTTGAAGAGGTGTTTTGATCTCTTTAGTGTGAAAGGGACCTTCAGGTGAATAAAATCCCCTGGTGGCAGATAGAATGAACTAAAATCGTGAAATGCAGCAAAAGAGTTCAGGGAGACGAGCACTCCATTTCGGTTCGGCGGGGTTTTCCCTCAGATGAATAAAATCGCCTGACGGCAGCTAGAATAGATACTAAAGACGTAGGGGGCAGAGAAAGGCTCAAAAAGAGTCACTTCAACACGACCGTTTGGCTTTAGCCAGAACATAATATGTGAAGTGCCTCATCGCAGCAAAGGGGTTTAGTGAATGGATAAGACTTTCACCCCCTTCTATATATGGGTCTGACCCTAAAAAGATAATCGTCAGGAGTTAGCCAGAAAAAAGCTTGTCAATTTCGTTGTGGTTTATCGTAGTTCATTGTGTCGTCTTCAAATATTGCTCAGACAGTTCTCGAATTAAACAACGATATCTACATGAAATAACTAAGATATGAAGGTGTAGTTCGTCCATTCACAATTGATATGTTATCTGATTGGAACTTGGGAGATTACCAGCAGCCTCATGCCATCAACACGAAGCAGTTCAAATCCAATAGGAAAAGTCTCTCCAATGCAAGGAATTCGGAATTCTTTAATATTCGGAACAAAGAGTTTTGTAAATCTTCAGTATCAGACGTCCAAATAAAAAAATCTCTATGTATATGCAGTGTTTCGCTGTAGTGAGAAAGAAATAATGAATAAGTGACAACACTCACAGGAATAAAAGCTTTTAGCGAGTCGGTGTTTATGTTGGAGATTGTTGGAGAAAGTGACGGAAGCTGTGGTGACAACTGTGGTTGTAGTAAGTCGAGTCTGTGTGGCGGAAATGGCTGCGGTTGGCCTTTGTGGTTGATGTGGTGGTGGTGGCGGTGGTGGTGGTGGTGGTGGCGGTGGTGGCGGTGGTGGCGGTGGTGGTGGTGGTGGCGGTGGTGGCGGTGGTGGCGGTGGTGGCGGTGGTGGCGGTGGTGGCGGTGGTGGCGGTGGTGGCGGTGGTGGCGGTGGTGGTGGCGGTGGTGGTGGTGGTGGTGGTGGTGGCGGTGGCGGTGATAGTGGTGGTGTTGGTTTGCGGCAACGCCATTTTAGTGTCCGGTCAGGGTTCATCTTATTTGAATATCAACGACATAGACATCCGGATGTACTGGTACGTGTATATACATATACATAGACGTGTAAATATACATATGTATATGTGTATATATATATATATATATATATATATGTATATATATATGTATATGTATATATCATAATTCTTTGGTTTTATGTTTTATGTATTCAATTTGCATCTGTTCGGGGCTAGATACATGTAAAAAAATGAAATTGACAGTTGTTGACATGTTTATGAAGTTAGATACGTGTAACTGTATATATATATATATATATATATATATATATATATATATATATATATATATATATATATATAATTGTGTATGTGTGTCCGCGCGCATAGTTATTTGCCTAATACCAGTTATTACTTATATACAGGAAGAACAGTATCAGAGAGGTTGTGGGTTTTTTTTTCGACCATATTGAAGTTGCTTCTCCATCCTATACAAAGACACCTTCACAGTTGATATTGTCCAATCTTCCCATATATGCTAGTCGAGTGTATATATATGTGTGTGTGTGTGTGTGTGTGTATGCATGTGTACGCGTGTGTATGGATGAGCATGTGTACGCATGAACAGGTGTTCTTGGGCATGTGTTCTTATTCTTATAGTTATGTTTTTTTTTCATAAACGTATAAATTTGTCCAACATAGAATGACTACCTAAGTGATGATCCCACTTTCTACTGATTTTACCAATTAACCTTTTTACACATTTACCCTTCCAGAGTTCGAGCTGCTCCTCTCCCTCTAGTGTGCCCCTCGAACTCGGAACTTGTCTTCTTCAGGAGATGATGGATACAAGTTCCTCTGTTCGTTGATCGTTCTCTCCTTGGTTTGGTGTTGATACATCAAATAATGCTCACTGATGAGCCACGTTTACTTTGGTTATGCGTGTTTGGGTTAATACGCCTCATTCCTTGGCTTCGGACGCTAATTACTCTTTGACGGCTTCGTAATGGATCCGTGTTTCTTCATCTTGCCCCCTGGGAATCTCGGTGGGTGGGTTTATGTCTTTGAAGATATTCGTGTGTGTGTGTGTGTGTGTGTGTGTGTGTGTGTGTGTGTGTGTGTGTGTGTGCGTGTGTGTGTGTGTTTTATGTATGTGTGTGTGTGTGTATGCGTATGTGTGTAACTGTCTACATATGTACGTGTATGTGTTTTGATAATTGCACTTTTCTAATGTGATATACAGGGAAAGAACTATACTTATATTGCCCTTTTTCTGAGCCTCTAATCGTCAAACAGCCTTAAATTTGCTAATATTTTCTGACTACAATATATTTCTTTTAATTGTTAAATATATCTGTGTACGAAAGGCTGCATTTCTTCAGATTTGTA
>NC_134782.1:11195786-11198286 GCF_046742065.1 Oratosquilla oratoria
TACGCCCAAGATCCGCTCGAGTCCCAAAGATCCGCTCGAGTCCCAAAGATCTACTCAAGTCCTCTAGATCCGCTCGAGTCCCAAAGATCCGCTCGAGTCCTCTAGATCCACTCGAGTCTCAAAGATCCGCTCGAGTCCTCTAGATCCGAAAGAGAAGAAGACGAAGAAGAAGACGAAGAAGACGAAGAAGAAGAAGACGAAGAAGAAGAAGACGGACGACGAAGAAGAAGAAGACGAAGAAGAAGAAGAAGAACAAGACGAAGAAGAAGAAGAACAAGACGAAGAAGAAGAAGAACGCGAAGACGAAGAAGAAGAACGCGAAGACGAAGAAGAAGAAGAGGAGGAAGAAGAAGAACGCGAAGAAGAATGCGTAGAAGAAAAACGCGAAAGAAGAACGCGAAGAAGAAGAAGAACGAGAAGAAGAAGAAGAAGAAGAACAACAACAACAACAACAATAACAACGCGAAGAAGAAGAACGCGAAGAAGAAGAACGCGAGGAAGAAGAAGAAGAAGAAGAAGAGGAACAAGACCACCTGACCCCGACTTCTTCTTCTTCTTCTTTTTCTTCTTCCTATTGGACAACCTTACACCCACCCGATGTCCCCAAAATACCACGGATTGAAAAACGGGAAAAACTGAAAAGACTATCTTTTAAGTTACATTGATATTTTTATTTTTATGTAATATTTTGAACCTGCGTCATTTTGCATCTATTTTTTTTTCCCTTTTTTAGTATGGTTGAACCCTCGTTAATTTTTTTTCTACTTTTAATACAATTCTTCATTCATCGGATTTTATATATGTTCAATCCAACAGTTACATTCACCATTTGACCTCGCTGCCGTTCGAATTGGTCACGTGACAGTCTCAATTGGCACTCCAGTCAGCGTGTTTTCTATTGTGTTCGAACGAGAGGAACACCATTGTCCGAATGTTTGTCCTCTGGACTTCGACGGATGAAACAATGAAAAGTGGGTGTGCCGAACATTGTAGAATCCCAATTTTTTTTTTCCCAATGACCTCGTTTTAAAAATTTCATACAACTCGGATCTTTGGCGAGGGGGAGAGGAATGTAGTTTACCGGCGTTTCTGTCCCTACGGGAGAGTGTTTTCAGACTGTATATCTGTTTTGTAGTCACGGTAATACACACGTGTATTCATGCACAGATACAGACGCACACATGTAGACACAAGCCGTATGCATATGCGTACTGGTACGCGCACACAAACACATACACACACACACATACACACACATGCGCGCACACACACACACACACACACACACACACACACACACACACACACACACACACACACACACACACACACACACACACACACACACACGGAGCAAAAATGTATAAAGTACAATAACAAATTCCACTAAGTTTCGTATAAGAAAACTTACACGAAAATAAATGGAAAAAGGTGCAGACGTGTGATAAGGATTGACATTCTTAAAAATGGCTGTGTTCGAGGTAATTATACTCCATTCTAATAAGAAATTACACTCCTTTTGTGCCGTGCAGTTCGGTACAGTTGGTAGTCCTGTAGACTCACCGCCGCGATTAGCGCCAATTTTCATACCCTGTGCCAACTGATATGTAGTTACTTTACTCAGTAATTTAATAATTTCTTGCACTATGATAGTGTACATTATATAATCTATAATCATGTGATTCTATTCTATGAGCCTACTTCTAATATATCTATATTTTTCTTATCTTTTTGGGTACACTCAAATAATCTACCTACCGTCTCCACAGATTTATTGATAAATTCACATTACATAAAAATAGTCTCGGGTAAGAATGCTGGAAAATGAATACATTCTTATAATAATTTAAATGATGAATAAGTTGGAAGGAGGAGGAAGGGGGAAGGAGTCGGCAACTACCATCCCTCCCTCCCTCCTTCCCTCCTTCCCTCCTTCCCTCCTTCCCTCCCTCCCTCCCTCCCTCCCTCCCTCCATCCCTCCCTCCATCCCTCCCTCCCTCCATCCCTCCCTCCATCCCTCCCTCGAGCGTCGAGCGTCGTGACGCAAAATGTTTATAAAAATCTTTCATTTTCATTTTCCATGGCTTTCTATGTGAAACCTAAATGCACCATCGTGTTCAGTTGTTTAAGTAGAAGAACACACGTTTTATTCCACACTTGTTATCATAATTGCTGTAGACATTAAGAACAAGTAAGATATAAACCGATAATTTCTTTTCCTTGAATTTAACTCCACACAATTACTTAGTTTCTTACCATATCGAGTTTTGATTTCTTTTTTATAGTTGTAGAATGACTGCATTTTCTTGTGATTGAAACGAAGTTTTCCTATCTTATGAATAAAGTGGAGAAATATAATATTTTCTGAAGGAGGTGAGGAATTTATGTGTTGGTCGTACCTGTGTGGACCATGAGTCTGTAGAACTACCAACTGTACCGAACTGCACGGCAGAAATCGAGTGTAATTTCTTATTGGAATGAAGAATAAAACAATACTAAA
>NC_134782.1:11208286-11228286 GCF_046742065.1 Oratosquilla oratoria
ACAGTAAACAATTCGTGACATCATATCCCCCTTTTCTTCAGATTTGGTGGTCTTCAGTCGTGACTTCATGTCGCCTCTTCTGATTGGCTGGTCCTCAGTCCTGACGTCATGTCTCTTATTCTGATTGGTGGTCTTCAGTTGTGACATGCAACATTCTTTTTAAACTGAATAGCATTGAATAGCATTTTTATTAACTGACGTTTCGCTCTTAAAAGAGCTTCTTCAGAGTGTACAAACATGGTCGGGAAATCAACAATTTTATACCTTACATCATTCCGCGTTCCTTCCTTAAACCACCCCCTCCCTCCCTCTCGTACCCTTCAACTCCTGTAGGACCATCCAGCCGGACGTTTTGGACAGATTAATAAAACCATCACGATGGTTACAGTAGGGCTGGGATGCTATGAAAGCTGCCTCTACTATTTTTCGTTTTTTTCTTGTCTCCGTCTCCGTTAGGTAAATGTCCGTATTTCTCGCATGAACCAACAAGGCGTTTGATGTTCGGTGGGCCCTCAGGTCGCTCTTGTGCTCATATGTCCGCTTGTGTATGCCTCTTCCTGTCTCCTCAAAGTAGTTGAAGTCACAGCCACCTCATGGGATTATGTGCCGAAAAGTAGGGAATGAGGTCATTTTTGTTTGTAGCTTTTCTGTCAACCGAGAAAGGTAAATTTTAATTCACCTCGTGTTCCACTGTTGGATGTAGTAATTTGGAGGAAGGATAACGTCACGGTGGGTTTCTCGGTTCACAGAAAAGCTACAAACAAAAATGACCTCATTCACTACTTTTCGGCACATAGTGGAAGGATAAAGAGAGGAGTAATAATTGGATTTTTTCTCAGAACGTTCCGGGTATGCAGTGAAGAACATATTGACAGAGAGGTCAAATACATTTTTAAAGTGTTCTCAGGACTTAAATATCCAGAAGGGTTACTCCATAGTTTGAAGAAAATAGCGCTTAAAATAATGAAAAAGAGAAAGGATGAGATAAAGGAGACTAAGGAAGGTGGCTTCATTGTGGTTCCCAACTCCAAGTACACAGAAGAGTTAGGACATTTACTCCGCAGAGCAGGGCTGAAGATCGCCAGTACATCCAGTACGAAGATAGGTGAAGTAGTGAGAGGCAAGAGTAGAAAAGAACATAATAACAACAGCATGGTTTACAGAATCCCATGTGGTGGCTGTGACTTAAACTACTTTGGGGAGACAGGAAGAGGCATACACAAGCGGACATATGAGCACAAGAGCGACCTGAGGGCCCACCGAACATCAAACGCCTTGGTGGTTCATGCGGAGAAATACGGACATTTACCTAACTGGGACGGAGTGGAAATATTAAAACAAGGGTTAGACAAGAAAAAACGAAAAATAGTAGAGGCAGCTTTCATAGCATCCCAGCCCTGCTGTAACCATCGTGATGGTTTTATTAAGCTGTCCAAAACGTCCGGCTGGATGGTCCTACAGGAGTTGAAGGGTACGAGAGGGAGGGAGTGGGTGGGTTAAGGAAGGAACGCGGAATGATGTAAGGTATAAAATTGTTGATTTCCCGACCATGATTGTACACTCTGAAGAAGCTCTGTTAAGAGCGAAACGTCAGTGAATAAAAACTTCAACGATTCTCACCACCCTGCCACTCATTTTGTCGTCCATTCCTCAACATATATATATATATATATATATATATATATATATATATATAATATGTATGTATGTAAGTGGAGTAGGAAACACAGGAATCTTAGTCTGAGTTTATTCCTGACTAGTTCCGCAGATAGGCTTTTTCAAAGGAATTCCTTTGAAAAAGCATACCTACGAAACTAGTCAGGAATAAACTCAGACTAAGACTATTAAGGGGACCCTATGACATACATGTGCCAGGAACTTTAGTTTGTCGGATACAAGAACCTATGTATGTAAGGAGGTAGCCAGGTTCAAGAATCAAGAAGTATAAATCAAGCACTCAGCATATCCCAAATCGATATACCATCAGTCTTAACATTATTGGTTTTATTTTTTTCTTATATTTCTTTTCATTAACAGATGCATTTCCTTTGGGTCACTATAGATATCCGTTTAGCCTCTCATGTTTTGCCTCGCGCGCCTTCTGTTCCTCGATTGTTTCAGAGACAATTCAGGTTTTACGGCCAGAGGAAAACACAGATGAGTCAGCATGTTTGACCTGAGGTCAAATGACGCCATCAATCTTGTTGCGATCAAATAACATAATGACATTCCTCTTGGCCAAAGTGAGAAATGCCATTATTATTCTTTTACTTGTTTGGGACGCGCGGTAGCCCAGTGGATACCATCTTGAACTCATGAGCAAGAGGTTGCGGGTTCGATTTCCGGGGCCCAGGTGGGGAAGCGATCCAACATTGGCCTTAAAAAAAAAAATATATATATATATAAAATAATAATGCAAACTGCTGTTTTTATTATTAAGAACCAGTAGTTTCCCACTTCCCACTGCGTAGGAGTTGAGTCGTTGATTACTGTTGTCATTGTTTATTCTATATATTTTCTTATTTTCCATTTCCATTCTATTGATTTATTTGTTTACTATTATCGTTGTTATTGTCATTTGATTATTTACTTATTTTTGGGAGAAACTACCGTAAACAAGTAATTTGAATTGTAATGGACATCAAACTTCTTTGTGGCACTTGACTTTTGGGTGTTTTTGCAAACTTTGGCTGTTAAGGTTACCTTCCACCATTTACAATTGCTGGTCAACAATTTATGTAAAGTACCTGTAAGGTGCCGATGCATAAGTACCTTCCTCTCGTCCAGTGGTACCTGCGACACCATAAGCAGAGGTTATGTTTAACCATGTGCTCGTTACCAGAGTAATTTGGGTGAGTCTTGTTTGGCCACAATGAGTGGTCATTTCACACACACACACACACACACACACACACACACACACACACACACACACACACACACACACACACACACACACACACACACACACACACACACACACACATATACACACCCAGACACAGACACAGAAACACACACACTCATATAGAGACTCAGACAGACACACACACACACACACACACACACACACACACACACACACACACACACACACACACACACACACACACACACACACACACACACACACACACACACACACTCACACTCACACTCACACTCACACACACACACACTTCGTATATCTAACGAGATATGGAGACGGGACTCCACGAGCATAGTTCCCCTTCCCGTAAAATACAACTAAGTAAATACGCGCACACACACACACACACACACACACACACACACACACACACACACACACACACACACACACACACACACACACACACACACACACACACACACACACACTTCATATATCTGGCAGCGTCTGTGGCTAGTTATTGTTATAGGGGACTTATAGATGTCCTTCACTATTTTATTTTTTTTTAAGTCTCGTTATTCTTTATCTTTATTTTTACTACTTCCTAGTTTTCCTATTACAGTGATAAATGCATTCCTTCAGATTATCTATTTCGAAGATCTGAGGGCAGACTTACATTGTTATAAGTATGCACACATGACTGTTTATCGGTTTTAAATAAATGCATGAAATATTGGTATTTCTTTGAAAATTTTCCATAATAAGATAAAGCGTAAACAATTCTTCTAAAAAGAACAGAAAAAAACGATGTAAAGGAAAATAATATTTTTCCTTAAATGTATACATTCTGACTTTTTTTTTTTTTTTTTTTTTTTTACCTACACACGACACTGATTTTTTCAAAACTGAATGTTTACGAGGTATTGAGGTAATATTTTGAATGTTTCAAAACTGTTTATTTTGTTTTATTTTGTTTTATTTTATTTATTTATCTATTCATTTATTTATTTATTAATAATTCATATTTCCCTAATCCGATGACGCTCTTTGGGATCTTCTTACTTGAAGAAAAACATTTGTGTTCCATGAAAAACTAGAGTTCCCTCTTCTCTCTGAAAGAAAATCACTGGACAGCTTCTCAAGATGAAATCTGTCAGTTTCTATGGAAGAGGAGGAACATTTATGGCTAAGGAGCATTCTACTGCATCTCTGTAATAGCATCCATCCACTCCTCTCGAGAGAAAAGCATTTGGCTGCTTCTTTAGAACAAGAGCATTGGGCAGCTTCTCTGGAGAAGCTTTGGAATGCCTCTCAAGAGGAAGAGCATTTGGCTGCATTTCTGGAAAAGGAACATTCATTCACCTTTCTAGAGGATGGGTATCTAACTATCTCCCTGGAGGAGGAGAATTCAAATACTCCCCTTAGGAGGAACAGTTGACCTCTCAATAGAATAGGAAGGGGCATTCAGTTACCTCGGAAGGGGAACAATTCATTCACCTTTCTGGCTCGATAGAACATTTGACTTTCTCGTTTGGGGAAGCCATTTTCAATGTCCTCTTAGGAAGTAAGGACACTCGATCCCCTTTATGAAGAAGGAAGGGTCTTTGACCTTTTCCTTGGGGAAGGAAGGTCATTCCGCTTGCCCTCTGAAAGGGTGGGAAGGGTATCTGACCTTCATTTCTGGAAGAGTGAGAACATATGACCGCCCACGACTCCTCCAAGGAGATCGAATAGTTCCCTTGTGCGCCAAAACGCGGAGTGTGTGACTCCTTCAGATCTGACCAACGGTCTATTCTTGGAGTCCTCGGAAGGGTGAAGGAGAAGGGCGCCCTGTCATCAGCTGTTTTTTACAACACTGTAAGTGTCCACGTATGTGTTCATATGCATACCTCCGCAGTCCCAGTAACGCTTGCACACTATTGGGCACTACCTTGTACGCCCACGCAAGTGCACACATAAAGCACACCAATTCTTTCAGACAAAGGAGAGAGGGAGGTGGTAAGAGTAGAGGTAGAGACATAAAGCATAAGGGAAGAAAAAGGGAAAATATGTAGTTATGGTGGATAGAAGAAAAGGAGCAAGTAGATAGAATGTGGGATAAAGAGGAAAAAAGTTAAAACCTCAATGGAAAGAGTTACACTTGTTATTATTAACCCCCCCCCTTCCCAGTCTTTAACATGAAATATTGTATCACTCATGCTATTCGTCAATTATTCAGTAGTTCTCTTACGGAGTCTATACCATGTAAATTGGAAAGCCACGAAAGTATCTCAATAGATCACACCAATTTAGTTTCCAGGTGTTAGATCACCTTTTCATAATCTTCACATAATATATTTTTAATTTCAGTCTCGTGTTTATGTAACGTTAGAGGTTTGATATTACTTAAAGTGTGTCGACTGGAGGAGGAATGCTCATTTTCTTCAAAAACAGCTGTAAGGTGGACTCACAAATCAAAAGAGAGAGAGGGAGAGGGAGCGCCCGCGAAAGAGAGAGGGAGAGAGAGAGAGGGCGAAGGCAAGAGAGGGAGAGAGCTATTTTTGTATGCTGTGTGATGCTGACCCTACCTACGCCCACCGTCTTGTCTCTGGTGACGTTTGGTTTGGTAATAATCTTCTGGGCCGTGGTTTTTATTCACCTTTACTAATTATCCGTCCTTCCAGGAAGGAGAAGGGGCCGAAGGGTGGAATCCGGTTTTGCCGACACTTGAGTGATACAATAAACTTGGTTCTAAATTTGTTTATGCTGTCTGGGTGTACTTTTTTTTATATAAGATCCACATATGAGATATTTTGTATGAAAATTTTAATTCTTTAAATATTTCAAACGTCTTTGTGTGTGTGTGTGTGTGTGTGTGTGTGTGTGTGTGTGTGTGTGTGTGTGTGTGTGTGTGTGTGTGTGTGTGTGTGTGTGTGTGTGTGTGTGTGTGTGTGTGTGTGTGTGAGCAAGTATTCAAATGTTTATAAGTTTGAAAATGACTTAATTGTTCTGGTAGATGTGTTTTTGCATTTGTATATGTGAGGTACCTTTTTCCATTGTATAGTTATCTTTGCGGGTGTTCATCCCAAAACACACACACACACACAATTTGCCTCTTTACAATGAACTGTTTTATATAAGATATATTCTTCGTTATTCCCGGTAAAATAGAATATATTGCCACTAAATTTCAGTGAGGAAATAGATATTGTGATAGTTCTTATGCACACATCAAGATACTTCATATGGTCTACTTGTTTACAAGCATAAGCTCTTTGGACCTTATTCATACACAAATGATACCCATGATGTAAGTGTTTTTTCAACAAAAGAAACTCTCCATCTGTGGACCAATAAGTCAACAACACTGGTCATTCTTATGCTCGTTCAGGGGCGACATTTTTTTTTTTTTTTTTTTTAACGGACGATTGTGATAATTCTCCAGCTATTCGTGCGCTCCAAGGAGTCCGTTCAGGGTGTGACATACGTCGTGATTTGCTCTATCAAATCATCCTTAGTACATGCCTCTCTCTTATTTCCTATCTATATACTTTTTCATTTTTTATATCCTCTGTATTGTAAAGGAATCTGTATTGTACAATGAGCATCACTTTTTTTAGGATTATAACAACGATTACCTATAGCCCATCCCACTTGTCTTACCTGTGACATCTTGGCGTGGCACCACGGGGGGAAAAGTGTCTCAGAATTTATTCAGATCGTTGTCATAACCCTAAAAAGTGATACTCGTTCTACTACACAGCTTCCTCCATTATACAGAATAAAAAAAAAAATGGCACATAGATGGGTAACAAGAGAGAGCCATGTACTAAGGTTGATTTGGCTTGTAGCATATCACGACGTATACCCCACCCTGAACGGACTCCTTGTAGCGCACGGACTATAGCGAAAGACACTTGGGGTCATAGACACAAGTGAACACCAATATCACATTTACTCTTTCAAGTGTCAGATGGGCCAAGTAACACTTAGCACCTGATTCATGGCCTCGAGGAGTGTGCTGGAGGCGATGCCCCAATAGCTTGTAATTACAAGGACCACCTCAAAGGACAACCTTTGTGTAAAGGAGCTTCAGTATACGAGTCCTTCGATCCAATAGGAACTATTTTGTGATAAAGACTTGATCCCTCCTTTTTCTAATCCTGTAACCGATTGTGACTAATCCTTGCTGTGAACAGAATCTTAAGATGATATAGGTCAAGTTCTACAAGACGACGTTTTAAGTTGCTTGACTGGGTTTATTTAGATTAATTCTGTTCAACTTTGAAGGTGACCATCACTCGACAGTACTGTATTCTTCGGACAACGGTGTTTTACTTATATTTTTATTAATTTAATCACTTGTTCATTTTTTCATGTATTTATCTATTCATCCATTTATTGATTTGTCAATTTTTTCTATTTACCCATTTATTCGTTTATTCATTTATCTATCTATTTATTTATTTTATTTATTTATTTATTTATTTATTCATTTATTCGTATGTTAATTTTATTCATTTATCGGTTTATCTGATTATTATGAAACTTCAGGAAAATTAATTCACGAAATATATCCTAAGATTTATCTAACTCTGCATGAATATTCACAGGATTACGAATGTGAAAATCTAACACATAAGTTGATATTAATAATGTTTCTTATGTGTGTTAAGTACCAGTAAATATAAAGTACTTATAAGATTGCAATTATAATATTCTAAAAGCATTTAAGAAAATTGAAATTATTTAGTATCCTCTACACCACTCTTTCTTGTTCACTCCCCCTCTCCCTCCCTCTCCCTCCCTCTCCCTCCCTCTCCCTCCCTCCCTCCCTCCCTCTCCCTCCCTCTCCCTCCCTCTCCCTCCCTCTCCCTCCTTCTCCCTCCCTCTCCCTT
This sequence comes from Oratosquilla oratoria, assembly GCF_046742065.1. Classification (NCBI taxonomy): domain Eukaryota; kingdom Metazoa; phylum Arthropoda; class Malacostraca; order Stomatopoda; family Squillidae; genus Oratosquilla; species Oratosquilla oratoria. The sequence continues at coordinate 11,216,036 of NC_134782.1, forward strand.
TCCCTCCCTCCCTTTCCCTCCCTCTCCCACCCTCTCTCCCTCTCCCTCCTTTTCCCTCCTTTCCCCCCTCTCCCACCCTCTCTCTCCCTCTCTCTCCCTCTCTCTCCCTCCTTTCCTCCTTCTCCCTCCTTCCACTTCCTTCTCCCTCCTTCACTCTCCTCCTTCCTTCTCCCTCCTTTTCCCTCCTTCCCCCTGTTTCCCCCTCCCTCCTTTTCCCTCCTTCCCCCTCCTTCCCTCTCCCTCCTTCCTTCTTCCTCCTTCCTTCTTCCTCTTTCCTTCTCCCTCCTTCCCTCTCCTTCCCTCTCCTTCCCTCCCCTTCCCTCCTTCCCTCCTTCCCTCTCCTTCCCTCTCCTTTCCTCCTTCCCTCCTTCCACTCTTCCCCCCTCCTTCTCCCTCCTTCTCCCTCCTTCTCCCTCCTTCTCTCTCCCTCCTTCTCCCTCCTCCTCCCTCCTTCTCCCTCCTTCTCCCTCCTTCTCCCTCCTTCTCCCTCCCTCTCCCTCCTTCTCCCTCCTTCCCTCTCCCTCCTTCTCCCTCCCTCCCTCTCCCCCCCTCCCTCCCTCTCCCTCCCTCTCCCTCCTTCCCTCTCCCTCCTTCTCCCTCCCTCTCCCTCCCCCTCCCTCCCTCTCCCTCCCTCTCCCTCCCTCTCCCTCCCTCTCTCCCCTACCTCTCCCCTCCCTCTCCCACTCTCCCTACTCTCCCTCCCTCTCCCTACCTCTCCCTCCCTCTCCCTACCTCTCCCTCCCTCTCCCTACCTCTCCCTCCTCTCCCTCTCCCTCCTCCCTCTCCCTCCTCCCTCCCTCTCCCTCCCTCTCCCTCTTACAATCCCTCTTACACTCCCTCTCCCACAGCCTCCCTCTCCCACAGCCTCCCTCTCCCACAGCCTCCTTCTCCCACAGCCTCCCTCTCCCACAGCCTCCCTCTCCCACAGCCTCCCTCTCCCACAGCCTCCCTCTCCCTTCCCTTCTCCCTTCCCCTCTCCCTTTCCCTCTCCCTTTCCCTCTCCCTTCCCCTCTCCCTTTCCCTCTCCCTTCCCCTCTCCCTCTCCCTTTCCCTCTCCCTTCCCCTCTCCCTTACCCTCTCCCTTCCCCTCTCTCCCTTTCCCCTCTCCCTTCCCCTCTCCATTTCCCTCTTCCTCTGCCTCTCCCTCTGCCTCTCCCTCTCCCTGTCCGCCTTTCCCTCTCCCCTTCCCCTCTCCCTCTCCCTTCCCCTCTCCCTCTCCCTTCCCCTCTCCCTCTCCCTTCCCCTCTCCCTCTCCCTTCCCCTCTCCCTTCCCCTCTCCCTCTCCCTTCCCCTCTCCCTCTCCCTTCCCCTCTCCCTCTCCCTTCCCCTCTCCCTTTCCTTCTCCCTTTCCTTCTCCCTTCCCCTCTCCCTCTTCCTTCCCCTCTCCCTCTCCCTTCCCCTCTCCCTCTCCCTTCCCCTCTCCCTCTCCCTTCCCCTCTCCCTCTCCCTTCCCCTCTCCCTCTCCCTTCCCCTCTCCCTCTCCCTTCCCCTCTCCCTCTCCCTTCCCCTCTCCCTCTCCCTCTCCCTTCCCCTCTCCCTTCCCCTCTCCCTCCCCCCCCTCCCCTCTCCCTCTATCCCCTCTCCCTCTCCCTTCCCTCCCCTCTCCCTTCCCTCCCCTCTCCCTTCCCCTTCCCCTACCTCTCCCTTCCCCTCTCCCTCTCCCCTTCCCCTCTCCCTCTCCCTTCCCCTCTCCCTCTCCCTCCCCATCTCCCTCTCCCCCTCTCCCCCCTCTCCTCTCCCTTCCCCCCCCTCTCCCTTCCCCTCTCCCTCTCCCTCCCTCTCCTCCCCCTCCCCCTCTCCCTCTCCCTTCCCCTCCCTCTCCCTCTCCCTTCCCCTCTCCCTCTCCCTTCCCCTCTCCCTCTCCCTTCCCCTCTCCCTCTCCCTTCCCCTCTCCCTCTCCCTTCCCCTCTCCCTCTCCCTTCCCCTCTCCCTCTCCCTTCCCCTCTCCCTCTCCCTCTCCCTTCCCCCTCCCTCTCCCTTCCCCTCTCCCTTCCCCTCTCCCTCTCCCTCCCTCTCCCTCTCCCTTCCCTCTCCCTCTCCCTTCCCCTCTCCCTCTCCCTTCCCCTCTCCCTCCCCATCCCCCCCTTCCCCCCTCGCCTCTCCCTCTCCCTCTCCCTTCCCCTCTCCCCTCCCTTCCCCTCCCCTTCCCCTCTCCCTCTCCCTCCACCTCTCCCTCTCCCTCCCCCTCTCCCTCTCCCCCCTCCCTCTCCCCTCCCCCTCCCACTCCCCCCTCTCCTCCCCTCTCCCTCTCCCTTCCCCTCCCCTCCCACTCTCCCTCCCACTCTCCCCTCCCACTCTCCCTCCCACTCCCTCTCCCTCTCTCCCTCTCCCTCCCATCCCTCTCCCTCCCATTCCTCTCCCTCTCTCCCTCTCCCTCCCATTCCTCTCCCTCTCTCCCTCTCCCTCCCATTCCTCTCCCTCTCCCTCCCATTCCTCTCCCTCTCCCTCCCATTCCTCTCCCTCTCCCTCCCTCTCCCTCCCATTCCTCTCCCTCCCACTCTCCCTCTCCCTCCCATTCCTCTCCCCTCTCCCTCCCATTCTCCCCTCTCTCATTCTCCCCTCTCCCTCCCATTCTCCCCTCTCCCTCCCACTCTCCCCTCTCCCTCCCACTCTCCCCCCACTCTCCCTCCCTCCTACTCTCCCTCTCCCTTCTCTCCCTTCCCCTCTACCTCCCCCGCTCCCTCTACCTCCCCCGCTCCCTCTACCTCCCCCCGCTCCCTCTACCTCCCCCCTCCCTCTACCTCCCCCGCTCCCTCTACCTCCCCCGCTCCCTCTACCTCCCCCGCTCCCTCTACCTCCCGCTCTCCCTCTACCCCCGCTCTCCCCCTATCCTCCCATTCTCCCCTTATCCTCCCACTCTCCCTCTACCTCCCACTCTCCCTCTCCCTCCCCACTCTCCCTCTCCCTCCCACTCCCTCCCTCTCCCTCCCACTCTCCCTCTCCCTCCCACTTCCTCCCTCTCCCTCCCACTCTCCTCTCCCTCCCTTCTCCCTCCCTCCCACTCCCCCTCTCCCTCCTTCCACTTGCCCTCTCCCACCCACTCCCCCTCTACCTCCCCCGCTCCCCTCTACCCCCCCGCTCCCCTCTACCTCCCTCCCCCGCTCCCTCTACCTCCCCCGCTCCCTCTACCTCCCCCGCTCCCCTACCTCCCCCGCTCCCCTCCTCCCCCCCCGCTCCCTCTACCTCCCGCACTCCCTCTACCTCCCGCACTCCCTCTACCTCCCCCACTCCCTCTACCTCCCACTCTCTCCCCTACCTCCACTCTCCCTCTACCTCCCGCTCTGCCTCTACCTCCCACTCTCCCTCCCTACCTCCCACTCTCCCTCCCTACCTCCCACTCTCCCTCCCTACCTCCCACTCTCCCTCCCTACCTCCCACTCTCCCTCCCTATCTCTCACTCTCCCTCCCTACCTCCCACTCTTCCTCACTACCTCCCACTCTCCCTCCCTACCTCCCACTCTCCCTCCACTCCCACTCTCCCTCCACTCCCACTCTCCCTCCACTCCCACTCTCCCTCCACTCCCACTCTCCCTCCACTCCCACTCTCCCTCCACTCCCACTCTCCCTCCACTCCCACTCTCCCTCCACTCCCACTCTCCCTCCCTCCCACTCCTTCTCCCCTCTCCCCCCACTCCTCGCACTCTCCCTCCCACTCCCTCTCCCACTCCCCCTCCCACTCCCTCTCCCACTCCTTCTCTCTCCCTCCCTCCCTTCCTCTCCTTTCCCCTCTCCCTCCATCTCCCTATCCCTCTCCCTCCCACTCCCTCTCCCTTCTCCCTCCCTCCCACTCCCTCTCCCTCCTTCTCTCCCTCTCCCTCCTTCTCTCCCTCTCCCTCCTTCTCTCCCTCTCCCTCCTTCTCTCCCTCTCCCTCCTTCTCTCCCTCTCCCTCCTTCTCTCCCTCTCCCTCCTTCTCTCCCTCTCCCTCCTTCTCTCCCTCTCCCTCCTTCTCTCCCTCTCCTCTCCCTCCTCTCCTCTCTTCTCCCCCTCTCCATTCTCCTCTCCCTCTTCATTCTCCTCTCCCTCTTCATTTTCCTCTCCCTCCCACTCCCACCCCCTCCCTCTTACTCCCATTCCCTCCCTCTTACTCCCTCCCCTACTCTCTCTCCCTCCCTCTTACTCCCTCTCCCTCCCTCTTACTCCCCTCTCCCTCCCTCTTACTCCCTCTCCTCCCTCTCCTTACTCCCTCTCCTCCCTCTCCTTACTCCCTCACACTCCCTCTTACTCCCTCTTACTCCCTCTTACTCCCTCTTACTCCCTCTTACTCCCTCTTACTCCCTCTTACTCCCTCTTCCTCTTACTCCCTCTTACTCCCTCTTCCTCTTACTCCCTCTCCCTCCCTCTCACACACTCTCCCTCCCTCTCCCTCCCTCTCCCTCCCTCATTACTCCCCCTCTCCCCTCCCTCTCCCTCCCTTCCTCCCTCTACTCCCTCTCCCTCCCTCTTACTCCCTCTTCCTCTTACTCCCTCTTCCTCTTACTCCCTCTTCCTCTTACTCCCTCTTACTCTTACTCCCTCTTCCTCTTACTCCCTCTTACTCTTACTCCCTCTTACTCTTACTCCCTCTCCCTCTTACTCCCTCTCTCCCTCCTACTCCCTCTCTCCCTCCTACTCCCTCTCCCTCCTACTCCCTCTCCTTCCCACTCCCTCTCCTTCCCACTCCCTCTCCTTCCCACTCCCTCTCCTTCCCACTCCCTCTCCTTCCCACTCCCTCTCCTTCCCACTCCCTCTACCTCCCTCTCCCTCCCACTCCCTCTCCCACTCCCTCCCACTCCCTCTCCCACTCCCTCTCCCACTCCCTCCCACTCCCTCTCCCCTCCCTCTCTCCCTCCCACTCCCTCCCTCTCCCTCCCACTCCCTCCCACTCCCTCTCACTCCCTCTCCCTCCCACTCCCTCTCCCTCCCATTCCCTCTCCCTCCCATTCCCTCTCCCTCCCATTCCCTCTCCCTCCCATTCCCTCTCCCTCCCATTCCCTCTCCCTCCCATTCCCTCTCCCTCCCATTCCCTCTCCCTCCCATTCCCTCTCCCTCCCACTCCCTCTCCCTCCCACTCCCTCTCCCTCCCACTCCCTCTCCCTCCCACTCCCTCTCCCTCCCACTCCCTCTCCCTCCCACTCCCTCTCCCTCCCACTCCCTCTCCCTCCCACTCCCTCTCCCTCCCACTCCCTCTCCCTCTCCCTCTTCCTCTTCTCTCTCTTCCTCTTCTCTCTCTCTCTCTTCCTCCCTCCGTCTCTCTATCCCGCTGTCTCCCTCTCCCTCTGTCTCCTTCTCTCTCTTTCTCCCCCCTCCCACTCTCTCCTTTCTGTCTCCTCCCTTTTTCTCCCTATCTCTTGTCCCTTCCCTCTCTCCCTCTCCTTCCTCTCTCCCTCTCCTTCCCTCTCTCCCTCTCCTTCCCTCTCGCTCTCCTTCCTCTCTACCTCTCCTTCCCTCTCCCTCTCTCTCCCTTCTCTCTCTTTCCCCCCTCCCACCCTCTCCTTTCTGTCTCCCTCTCCCTTTTTCTCCCGATCTCTTCTCCCTTCCCTATCTCTTCTCCCTTCCCTCTCTCCCTTCCTTCTCTCCCTCTCCTTCCCTCTCTCCCTCTCCTTCCCTCTCTCCCTCGCCTTCCCTCTCTACCGCTCCTTCCCTCTCTCCCCCTCCTTCCCTCTCTCCCCCTCCTTCCCTCTCTCCCTCTCCTTCCCTCTCTCCCTCTCCTTCCCTCTCTCCCTCTCCTTCCCTCTCTCCCTCTCCTTCCCTCTCTCCCTCTCCGTCCCTCTCTCCCTCTCCTTCCCTCTCTCCCTCTCCTTCCCTCTCTCCCTCTCCTTCCCTCTCTCCCTCTCCTTCCCTCTCTCCCTCTCCTTCTCCCTCTCCCTCTCCTTCCCTCTCTCCCTCTCCTTCCCTCTCTCCCTCTCCTTCCCTCTCTCCCTCTCCTTCCCTCTCTCCCTCTCCTTCCCTCTCTCCCTCTCCTTCCCTCTCTCCCTCTCCTTCCCTCTCTCCCTCTCCTTCCCTCTCCTTCCCTCTCCTTCCCTCTCTCCCTCTCCTTCCCTCTCCTTCCCTCTCCTTCCCTCTCTCCGTCTCCTTGCCTCTCTCCCTCTCCTTACCTCTCTCCCTCTTCTTTCCTCTCTCCCTCTCCTTCCCTCTCTCCCTCTCCTTCCCTCTCTCCCTCTCCTTCCCTCTCTCCCTCTCCTTCCCTCTCTCCCTCTCCTTCCCTCTCTCCCTCTCCTTCCCTCTCTCCCTCTCCTTCCCTCTCTCCCTCTCCTTCCCTCTCTCCCTCTCCTTCCCTCTCTCCCTCTCCTTCCTCCCCCTCTCTCCCTCCCCTTCCCTCCCTCTCCTTCCCTCTTTCCCTCTCCTTCCCTGTCTCCCTCTCCTTCCCTGTCTCCCTCTCCCTCTCCTTCCCTCTCCTTCCCTCTCTCTCTCTCTCTCTCTCTCTCTCTCTCTCTCTCTCTCTCTCTCTCTCTCTCTCTCTCTCTCTCTCTCCCTCTCCCTCTCCCTCTCCCTCCCCCTCTCCCTCTCTGTTTGTTCACTTCATATATTTATTCTGCTTCGCTTATGCTTCATATCCAGTTTATTTAGTGGCATTTGTATTCACACCGTTGGTTTTATTACCTCCATGTTGCGTTTAAAGCCAACTTATTTTAAAGTTTTCATTATTGCTCAGATGGTTGCTGAATAGATTTGTACATCGGCGCTGCCATCTTATGACCAGGGTGATAATAGTCCAAAGTACCCATGGGGGGTACCCACTTGCAAGGGAAAAAAAAGTGAGCATCAACTTGGCGCATGTGCCATAAATGTCCCGAGTCTGGGAATCTGTCGAGGCAGCATCTGATAAATTTAATAAATGACGAGGAAGGGAATCGATCAATTTGAGTGATATTATTGATCTGAGTCGTCTGTACATGGATGAAATCGCTCAGCGGCAGGCAGGAGATAACAAGTGTTGGGTCATGGTTGCGGTGGGAAGATTAAATGGGATTTATTTTAATCCTTTGGTTGTAAGTTTTTCTTGGTTAAATGTAGTCACATGGTGGCAGCCAGTATAGAATATATAACCTACCTCAGTCAAAAGAATCAAGTTAACTAGTTAGACATGTGTATCATGTACTGGTACTTTATTCATCCATTTATCCGTTGATATATATGTATGTATATATACATATATATATATATAATATAATATAATATAATATACATTCTTGCCTTTATTAATTTTCTACTTAATTATTTAGTCATTTATTTGTTTGCTTATTTATCTATTTACTTACTATTTGTTTCTAGCCATGGATGTTGGGACTCGAATTCATTCATTCATTGATCTATGTATTTATCAATCGTTTATTTATCAATTTTCTACGAAGTTGTTTTTCTATTTATTCATTTAGTCATTTATTTGTTTATCCATTTCCTTTGTTTCTGGCCATGACTATCGGGACTGAAATTCACGACCACTTGCTCATGAATGTGTACATTTTTCCACAAGAATATTAAAACAGAATTTTCGAAAATACTGTAGGTGAAGTCTCGCATCTTTAAACGAATCCGAAATAATCGCTGAAGCTGGCCGGACATGTTACGATCTTCAATCGAAGAGCATCGCAATCTGTGATACGACGTTCCCTTGGCTGAACAAAAGTGTCTGCCGCTAACCGGCATAAAATCATCAAAGTACTCATCCAAGTGAGTTCTGCCAAGTTCAACAAGACATTTATATATATTCTTCGTTGGCATCATTACAGATTGAAATTAGTCTGTCTATATATTTTATATCAAAAAGTCAACTAATTTTATTTCTAAAATAAGTACAAAGAAAATACTTGTTCAAGGTAGATTCGAAAAAAAAAAATAGCATCACTGGATCTTCCACATTTGTCCTAAAAATATATACTCGATTTCTGTTTTTTTTTCATGATAATGTCTAATTCACTAGTCTACGTTATCGGCTGTGTCTGGAAAATGATGGTCATCCATTTGAATATTTCCGAACTCTCAGGAGGGACTAGACTAGACTGAGGAAGAGAAGGCTAAACTTCTATATAATTTCAAATTGATGACGAAAAAGATTTTCGAGATACAGCTGATGATGATGCCGACTAATGAATTTAACAACTTTACGAAACATTTCGAATAACTAAATACATTTTTTGGGATACGCTGTAGGACCCACGATATTTGAATATATGTAGACAGAATCAAGTCACATTCCGGACACTGATTTCCTTAATTACCCTAATTTGGCTACAGGACTAGCGGTTCAGATTACCATTACCTCACCATTACCCAGGGTAATCAATTACCCAAAGTTGAGAGTAATCTATGTGGCCGAGTTGGGCTCCGTGGGATATTACCCTGGGGGTAAAGGGAAGGGGTGGGGAGAGGTGAAGGGGGAGGACTGGGTGGGGGGCATAGTAATTAGATATTTGTTAGTCATACAGTGAAACTATGTATAGAGAAGCTGGAAATTGTACGTGTATGTGTGAACGCAAGCCTACGAGTAAGTGGAAGATTTCTTGTTAATGGAATCATATCTATAAATATCTGTGTTTGTAATATATAATAAAAGCCCTTTCCCTCATATAAGGGGGTAACTTGTCAGAACGCATGCGCACTTCGAACATAATACTAAAATCCTTTTACAACCCAATCCCGTTTTAGCACCTCGTGGATGAAGGGTCATCCCAACTCCCGCCGCGCTGTTCAGGTTGAAGGGAATGTTGCAATAGTGCATGGCAATACCTATTTTTCTCGATCTCTGGTAGTTAATCACTGATAACTCCTTTAAGTGAATAAGAAAATAAAGTGATAATTGGAAAGTATTGGAAATATACATACTACACACACACACACACACACACACACACACACACACACACACACACACACACACACACACACACACACACACACACACACACACACACACACACACACACACATATACATACATACCCTCCTCCCCGTCTATCCCCTTCCTCCTCTTCCTCTTCCTCTTCTTCCTCCGTTTTTCCATTCTACTCAACATCCCTTTCCATCCCCTCCTTCCCCCTTCTATCCCCATCCCTTTTTCACCTCCCTCTCCCCCTTCCCTTCTATTCTTCTCATCTTGTAGCCCCTATTGTCATCTATCTAACCTCACCCTGATAACCTATTCAACTCTCACCTCCTCCAGTACGAACACCCTCCTCCTCCTCCTCCTCCTCCTCCTCCTCCTCCTCCTCCTCCTCCTCCTCCTCCTCCTCCTCCTCCTCCTCCTCCTCCTCCTCCTCCTCCTCCTCCTCTTCCTCCTCCTACTCTTCCTCCTCCTACTCTTCCTCCTCCTCCTCTTCCTCCTCCTCCTCTTCCTCCTCCTCCTTCTGCTACTGTTGCTGTTGCTGCTATTGCTACTGCTTTTTGTAATCGTACTTTTCCACTCTTCGTACTCCTCCTCCTCCTCCTCCTCCACTTCCTCCTCTTCCTCCACTTCCTCCTCCTTCTCTTCCTCCTCCTCCACTTTCTCCTCCTCCTCCACTACCTCCTCCTCTTCCTCCTCCCCACTTCCTCCTCTTCCTCCTCCTCCTCCTCCTCCACTTCCTATCTTCCTTCTCTTCCTCCACCTCCTCCTCCTCAATGTCCTCGACCTTTAATGTTCTTCTTTCCACTCCTATCCTCTTCCTCATTCTTGTCCTCCTTTTCCTCTTCCTCTTCCTCCTTTTCCTCCTCTTCCCCAATCTTTCTACACGAACCCCACGTACAAGGTCTACTCTTGACACAAAAAAGATGCAGCCGAGGATGAAATAAGTTTGTCTAGCTTTTGAACTTTCGAACAAGTTTGCAAAGAGTCCAAGGATTTTTTTTTTTTTTCGAGTAAACTTGAAGTCGTCTTATACACGGAGGTTGATTTGATAAGGCTCGCAAACATCTTCAGCTTTTGTTTACAACATTCATTCGAGATCATTTCTTCAACACGTTTTTTTAGAATTCCCCCAAAGCAATGAATGAGGGACGTGGGAGAGGTGGGAGGATGATGATGATGAGTTTTTCCAAAATGGTGTATGATTATCAGCTTAAATAAGTTTCTAAATAGTGAAAAAATAATGATAAATAAAAAGATAAATGAAAGTCACTCTCTGCATCCTATTTTACTTCATAATAACCATTTACGTCTTCTACGTTACATTTTCGAGATAAAAATTCTTCAAGAATATTTTGGAGTAAAGATCCTCGAGGGCTTTTTTTTTTATTTCTTGAGAATAAATTGAGTGAAATGTCAACGTCAGAGTCCTAATTTCTCAATTTTTGTTAGATTATTCATTTATTTGTTTGCTTATCATTCAATTCTTTTCATCTATTTTTATATATACTTATGTCAGTTTATTCATTTACTTGTTAATTTGTTTATTAATTTGTTTATTTATGAGTTTATTAATTATTTTATTTATGCTTAACTATGTATGCATTTATTAATGTATTACTATAAAAATAATTTACATATCTACTACTTTGTTTATTTACTTGCCTATACATGCATTTACTTGTGTAATTATTAATTCATTTGTTTATCTATTTTGTATGCTGTGTCTTGTTGCACTGCTTCTGACCCGGGCAATGGGTCGAGGATAGGGATGCTCCTTCATGCACAAAGGGCTGAGATAAAAAGTGGAAACAAATGGATGTTGAATGGGTTTAGGAAGAGTGAAGAGTGGATGCCTGCGTGCTTCCACAGTACATAGCCCGGCAACCCCCACAACTTCATTAAATGGCGACCCTCCTCTTCATCCACTCGTTCACTCGAGACTTTACAGAGCAGACAAGAAGAAATCCCTCTGAGCCGTGTCAATTAATAATATATTCACGACCATTCTTTTCACTCATACCTATCTATTTCTATTGCCCTCTCCCTTCCCTGATCAACAGACATTCCTCTTTTATCCAAAGCTCCCCTCACCCCATCCATCCATCCTATTTTCGGTCTTCGCCCCAAGTTTACTACATCCAGCTCTACATTCCACACTCTTTTTGTTAATCTTTCTTCACTCACTCTTTTCACATGCCCAAACCATCCCACTTTTTTTTTTCATCAACTCTGTCCACCAGCTCTCTTTCCGCTTCCCACTCTGCCTAACCTCCTCACTTCTCACTCTATCTATCCTTGCAACCTACACTTCATATCAAACACATTTAATCTCCTCCTTTCTGATTTTCTGAAATTCATGACTCGGTCACACCTTCGCACAGTCTTCTTTTGTGGTCATGTGAGAATCAACACCGTGTGAAATCGAAACCTTTATTGGTACGACGTTTCGCTTGTTACAGCTTTTTCCAGTACAGACATATGGCAAACACTCTGAGTACGGTGTTGATTCTCACAGTCTTGTCGGCTTTTGCCATTGTGTTTCAACTTGTGACGACACCGAGATCAACATGGAACCTTCATTTTGTGGTCATCTTCAGATACCTATTCCTCATGACGCTCTTCAATCCCCCAAGACTTGTTTCTCTTTACAGTTTGCCTCCACCACCATTCCTCCATTCCCTGCTAGATGTGACCCCAAATACTTCTCAAGCCTTTCTCCTTTAAGACATAGCTGCAACTCTCTCTCTTTTCTCTCTCTTTCTGTGTGCGTGTGTGTGTGTGTGTGTACGTGTACATTTATGTCCATATCCGTGTGTTCCTATGTAATACATGTATTATATGCATGTGACAAGTGCACATACAAACACTAACGAATTCAAATTGTATTTTCTGCTATCCACTCCGACAATCAACCTGCCCATCCCACTCTTTCCCAATTTCCCTATTATGATTCCCTACACCGAGAAACGGAGACCCACAAACGAGCCTGACCTTCGTCGACCCGTCCAAATCAGATTGGACCTAACTAATACAACTTTGCCTTATACAGGATCCCGACTCACTATCTCGCTACGCTCCCGACAGGCTCCTGTGCTCGGCCAAGAACACGCGTTCACGATTTTTTTTTTTTCTTCTTCTTCTTCTTCTTCTTCTTCTTCTTCTTCTTTTTTGCCATATTTCTGTTGTGTACCTTCAGCTCCTGTTTCTTCTTCCTCTACATCTCCTTCCTCTTCTTTTTCTTTTTCATCTTCTTATTCTACTTCTATTCATTCTCATTCTCGTCCTCCTCTTACGTCTCTTCCTCCTCCTTCTTTTCCTCCTTCTCTTCCCCCTCCTTCTCTTCCCCCTCCTCCTTCTCTTCCTCCTTCTCTTCCTCCTCCTTTCCTTCCTTCTCCTTCCCTTCCTCCTCCTTCTCTTTATCCTCCTTTCCTTCCTCCTCCCTTCCTT